>NC_044278.2:106332242-106647317 GCF_004027225.2 Strigops habroptila
ATGGGTAGAAAATGAAGAGGGTCCAGAAAGGTGCTACCAAAATGGTCAAGGACTTAGAATGGTTGGGGAGGTTGTGCAAGATAACTTTAGTTAGCCTGGAGAAGAGAAGGCTAAGGAGAGATACCATGGCACCTGACAACTACTCAAAATGCAGTTGTAAATATGACAGCACTAAACTTTTCTCTCTAGTGGCTGATGAGGTAACAAGGGACAACAGCCACAAACTTCAGTGTGGGATGTTCAGACTGGCCTTTAGCAAAACACTTTTTAAAGGAGGGACTGCTAAGCAGAGGAACAAGGTGTCCAGAGAGGTGATAACTCTGTTCTTGAGGTGCTCAAGACTTGGTTAGACAGAGCCCTTGGTGACCTGTCCTAGTGATGAGTTAGTCCCACTTCGGTGGAAGGTTGGCTTAAAGACCCCCAGGTCTTGCCACCAAGATTTCTATAGTAGATATCCCTCTTAGAAGACTAAGGGGACAAAATCCTACCCTACTTTAGTCTGAGAAATAGTCTGAATTTGGTAGTGTTTGTGACTTTTCTCAAATGTTTATACTAATTTTGTTCCTGGGTCTCTATACACTCTTGACAATTCACACTTGATCATTTGGTTTTTAAATCCCCTTGCACCCAGAGGAATGTTCTTTCAACCCACTGATGATTTGAGACCGATGTGAAGACACTAAATAGACATTCCCTCAAGAAAGTGATAGTCAGTTTTGCCTCTTGCAATCATCAGAAATGCACGGGTGGCTCTTACCTTAGGGACAGTTTGGCCCATCCCCACGAGAACTTTATAAACCTCACTGGCATCCTTCTTTATCCTTCTGATTAACTGTGTTATGCAGTGGTAGCATAATGCAATGTGAACACTTTTGGTGCTCAGCCAGAGCTGCCATATGGAAATTTGTTAAAACATGTAACAACTTTCCATTGTTTGTTTGGGTTTTTTTGTTTGTTTGATTGTTTAACTAAGACTGAGAGGTGAGAAGTAGTTCTTATCTATTCACACACTTGTATGTTAGACCTGTCAGGATTTTGCCAGCTGCCCCCAAGCTTGCGGAGATGGGCATGTGTCAGCTTGGGCTGAGTGTGGTAAGTAATGTGTAGGAAAAAGTTTAAAAGGTTATTTACAAGGTAATGGAAAATTTTCTGCTTTCTGAAGTCTAATAACTAAATATTTTAATCCTGCTAGTAATGACGTGATAATGAATAACTTGCACTATTCTTGTTTTGCTTTATATTGTCTTCTTAAACCTCCCTTGTGTTATACACATGCATGCACACATAAAAGCCTACTACGAAATTTATGTTGAGATTCTCACTAGTCAAAATGCATTAGAACTGCCATCAGAGATATATGAAAAACAAATTCCTTTTTCAGCTGATCAAGATCTGGAAATAAAATATCTTCAAACACTGAGGATGTATTTGCAAGGGTTGAGCTTGTAAGCTTTGTTAGATACTTAGATAAGTATCTAACTCTGAAACCTTTCTGTTTACTACTTTGAGTAGATGTGCAAAGTCTGACTCCTTTTAAGTCAGTAATTGAAATGAGGTGTGTGTGTGGAAACTGGATATAAATGTCACACTGAAAAGATCAAGAGCTAAAATGGAATCTTCCTCACAACCTAAATATTTCATTTCTACTCATGAGTATAGCTTTAGTGCTCATCATTTAAAGTTATTCCATCTCTGAGGTCAAGATAATTTTGGAAGTGCAAGAGCTCAGGAATTTTCTGCTCATGCTTTAAAATAAAGTGTCTTTGTGAAAGAGAAGGATCAAGCTAAAACAAACCCTATAACAAGGGCTGGGTAAAGAACAGTGGGTGAAGTGAAATCACTTGAGAATGGAAGAGCTAAGCACAAAAGGTAATGCCACTGCTTTACAGTTGTTCTTCTCCTTGACTGTTTTCCACAGTTTTACTAATTCAAAATTCAATTGAACTAAACAAATAGGATGCTCAGAAATTGATTCATTGAGAATCTCCAGGGTCTATAGCCCCATTCCAGTGAACGCTGCTTTGTGCAGCAGTCTGGCAGCCATACACTGGAGCAGACAGCCTTTCCTGCACAGTACAACTTCCTCTGGTCCCCATACCCTTGAAACATGCTTTTGGGAAATATGAGTGAATACTTACTGGTTTATACAATTTTGTGGCTATATGAAAGGCTACAATATCTCACAGAGTGGCAAAAAATAAAGACCATTAATAAGGTGCACAAACCACTGCTGAATGACATAGTTTGAGGGATGAATTCTTAACCCAAATATCTTGAGACTTCAACTATAAGTGGAAATAGAAACAAGTTTCCAAAAGGCCATTTGCACCAGCTTGTTTCAACTCAAATATGGAGACTGGAGTAAATCTTTCTAAACCTGCCATTCTTTCACTCTGGTGAAAAGATGTACTGAGTCTCAGAGCAGTTAATTTGTCATCCAAAGTCCCCATCTACTTTAATTCGTATGGGCAGAACTGTGATCAGCAGAGCCACAATTTTGGAACACCATATTTGCAAGGAAAAGTGCTGCTTACCATACTCAAGATTGTGATGGCATCTGCCAGTTCAGTTTACATAGGAAACCAGAGTCATGCAACTCATTATTGGAAATATTTTCTGGTATTGTTTTGTTGCTGTGTTATGAAGTGCAGTAGCATGAATGAGACAGACATCCCAGTGTGACCAGGAAAACACCTTCAAAGAGACAGGACTCCCAACCTGGTACGTGGGTAAATATCCAGGTATACATGGCACAATAAAATACTCAGTGCAGGTTTTAAGATATAGTACAAGAAGCAGTCTTGCTTCTCTAGTGTTGGAGCAAATTAGCCCTGATGAGAGCAGAGGTCTGTTCTCTACAGAAGAAGACCACAGTCCCCATCATGCTGCTTCCCAACCGCAACATGGTTCTACAGAGCCAGTGTGAATTCTCTCATTATACAGCTGGGAAGCAATGCAGGCATAAATCCTGGCTCCTTTACTTCTGTAAAACACCATACATAGATGTGTGTGTGTTTATGTGAGAGAATATATCAGCGCGTACCTCCACCAGCTAGATACTTATATTTAGCACCCTGGCAGCCAGAAAAATCAATCTGTATGCAATGACCACCTCATATCTCTAAAATTCATGAAAGTTCTGTGACTGAGGATTCATATTGATTTTTTTATACTATTTTAGGCTTTATACCTAGGAATTAATTTCAGCAGTTTTAGTACTATATCTCAGTAAAAGTGAGTAAAATCTACAAAGCAGTTCATCTTTAACGCAAATTAGCTCTAATATTTCTCCTTGATTAAGTATGATAGATATGCAGTTTCACTATTTGCCATCATGCAAGGAAGAAATCTATTAGAGGGTTTATGAATTGCAAGAAGAGAGAAAATGCCATTAATTCCTGGACTCCTAGATGATTAACAAATGAAGTTTTGCACAGAATAAAAAAAAAAATATGAAAAGTTACATTTTTTATAACTTTGTTAGTGGTGTTCTGGTTAAAAAATGCACCCTGCAACATGTTGTGGTAACCTGCAGTACATATGGACAGCACGGGGGGGGGTCAGTAGTGAACATATCTGCCCTGTATCAAGGACATCTCCTGAATATGTACTCCCAAAAAAAAGTTAAGTCCACTTAGTTGGTGTGCTCAAAGGATGGAATTAATCTGGTCATACAGATAGTTGTAGTGTAGAAACTGTCACTTCAGGTAGTCACACAGATCTTTCTGTAGTTTTTGCAGGAGAAGATATTCATGGAGAAATCTAAGCATGAATCCTATATCTCTCTATTGACTACAAAGTGGAAATCATTCATCTCTCCACTATCGTTCTCATTGTTTCAGATGGAGACACCTGAAGTCTGGTGAGATAGATCCTTCTTGTAAGATCTGCAAATGTCTTGTTTATTACCACTGAATATCTCTGAATCCCTAAAGTCTGTTACTGCTACGCCTAGAAATTCTTCAATTCTGTTAGTCCTAGACATTGAGTACTCCTAATCCTCAACTGAAGTCATGCTAGGTATGCAGTTCAATACTTTAAATAAATTTCAAGAGCTCCACATGCACCATCATTGGCAACTAGTCGATAGCAGAGCCCAGAGAATGTATCAGTCACCCCCTAGAAAGAAGAGGTATGATGGTTGCCTAACATAGGCATTGAGCATTTTCTGAAGCACTGGGGAGTACCCATCTGACCTCCACCTGCCAGTCCTGAAGGTGGCACCCAAGACACCTGTCTTAGATACGCCAGGGCATCGCAAGTGGCATTAGCCACTACTGTTTAAGTAAATAAATCCCATGCTCAGATGTCCAGGGTGAACTGAAATACAGGCTGCACAGGATAACTAATCTGTGAGAATTGTGACAGTCATTTATGTTTTGATCTTTTGAGGTCTTAAGTTTAAATACTGTCACAAGGGGCATCATCCACTGCTTAGGCTTCATTTACCCATTCTTCCTCCTCCGGCTTCATGCTGCCTTTATGCACACATAATTCTTTCCATTCTGGAGTAAACCAGGAACATTTAACGGCTTCAATAAGGATGGACCAAATCACTGGTAACTGGCTGACCACCTCTGAATAAGCACAGTAGCAAGCCACTGCCCTCCCAGTTAGGACTGGTACCTGTGTTTAGCAAAGATGTCATTAACCATTTGAACAGCTTCCTAAGAGGTGCAGTGATTCTCTGCTATTTCTGACACCTTTATGCACAGGCTGAAGTGACCTTTTTTCTTAAAAATGTGCCTAGCTCAACAAGACATGAAGGGCTTGATGCAGGAATTATTAGGTGGCATTCAGTGTGTCATGCAGGAGGTCAGAGTAAATAATCATAATGGCTCCCTCTGACCTTAACAGTCTCTGAAATCTACGAGCAGCTCATGGGTAAGAATCAAGTTAAAATATACAGATGGCTGTGAGCAGAAGTTACTCTCTGACCTTCAGCTCTGTGTGAGCCATGCATCAGAGTTATGGCAAAATTCATCATAGTGCAAGATTGAAAGATTTGAGTGGGACAAGACACCATGTCTTGATTAAACTGGCAGAAAAGCCATAATTTGACTGCCTCCCTCCAGAACAGACACTGTTCTCTTTTGGGCTGGGTTTTTTTTCCTTTTTTTTGGGCCCAGATCTGCTAGTAAATATACAGCAGCAGATGCAAAAACTATTTACCTCTTTCTTACTCCCTGTTTCATTGCAGGTGAGAAACTGGGAGCACTGGAATCCAATACCTTCTGCCCAAGGGCAACACTTTACTCAGCTACTCAGTGACATGTCACCTCACATTAGCTCACATATCAACCTGAGCTGAAAGAAAACTCCCTCACTGAGAAGCTGTTCGTACATTTCCCCAAGTATTCAAGTTTTATCTTTCCTGAGAAAGTTACTAGTGGTGTGAAAGGCATTGTATTCATATCACCATGAAATGTCAGTGACATGCCATATTGGTTACCACATAACCCAATCCTCCTCATGATTATTCCACTTATTCTTGTCACAGTCCCTAAGAGCCTAGCAATGAATCAGGAGCTCACAGAGCCAAGTGTTATACAAACACAGGATGTAAAGATATCTCCAAGGCATTCAGAACCAGCAGCAAGAGTAGGTGGAGGATGCAAAAAAAGTATTGGTAAATAGGAAGAAGAAATTATCGTGGCTGTGGCCAGGTAGCTGGGGCACATCAGTAGCCAGTGTGAAGTTATTGTGGCCCTAATGGGAAAGAAAAGATTGTGAGGGCATAAGAGAGGGATGCTGGGGGCACACTATTACACCATGACTGCCCCCAAATGCAAGGGACAGCAGGATAAAAGTATGAAAACGCATCATTGAAAGGTATCCAGGTGAGGAAAGAATGCCTGCAGCAGGGGAGGGGCTGGTGGTAACTGAGATGGGATGCAGAACTGACCTTTCAATTTAAAGGTGAAAGTGGTCCATTAAAGAAGTCAGACAAGAAGGTAAGTAGGCTTTGCTGTAGTACTGGGAAGCAGTGTGTCAAGGATTTAAAAAAGAGAATGCTATGGTCAGTGATATGAAAATTATTTCTTTTTTAACTCTGTGGTGACAGGGTGCTGGCAGGGCAAGACATGAGCAGAGCACAGAAAAGGAAGGATGATGATGGAGATAAAAAGATGGAAATTGCACAAAGGAATTTCAGTTATCCAGAAACCTTCACACAACTAACAAAACATGGCTGCATTCAAACACTGATAATTTTCCATTGTTCCATTTCTAAATCCTGGCACGTCTTTTTCTTCTATTTAGTTATGCTGGGAGCACAAAACAGGGACACACAAAAGTATCTTGAGCAGCCCTGTATCACAGGCACAGTCTGAACCCTCAGCCGCTACTCTATCCCATAAGTTTTACAAGAGGGAGGAATTCTGTCCAAAACAACCTTGTTCTGGGTTCTTCTCCTGCTGTGAAGTATCATGTCCCTTTCCCAGAGAGGTGAATCACAGCAAGCAGTATGTTTGTGAGCAAAAATGGGCTAAGGGCTGGGTTAATTCTTTGCCATGGATGAAGGGACTTACCTCTGTCTCCCAAAGCTGGCTTAGAGCAGCTGAAGATCTGACTCATTGCTCTAACTTTGTGCAATTTCACAAACTTCTCTTGGGATTAAATCTTTTGCATTCAGCATAGCTTCTTACTGTCTCCTCCACTGCTCCCTGGTTTGCTCCTCACTTTATTTTTGATTCATTTTACCAATAGGTTTTGACTTTCTGAAGTTTATTTTGTCATAGCATAATGTCTTCTTTCTTCCAGGCTGCCTTCCAAACAGCGTTTGTTGAAACTGGCTCCTAAATTTTAATTAAAGGAACCTTTTGTTTGGCCTATAAATTAAAATGTTCTGAGTTCTTCTTTTCTGTCCACTTCGAGGCACCAAGCCAAACATTAAATACTGAACACTGTCCAGACATATCATTCTTCCTTTCCTCTGTGCTCAAGTTCCCCCCCCAAGAGACAGAGATACTGCCAGTAATGTCTCTGAAACAGTCCTGTGACCTCCCATTGGAAATACTCTCTACAGAATGACTGACCTCATGGCAGGGCAGTCATATCAATGAGAGCACATCAGCACATTAACTGAGTGACAACCTGGGCTTTGCTGTCCTGCTCTTGAACTCCTGCACAGAAAGACAGGAGAGGGTGTGCACTATCACATGCTTTTGTCAGTTGAACTGAAGTTGTGTTAAACATTCGGTTCTGCTCACAGGAGATTAGACGGGATAAATAAAATAAGCTTCCTGTTTTAAAAAAACTTAGTAAGCACCTTTATTTGAAATAAAAAGGGGAAATATGAACACAAACACCTGCCCTCCTCTTTCTATCCCTCTGTTAAACATCTTCAGATGTGTGAAAGAGATTCTGCAAGGAGGATACAAATAGATAAAAGATCAAGGCACATCCACACACAGGATCACTGGGGCTTAATGAGCTGCCCAACAGGGCACAGGGAGCTCACCACCCCAATACAGCATCCCAGTGCCTTTGCTGGCTGACGCACCACCCCAGGAGAGGACAGTTGGTCTCTGCAGCCCCAGGGCACATCCTCGATGGTGCTGAGTCTCCCTATTTCACCTTCCTTTTTTTCTTCTTGAGGGTTTTACACCTTCCCACAGTGGGTTTTTTCTCATGAACCCTTGAGCTGGTAACAATGCCATCTCAACCATCCTACCTGTGCCTGTGGTGTCACTTTTGTGTCCTTTGGCTCTGCTCTACAGATATCTCGTGGCTCCTCCTGATGACTGCAATGCCTGCAGCAGCCTGAGCTGCGGCTACACAGGCATGAAGGCTGTATCAGAGCTGGGCTTTGGGGTCTTGGGCGCGGGTGGTTGGCGTCGGGGTGGGGTGAGGAGGTGACAGCCAGGGCTGCAGACAGGGGTTTACATCACAGAAATAAACCCGAAGATAAAGAAATGAACACAGTAGTGTATTGAGGAGTCAAAGCCTGGATCTTCTATATAAAAAAGCAATACTTCTTAGTATTTATTTTAGCAAATAACAGTTTACATCCTGACATAAGAAGGGCAATGAGATCTGATAACAGAATAAGTTTCAAGCATCCTTAACCCAGGTTTTCATCACACATAAGCCATTATCCTTTCTCCTTTGCTTTGTGGGATGAGCCACAACACAGACCAGGAAAGAACCTAAAGAGGTGGAGAGAGATGGTTACACTGAGCAGCTGGTAAGTGTCACAGTGACTGGCTGTGTGCGGTCCCACCAGATTTATCTGTGTGCTTCAGTGAAGAAGGTACCTTCTATGAATTCTTCTATGAAGAAGCATACCTGACACTCAGAGGTATGGCTGAGGTGAGATTGGCTCTGGAGCTTCACTTCCAAGCCATGAAAGCTGGAGTGCCATGTGAGACACTGACAGAATTGCATCTTCTGCCAACGCCATGAAAACAGGCCCAGATTGGGTAGGGTTCAAAACCTCTGAAAAACCTGAGCACATTTGTTCCCTCTAGACTTTCTGGAGTTAAAATGAAGAAGGTACCTATTGAGGTACACAATATTTGAGACAGTGTGGCACAGTGTGGTTTTAATTTTCAAGAAGCTTCAGAAAAACCCAATATAATAAGTTACATTATAAGTTGCATAAATAAATTGTATCTACCGAATGAGGCCAGGTCCCTGCATTAAAAAAAAAAAAAAAAAAAAGTATGGATCAGATGAAGTATCATGATGCTGGTATAGAGCAGCAGTGAAATAAAGCTTCACACTTTAAATTTGGGAATTTCCATGCTTTGCAACCTCCTTCGTTTTCCATACCACCACACGATTCCTGCTGGGGCTGTGCAGTGCTGGGGAGCCCGCTGTCTGCACTACTGCACACACCAGCTCCTGCTCAGCACAAGTGCTTGTGCAACAGGGGCAGAGTCTTCAGGACTGCGAGGATTAGTGATACCTCAGGGCTCAGGCAGCAGAGTACTCTGACTGCTCCAGTGCAATGGTATGACCTGCAGGCAGCCTTCTTTTACTGTACAACTTGTCTCCACAACCAGCTGTAGCTGCTGAAGACCTGAGATGGGGGAAGGCTTTTTTTCCCTCTTGGAGAAACAAGTGTGCCAGGATGGACACATCGATGGGAGCGCTACAGCTATTCTACAGCTGTCTGCCAAGATTCAGTGAAGTCCATGAGCAGGGATGAGTCACACCTAACCACAACATCCAAGCTTTCAGTTAATTCACTCCTTACCAATCCTACTGTGACATTATAACTCAGCATGCTGGAAATGCTACCTCGCAAGAAAGTTTTGAGCCTATCAGTCACTAGTCTGTCTGAAGGTCAGCAGATGTTAATTGAATTTTGCCCAGTGTTCCCTTTCTCCATGCAGTATTATCCTAGGCCAGGGTAAATGAGCTACTATTCTCACAAGCCTTAATAGCAGCTTTTTGCTATAGTGTTCACAAGAATTGTATAGCTATTTCTATATCCCTTTATGAGGAACATTTTTTTTCCTCCAGGATACTCTTCTCTACCAGGTTCTGCCTAGGAGTAGACAGAACCAAAGGAAACTAATGGCAGCTTGTGCAAACAAAAGTGTTTATACAAGCACAATAATTTCCATTAAAATGAATAATTTGAATGCTGTAAAATAAAATGAGTGCAATAAAATGTAAGCGTGTACATACACACACACTTTCATATATGGACACATATATAAAATCACAGGATCATTGAGGTTGGAAGGGACCTTTGCAGTTTGTCTATTCCACCCCTCCTGTTCATAGTATGGTCGCCTAGAGCAGGTTGCTCAGGAGATTATACATCCAGGTTTTTAATATCTCCAAGGATGGAGACTCCACCATCTCTATAGCAATCCATTCATGTGTTCGACCACCCTCACAAGAAAAAAGTTATGTTTAAATGGAATTTCTTGTATTTCAGTTTGTGCCCAGTGCCTCTTGACCTGCCACTGGGCACCAATGAGAAATCTGGCTCCACTTTCTTTGCTGCCTCCCAATCAGGTCTTTATGCATACTGACAAGACCCCTCTAAGCTTTCTCTTCTCCAGGCTGAACAGTCCCAGCTCTCTCAGACCCTACATGCACCAATACCTTGCTTATTTTTGTGGTGCTTCACTGAACTTCCTCTAGCATGTTGAGGTCTCTCTTGTAGTGAGGAGCCCAGCACTAAACCCAGCATTCCAAATGTGCTTCACCAGAGCTCAGTGGAGAGGAAGGATCTCACCTTCCCTGACTTGGTGGTGACACTCTTCCTGGCATAGCCCAACCATTTCATCTGTCAACCAGTCCTCCTAGTTTTGTGCCGTCTGCAAATTTGCTGAGGTTGTGCTCTGTTCCATTGTACAGGTCATTAATGAAGACGTTAAACAATGTTGGCCTCAGTATCAGTCCCTGCAGTACAGAGCTAGTTACTGGCCTCCCGCTGGACTTCATGCTGCTGATTGCAAGTCTCTGAGCTCAGCCAGTTTTCAGTGCCCTTCACTGTTCATTATCTAGCCAATGCTTCATCAGTTTGTCAATGAGGATGTTATGGGAGAGGGTGTCAAAAGTCCTGCTAAAGCAAAAAGAACACCCACTGCTCTGTCCTGATCCATCGAGCAAGTCACATCCCTGTAGAAGGTTATCAGACCAGTCGAGCCTGATTTCCACTTTGTAAATCTATACTGACTACCCCCAATCACCATCTTGTCCTTGAGATATATATACACACACAGATACATACATATATATACACATACATACATATACATTAAACAAAGCAGTTTAAATTATTCCACACATAAACATGATCTGAATAATCCAAATGTTCCTAGGCCTTAGACATCATTGCAGAAAATTCTTTAAGAAAATTGGTTTGCTCCAAAATGTAATTAAAAAAAAAAAAAAGGAAATCAGCAAAACAAACCAGGCAACAAGGTGTTAGCATGAGGAAAAAAAATGGGCAAGACAATGAGTCTAGCATCCAGAATAGCATGTTCTAGCTGTCCCATCTAAAGGAGATGGACAGGTGAGACTGTGTGGACTCCATAGCTGGGCAGCACAGGGCACTGGGAGCTGGAGAGCAGCCCTGATGTGGCATCACTGAGGCAGGGACTGATGGCCTTGGGAGCTGACATGGGGTCATGGGCCCTGTGCAGGGTGGGGGAGACCTGAGGAGAGTCCTACTAGTGCACTCAGGGCCCTGACATACACTTCTCTAGACAATCCTGCTGTGCTCTGCTTTTGCTTTCCAAAATACCATGATAATAATTTTATGGTAAGAATTTTAATGAAGTCAGTTGGGCAAAATTAGAGGAGTACCTTAGATGGCAGGAGAAAATTATTTACCTTATTCTACTGCCTGAGGACTCTTAAATGCACAAGTAAGTAAATATGCTTAAATGCAGCTGGCAGTGTTTGCAACAAGTGGAGATATGAAGAATGCTGATGAGTGCATAAATCATTTCTTTTCATTCAGTTATTCCAAGCAAAGGAATGCTGCGAGTGAACAATCTTTATTTTACAGACTTATACCTTACCCTCCTGAAAGCCCAGCAGGGAAATGGGCTGCCTTTTACCAGCCACCCAGCCTGCCTGTGAGTTTGTGGGAATGGAGCAGAGCTCTGCTCAGGACTGGTGCTATGGGGCCATATAAACCTTTTTGGACCTGGGTAAACTACTCATGAGGCAGGATTTGCATCAAGACAGTTACCCTGGTTAACTTGCTCGGTTTTTGCTCTGAGTTAAAGCTGTGTGAAGGCTGTGTCAAGGTGAAGTTTTGGCAGCAATAGCTCAACTGCCTATGACCTTTGGAAAGCTTTATTAAAGGCAAAAGGTGTGGAAATGGGAACTAGTACTCCTGTCTGGCTTCAGTACGCCATTGAAAAAAAGGTACATCATTGCCAAACTAGCCCCTTTCTTGAAATATTACAAAAGCCAAAACTGTTCTTTTCATCAGTAAACATTTTAGGGCTGAGCTGGGATGTCTGAAACGCTGCAATTAAGTAGCCAGCAGGTAAGGGCGCTTTCTGCTTCCACCCTATCACTATGTACATGAGTTATCAGGGATGGTGATGGATCCTTCTTGCTGGGGCATCATGTGGCAGGACTGTGTTTCAAATGGAAGGAGTGAAGCATTCCTTCATTTCCTTTTCCCACCTACATCTGCATCTCACCTGTTAGATTGTCAGTGGGAAATACTCAGAAAGGTTCTCCAAGTGGAAGCTCGTCATTCTGGTAACAATTGGAAAGTTTGAAAGGAGTTCCACTTCCAGAGCACAGGGACAACTGACAGTGTTACAAGGAGGAAAAATGTGTTATAAACATAAAAATACAGACATTTGTGTGACATATAATGTTATCAAAGCAAGTAAACAAAATTTGTTATTGCAGTATATAAAACCTGAAGGTTTGAATCACTGCTATTAGAGTTAATGCACATTTCTTTAAGTCATCTTTGTTTCAAGGAGATACCAATCGTGACTGTATGCCCTAGTTACTGAATGTAAGAGAGCAAAATAAAAAAGCCCCTGCAGCCTCTGAAACACAACAAATACACAAAAGCTGCACCTAGCTTTTGTAAGAAGCTGTACAATACTTCTTAAGGTGGGATAGATGGATCTCATCTGATCTGTAACACAGCATTAAGGAACTGAATATCCCAGTCTAGCTTTACAGGACTCAGGGAATCCCTAAAACCTTGGTGATGATCTAAGCATTTTTTGGGATGTATGTATGTAAGACAAGAGCCTAAGGAACATTGTTTTCAACAGGACATGGGCTGGAGTCCACAGCCCACACCCTCAAAAATCTTTTTATGTGCTGGAATTTTTCTGTATCTCACCAGAGTTTTCAAAATTACTACACCTCTAAACTCATAGGCAGTGAAGGTTTGGAGAAGGCTCATGCAGACAGGTCTGAGGCCTGATAATGTTCATTGCCCTTAGGGGTTTTCAAGACTGAACTGGATGAAGCCCAGAGCAGCTTAGTCTGACCTGAAGCTGACCCTGCTGTGAGCAAGAAGTTGGACCAGTGACCTCCCGAGCTCACTTCCAACCTGAATTACTCTTGTGATTCTCTGGTGATCATGGATACACGAGGTATGGGAGGTCTGAGCATCTAACTGGACATCTGCAGCATGTGCAGTAGTACAGACTAGATACCACAACCTCTCCTTGGGGTTTGTACGCTCTAGGTTCCTTACTATCTTGATAGCCCCTTTATGGGCCCTCTGAAATTTCTTTCCCATCCATCTTGTCCAGTTCCTACAGAACCAGGAACTGGACACAGGTGTAGCCTCACCAGTGCTAAACAAATAGAAACGAATGATAAACTGCCACTGCCTACTGACTGTGTCCCTGCCCATGGCAGGGGGTTGGGACTAGATGGTCTTAAGGTCCTTTCCAACCCTTTCTATTCTATTCTATTCTATTCTATTCTATTCTATTCTATTCTATTCTATTCTATTCTATTCTATGACCGTGATCCTCTTAATGCAGCTTACTTTGCCTGATTAACACTGTTGGCTCATACTCAATTTGGCATCCACTTCCAACCCATTTTAACAGGAGAGCAACTCAACCAGTGCTCAGCCTGTACCAAAACATGGGGTTATTTTGCCCACCAGCAGAACTTTGCACTTCTGCTGCTGAAATTTGTAGTTTTTCTTGACCTAATCACCAAGGCTTTTGTGGACTGAACCCCTACCATTTAGTCCATCAGTCAACCACATAACTAATTTAGTATCATCTGCAAATTTGCTAAGGGTTGAATTTTTTCGTTTTCCAGCTTATACTTCTACTAGTAGACAAAGTTATGTTATTATCCAGATCCCTGATGAAATTATTGAATAATACAGACTTTGGTAACAGTCTCCCAGTTACTCAACTTGTTACTGGCTCCCAAAATGACACTGACCAACTGTTTACTACGATTTTCACAGAAGTCTGACCAAGGTTACACTTTGTGCTGGGACATGCCCATACCAAAGTCAGAGCTGGAATGGGAGAACAGAGACTCTACTCTTCACTATGGACCAGCAGTGTATCAGGTTAAAGTGACCACATTTCTGTGTCTACGAAGGCGCTTACAAGTGCCAGCCTGGGTTGCTCAAGTTTGGGTTGCTCGAGTCTGGGCACTGATGAGAAAGTTTCTCTTTGTCACAGTAAGTGAAACCCAACAAAAACACTAAAACAAAACACAATAGTAAACTGTATGGGATCCAGCCCAGGTGCCTGAAGTGCTCCCACAACAGTGGGTGTTCTGTTTAGTTTGATTTAACATGTTTGACTCCTTGGCAGTGAAGGCAGGAAATACCTTAATCACATGTGTAAAGGGGTCTGAACTGGGAGGTTATATAGCTATAATCATAAACACGTAAGAGCAATGTAATTAGTATTCTAGCAGGATTTCAGGAGGTTAGGAATATAGGTAGGAATTAAGGTGAGATTTAGACTGGAGAAAATACAAGCTAAACTCAGCAAACTTGAGCTAAATAAAAGCAGAGCAATTACTAGGGGATCAGTATCTAATAAACAATAACAGATGGCCTAAAGAGTGACCTCAGGACAGCTGGATGAATTAGCTGACTGTCTAAAGTCTCTTCTACCTGTATATTGTTGTGATCTTCTTTTTTCCTCACTTTATTTCTTCTTCCTACCCTCTTCTCTCTCCAGCTGCTTTCTGTTGGTACGAAATAAAAAAGAAAAAAAAAAAAAAAAAAGGAAGAATTATGCCTCAGCCAGCCAACATTGCTCCTATTTGCAAAACTGTTGTGAGCCTTGGACCAGAGAAGAAGCTAAACACAGTGGCAAAGCAGTTCAACACTTGAAGTTAGCATGAGGCACAAGTAAAACAGGGTGCAAAACCTGTATTTCTCCAACAATAAAATGATAAAGAAACAGCATGAGAGAATAAAGCAGCCTTATGTCATGACTGTCATCTTCTCTGCCCTTTCGTATATGTTTGCCTCCTTTTATCTTGAAGGAAGCAAGATATTACAGCAAAATAAGCCCATTTCAGTTAGCCTTTGGACTTTTCTCCAAAAAGCTTTAGTGCTGTCAAAAAGACTGTCAAATGAGGACATTTTTTTTCTTACAAAAACTTCCTTGAGGTGAAGGTAAAAAAGCAACACTTTGAACGAAAGAGCTACATAAAGCATAGATGGAATTAATCTCTTATTCTTCTCTGTATCTGTAATAGAAGATCCACAGTACTTCAGTGGTATTCAAGAACCGAGCTTCCTGTACTCAAACCCCAAGCTTTGTTTCACTGTTTAATGCAGTATTGCAGTATAATGTCAGGACTGTGTTTGTACCTTTGCCTCTTTAGTCCATTAAATACAAACCTAACCTGATCCCTGCAGGTTGCTTCTTGTATGTTCAAAAACATCTGCTGCCAGGCAAGGGGCGCAAAGAGGGAGAAGGAATTTTCAACCTTTTGATAAAGGTAAAAAAGCACCCAGAAAGTTTAAGTGAAATACATTTGGCCACGAAAGAACAAGCAGTTTCACAGCTGTGAGGAGAAATTGTCAAGGGAAGGTGCTATGAAATGGCAGGCAGTTGCAGATCTGAAATGAGCACTGACATGGTGATAGTGGGATACTCAATCTCTCTGTCCATGTCTGTCTCCCTCTGTCCATGTCTGTTTGCCCCCTCACCAGTCAGGGCAAGCACCCACCTGCTCCCACCCCAGCTGCAGCCCAACCCTCATAGCACAGTCAGGACAGCAGGTTTGGGTGTCTGTACTGCTCCAGTCACCAGCAGCAAACATAGGGCTGCCTGGCACATCACCCAGATGGTGCCCATCACGGCATTTGTGCATCTCGTCATCACTTTCATAGAATCACAGAATCATAGAACCATAGAATCGTAGAATCATTTGGGTTGGAAGGGATCTTTAAAGATCATCTAGCCCAACCTCCCCCTTGCAATGAGCAAGGACATGTTCAACTAGATCAGGTTGCTCAAATCTCCATCCAACATGACCCTTCCTGGTTCTTGGCCCTCCTTTTGCTGTTTACACCTCCCATCCCAGACTCCAGCCTCCCCACAGTTACACAACCTTCTTCTGAAGCCTTTACCTGCCTTGACCACTTTTGCCACACCCATACCCAAAGTTGGTATTTGTGACTCATTTACTGGGTAATCTTGGCCTTGCACAGCATTCCTGACAGGGTCATCTATTGGCATGGTTCTTGGTCTCGCCCAGCTCTACTCTCCAAAGGTCCTCAATATCCCTCCAATGACCTGCAGAGTCTGAGTGTTTCTCCCATACCCACTCTTTGCCACTTGCCTGGCCTGCACATTCTGCTTGGCACTGTCACTGCTGTCACCTTCTTGCTCTGGTTTTGGGTGAGTGTAGCAGTTTGCCCTCTCACATCCAGGAGCCTCAATTTATCCCTAAGCATGACTTCTGCATACCACTGTTTGTGCTTAATGAATTCTCTTTCCCTACATGAATGTCAGGGGATAGTGACTGGAAAATAAATCTCCTGTTGAGTTGTGCTTTAAGGGACAACCATGGAAGTCTGGACAAAGAAAATGAAGGGACTAGGGACAACCTCAGAGAAGAAAGGGGTTAAATGCAAGGACTCGTCTCTGAAAACATACTGAATGAAAGACTTTCCTCTGGGTACATACTGCTTGAAAAGGCTGGATATTTTTAACCTGACCTTCACAAATAGGCAAATAGGCTCATGGAGGTTCAGTGAAAAATTCTTTTGATTTCTATTCCCACTTTTTAAGGCTTGGGTTAAATATCTTGCAGGTTCGTACACATCAAAACTAATAATTCTTCACAGCTCTAAGAGGATAACTTATGCCTAAAAATTTTAGGAGGTTTTAGAGATATTAATAAATTGGAACTTTCGAAACTGGCTTTATATCCAGAACATATGAGATTTGTGAAGTGAAATATGGTTGTGTCTGCATTTTACATTGGAAAGAACCCAAGCAGAGAGGCTGCAAATGGCGTACCAATCAGAGGTCTATGAAACAAGCAGTGTTCCAGCAGGGGGGGACAGCACCTGAGCCCTGGCTCCAGTCCCCATCCTTTCTTGTAGGACCAGCCTTTCTCCCGTGTTTTGCAATACATGTAGTTTCTCCCTACTGATCTGAAGCAACACTTTTGCTCAGTCACCTAAACATGTGCTTGGGATGCTCAGCCACAGTCCCCTCCGTTCCTCCCATAGACCATATGTAGTCTGGCACCTGCAGATGTGGGCAAAGAGCTGGCAGACAATTCTCATGGCTCAAAGCACGCTTGGGCATGTAATGAGAAAAAGAACAGAGAGGCTGTTGGGAAAATGAGAGTCAGGGGCAGGTATGTGGCACACCAGAACAGTTCATTATTTGATACATAGACATTTTCCTGACTGGTACCATGTTGTCCTTTGGAAAAGGACCACTAGGAGCAGGCTTTATTAAATAGTGACCAGGAAAGGTGTATCCTTACCCAGGGACCATGTATAGGACTATGCATCAACAGCACAATTCATCTCCCAAGAATGGCAGGTCCCACAGTGTTTGTGCACATCCTGTGTCTGGTACATGTAGATCCAGCCATAGAAGATCATGGTGTGCAGCTCCTGAAAAACGTTGGACCACCAACTTGGACAATCTGGATGTCACTGAAATCATCAAGGCTCAGCTAGAGCATTCCTCTTCAGTTTATTTCTGCAACCACTCTCGTTTCATGTGCCTTTGTTTTTTGATATGACAGACACCAACGGCCCTACTGTAAATCCTGACTCTTGAGTCATTAGAGGCTACAGTAGACAACACGCTTGAGACTAGATCTGGACAAATGCAATCTGAGCACAACTAAATTTTTTAGTGAATGGTTGTGGCTCAGAAAAAAAAAAAAAAGAATTTGTGAAATACTTTTTCCTCAGGTATTCCAAATGTAATTGTCTCATGATTAAGAATGAAAGCTCCCTGGGCAGAATAGTAGGAAAAAAAAAAAAAAAAGAAAGAAATGAAAGAAATCTAAAACAAAATTAAACATTTCACTTAAGGGAAGGCAAGTAATTTGATTAAACTAAAGTTATTATTCACCTGCTTTAGTTTTTAATTTCAGCGGGGAAAGAAAGGAACTCAAAAATCACTTGGATTTGACCCAAAACACTGGTAAACAGATACAAGTTTGAATAACACAGTGTATGGGAAAATACATTAGGGAGGACCAACTCTGCAGTATCAGTCTGGCACGAAAGTTGTGTTCAGATCTGGAGGCTACATACGCAAACTACTTTCACAGGTCAATCAACCTTTTAATCCAAATAATCTCAAGAGTACCAAATCTTGATACAGACCATCAGAAAAACTCATTTTAATGATTAATTTACCCATAGTAGGCACCCATAATATATCCCTCAATGTCCCACAAGATTATTGTCTGTATTTGATTTCAGAAGCCCAAATAGTGGGGTTTTTCCATTTCTAAAAAAGTGTTGCAAAGAATGGAGAATAAAAAGGGGGAGTAACACAGCACTTTGCAAACTATCAGAAAGAGGGGTTTGTTAAGCTGAAAGTATATTTATTTCCTTAAATAATTTTGCAATTATCAGACTGCTATAATAGATAATACTTAGCTGAAATCCTATTTTAATTACTACTTCAATGTTTAAATTTAATTCTGTATCTATAAAATATTGTGAGACCTCCTGATTGTATTTAATATCATCACATTGATGTTCTGCGTGTACACTGAGCAATGCTCATATGAAGCAATGCTGGGTTACTTTCAAAATGCCACCTCATTTCAGGCAAGAAAAATCAGATTCCTTTTTCAGTTTAATCTCAGTTCTATTTAATTAAAGTTTTAAGCATTTTCTTTTGTTTTTGGAAAATTTGGTGAAATAGAGGTTTTGGGGTAAATCATTTGCTATGAGTTTGAATTCTGCACGAGATATTCTAGGCCATGCATAAATTTGACGTGCTGGCAGGACCAGAATGTTAAAGGCCTGGGTGACAGGGATGACAAAGAACTTCCTTATTTCTCCCTTGGAAGAGCTGTAAAAGGAAGGAGTTTGTGGTTCTTCTCTGTGTATCTTTGCTATTTATCTTGTGTGCATGCATTTTGGAAGGAAGACTAATAGGAGAACTGTTTATGCTTGTTATTCCTCTTTCTTTTTCCTTTTCATTATTCCTAAATTTCCTTCCTTCTGACTAGTTAAATAAGAATATTTGGTCTAGGAACCCAGTGGAAGACACTGTGATGTTGAGAATCTTTACAGAAATTATTCCTAACTAAAGATACCTCTGACTTTGGAGCATTCAATTTGGGAGACTTAGAGCAGCAGAGATCTCTGGCTCTGAGAATTTGATTCATTATCACACATTGTGAAAGCATCCCAGTGGCCTGGCGAGCTACTCTGGAGATGGTATCTGGGTGTCACATGCCTCAGCAGACATTTTCACACTGCGATAACTGATGACTCAAGAAGCTTGCTTTCGAGAACTTCTCATCTGCAGGTTGAAATATCTGGAGAAAAAAATACAGAGGATCAGTGGGTAAACTCATGGGGAAGGATGGGGTGGAGAAGAGGGACAAGATATTTCTCATTTCACAAAATGAAAACCAAAGGTGTTATGTGTTTTTCTAAGCAGAGGAGAGGTGGCACACAGATAGGTAGGAAAGTGCAAAGTGGATTACAAAATTGGACTCAGTAGGTTAAAAGAGAGATGCAAACTGTAAAGTCTCTCGCAAGTGTAGTTAGGCCTGGAAGAAGTAAATGCAGATAGTTCCTTGCTTTGGAGACAGAATTTGGCTTCCAGAGCAATGCTTACATCCATCTTGAATGGCATAAGCATTCTAATCACCCCGTATCTGAAAAGGTGGAAGGAATTTCAAATCAGGACTTGAACTCCAGGACACGCTCTGCATTCCAGATCTGCAGCTCATGCATATTCCACTCTGTCTTTGGTGCTTCCAGTAGAGGTTTGGTTGCTAACATCCCTTCTCAAACTCTTTTCTGTGCTTTTGCAGTCTTTACCTTCATTATTATTTGCTTTTAATCTCACTACCTTACTTGACAATACATTAATGCTCTTTGAATCTGTTCAGGAGTCATGCACACTTGGACTCCTGGAACACCAACTTCCAGTTTTCTGAATATCTCCTCTAGCTCCTGCCTGCTTCGAGGGGTAGCCCATGGATGTTATGCACAGGCAAGACATGCTGTTTGGGCTGCAGATATCTGGAAAGAGTAGTGCTCTCAGCCACTCTTGAACTGCTGATCAGCTCTCTCCATGGAGGCTACAATTACCTTACAGCAGCATAACTGCATGTACAATTACTTCCTGCACTTGTCCTATCAGAAGGATGTGTTTTATAAACCTGCACAGTAGTGTTTAAGGTAAATCAGGATCTTTTGACATAAACCGCTTCAGGAGCAGTTAAACAAGAAGATGCCACCAGATCTGAAGGGACAGCAAAACTCTGTTTGGGAGGGTGGAGAAGGTAATCAGGGGCAGCAAAGTCTAGGCTAAGAAAGATCATATCTTTCACCCTGTTTAACCTGCAACTGCTCCTTATACTTGACCTTAAACATATGAAATAAATACATACAGACCACTGCACATCCAGTGTTTTTAAATATATTAATCTTGTTTCTTTGCTTGCCTCAGATTTCCATAAGTAAAAAAGAGAAAGTATTTATTTTCTCCCATTTTCTGTCCATGTTTTAGAGTGTAAGATTTTTTAGAGAACAAACTTCTTATTTTGGCCTTGAAGAAATCTTCATGCAGTGCTGCTCCAGACTGTGCCAGGACCTGTAAGGCAATGCTGTATTACGAACAATAAACCCTACTGCCATCTTGAAAACTTGTTGGTTGCACTGAAGCATTCTTTAACAGTGTAACAGCTTATTTCAACTTGAAGAGTTTCTATATAGCATTCCAACTAGCAGAATTAGAAATGGAAAATTCTGTGGAAAGCACCTTCTGAGCCCCAACTCTGTTTAAAATAGAAGTCACATAAGTGAGATTCACATTACAGTGCTCTTTAACTTTGACAAGTTGTCTGTTGCCTAGAAGAGCTCCCATAGCAAGGAAAGTTTGCAATGCAGCTTAGCATTTAGGTTTGCCCCCATGCTAACCATCAAAGTCTTGTTATGTTGGGTAGCAAGGGTCAGAATTGAAAAATAAACAGAATAAAAGAGGTTTATTAAATAATGAACCTCTTTGGAGGGAAAAACAGAAAGTGCATTCTAAACCTAATGCCATCCAGTTAGAAAACATTATGAATAAATTATGTGCTAGCATTAGCTTCCTAGGAAGTTCTCTCACTTACAAACATAATCTGTTCAAATTCCAGTTTTGGGGTTTGGGTTTGGTTTTTTTTATGTTATCATTATCTAAGACTGGAAATAGTACATTTTTATTCTTCTGACATCATATTTAGAGTTAATTCTTTGAGAATCTTTTAAAGTTAGAGGAGCATACTCTGAAAAAGTGTTGCCAACCACAACGATAAGTACAAAATCCCTTCTCTTCTAGAATGCATTCTGTTTTCCTTAAAACTGATTTTATGTCAAACTATGTGCATGTAGCTATTTTTGTGTCATTCTTACCATCATTTGCTTGTTTATGACATTCTGTTTCACCATCTTGCTGCGTATCTTAGCCCTAGTTTTGTGCTAGGCCTATGATTTTATTGGGCTAATAGTTTGTGGAGCAATGGTGCAATGACAACACCAAAGTATTTGCAAACACTGTCATAAGAACTTGTAAAAACATAGTTAATAGCTAGCTATGACCTTAAAATATGTTTTGTATTAATTCATTAATGCTGAATACCTTTGAGAATTCTAACCCTTTCTCAGTGTAACTGAATTTGGCAAATGTATGCAAAATTTTTAGAGAGAAACTTTCCATTCACACCCTTTGTGCATACATGATGCAGAGAGTGTGGCCAAATAAACCCATTTCTTAGGAAACCAAACCAAAACCCAGTATTTTCATTAACATTCAAGCACTTGGAAAATGCATTTGGGTTTTTCCATTTTGAAAGTCTATTGGTTTTATCATTTCTTAATCCCAAATGTTTGTAGAAAACAAAAAAATGAGCTCCCAGCAGTTGTTATGTGCTACGGCAGTGTGAGCATGCACAGGCTTGGTGCCTGAAATGGTTTCTCGACCACATTTCAAAAGGATTTGCTTAATGATCACAGTCTGAATTGATTCCCTTCAGTTACAATATACTGAAGTTACAACTACCTCAGTAGGAATGGCTTCTGTCCTCTAAACATGCGAGCCCTTAACCACATTGGGGAGTACTCAGTTTTCATGACGGGATAAACTGCATTTCCCACAGCTTGGGAGTCTACTAACAGGAGATTGTTTGCACCATTCTACCCACAGCAAGGACAAAATATCCAAGTTGTCAGAGTTATCTTAATTGGTTTCACACTGCTATGTTGGGCCATGAAACCCTCCTGGATCAGCAAGAGGCATATGCAAGCTTACCTAGTAGTGATATCCTGATGGACTGAAGTGGAAAGTGCTTTGACTTGCCCGTCCACCTTTTGGTGAAGTTAGAGGGACAGCCTGGATACCAATACAGTCCTAGTACAGGAAAGAAAAAAAAAACTAGCTTGATAAGACTTGCAGGGTCTCTGCAGAGCCTCTGGAGTGCTCTTTCACTTGCATTGGTAGTTACAGGACTTTATTCTCCAGCATATATTATCTAAGCTTGACACTGAACCCATTAGTGGCTCTGGTTTCTGAGATGACTGACAGAGAAAATGGGGACCTCTGTGCATACACAGTTCAAGGCTAGTCAAAACACAGACACCATTGGACAGAAAAGATGTAAATTAGCGAGAACATTCCAGCTTAGCAACTCTGGCAGAAGTTTTTTACTCTGGTGACAGAGGCCTACATTCCTCCTGCTGGGGAAAGGGTTAATGCTTTTGCTGAACTTGGTTTATGCACTTGCAGGGAAGAAGGGAAGGTCAAGGGTCTTTGATGATTTGTTGCCACAGTTTAACATAGCTTAGTTGCTAGATTCCCAGGAGCTAAAAATATGCCAGTAGGACGCCAAATGAGAATGTTCTCATAGGCATAATGCAAGACTCAGCACCACAAAATAATCTGTTGAAGAGCTTTGCATCCTTTTCTGAGGCTCCCAGAGAAGTGGCTAGAAATCTTGTGTAGTGTTCTAAACCATACTTGATATCCTGCTTGGTCTTTCCATACCCATCTCAAAACCTGCTGCTCTAACCTTTTAGTGGAACTGCAGGGACTCTGCTAAATATTCCCATTTTAAATGCAAGATTTTGATAATCTAATGTGTAGTTTTTAAAAGTGTTGTGCCTTTAGGTTGTGCAATATCAACATGGGTTTGGTGATCATTTCCCTGCTACCTACAACATGTCCTTTGTGGCTTTTCTTACATTCTGTGTCTTCAGAGGTACTTCATGGTCTGTGTGGCATGGTTCTTTGCCATATCTCTCACAACTTTTCTACTTTCTCTCCTGTTAAAGTTTCTTGGGGTTTTTTCCTCAATCACTGAGCACTACTTCTGATATTAAAATTGCTTGCAGCTGCTTTTTTTATGTTTGTATTCCTGTTCTTCACTGGTCTGCTGCAATCTCTTCTGCACTGCCAGTATGTAGGTCAGCATGACTTTTGCTCAAGCTGTTGCTAGCAAGCGATCTGGGCCTAAGCCTAGGTTGTGCTGATGAACTGCCTGTCTCTTTTGCCAAAAATTGTTCTGCCTCTTATTAATTCTTCTTTTAATATTCTATATATGCAATGTTCAGCAAAAACTGTGATCTGCAGTAATAAAAGCTTCAGCTGTTTACCCTTGTTCTTGGCACCTCCTAGCAAATCTGGCCTTTTCATGTATTATATTTTGCTTGGCTGTGACATTGACTTCAAAAATCTCTTTTAGGGGGGTTTTCTTCATCTTTTTTCTTTCTCCCGTGTGAGACACAGGCAACCAACAGCAGCAGGAATAGCCAGGGCAAATACCAAGGCATGTATGTAATATTCTTATACCTTTCCGAAGGAACTCCTGAAATTTTCAGCTCCAGCAGTACCTAAGTTGCCAAAATCAATATTCTTTAACAGTGCCATTTGCTGTTCAGGTTTCACTGCATATATTTACCCTGGTTTGTGATCCACATCAATAAGAGAGTCTTTGTGCCTAAACTGGTTGAGTCTAAGAGTTTCTGGAGCAGACTGGTTTTCTCTATCCTGTATATTACCAAGATTAATAATCATTCCACAAACCTTTGTGCACACACAACATAGGGTGCTCTGCACTCAGTATTATCTACACCACACACACACCAAATCATGTTTTGCCATGCTTTGCAAAAAAAGAAAAAACATACCGGAAGCACACCTTCAGACACTGCTTACTGCAGATTCTGATGCCTTCTTTTGCTGTTTATCCTCCTCAAGTGCTGTGATCATGGTGCTTTACAAGCAAGACCCTTCTTGCAAAACGGCGTCAGGGAACATACCAACACAGAGACAAATGTAGACATCCCAGAGGTAATGCTGCTACAAAATCTGAAGAACATAATAGAAATGCTTTCTTGGGGTATTTTCCTGAATCTCAAGTATGACCATAGCAATGGCAAATCTGTTGTCCCCCTTGTCAAAAGGAAGAAGCTTAGTCCCAGTGCGTAACATCCTTGAAATGAGGACAAATAAATTTACATTTTCCACACTTGCAGGACAAGACCTAGAATATTCTATAGGAAGCTAGCTCCCATCCTATAGCACTAGCAGTTTCTGTTCTAGTAACCTGTAACAATGCAGAAGCCATCATCACTTTGTAGACCCTTCACCAGCCAGCTGGCAAAAAGTCTGGGGCTAGGCAGATTGGGCAAATGAGCTGATTGGGGAGATCCACAATGCCATCCTGTAGAGCATCAAACTTTTCTCAGAAGACCATACATGAAGTTTTTTTCCATCTTCGACTTCCCAGGAAATGTACACATATTCATTTTTATTGTTGCTTCTCCTCTTCCAGGATAATGCCAATTTACATTAATTGAAAGGCTTTCCATTCACTTATGATGCAGGTCAGCACGGGGCACGCTTGGGTGGCATGACTAGCTACACTGGCACAATTCACAAATGCCTGTGTCTTCTGCACCTTGGGAGTTTTCTGGCATGGAGATGCCAGCAGAAGCACAAATGTCAACCTGTGTCAGACTCCTGTGACACTGTGTGCCTCCAGATAGTAAAACAGCACTGGCTGTCAATTCTCTGGTAGCCAACAGCAGGGTGCTGCTGAGATGTCCCTCCCTGCAGCAAAGCCCTAGCTCACCTCCTTGAAAGTGCTGTGGTCTGCCTCAAGCCCCAGCTTGAACTCCTCAATGCTTGTAAGACTTTTATTTTTGCTTACTCTTTCCCCCTGCCCTCAAAGTAGCCCAAGGGAAATCAACACAATTGTGCAGATCATGAGAAATCTTTACAATTGCAGGACCTAGAGTTTCATGAATTCAAGGCTACAGATATCATGAATTCAACTGAGAGATCACAAAAGAAATTGTCCTTCCCACAACACTTTGTTACTCTTTTTTTCTTTTTCTTTCTTTCCCTGACTCTCTCCTTTCCCAATTGCTTTGGTCCATTTTTTTGCAGTGTAAGATGCTCTCCCATCTCCATTCTCTAGGACACATAAGCTTACCTCTGACACCACTTAAACATTGTTTAAGTAGTCCACTTTTTCCCAACAGCAAGTATAGAGGGCACACATTTCCCTACACACCCTTCGCTTCTCCTGCACAGAGTACCGGATACAGGGGGAAGGAGGATCCAGCAAACCCAAGTCTGAGTCTCTGTTTCACCAGAAGATGCAGGGCTTGTGTCCAACACAAAGTCCTGGGGGCCTGTGTCCATCACAACATCCCTGGAAGCACCGGATCGTAAAGGCACCCATGATCAGCCCACGTAGGAACAGGATCTGCCTGCCTGACAGATGACTGTAAGAGAAAATGTATTTCCTCCTCACACTGTACTAGATCATCAGAAAAACATTTTTCTCTCTGTTTAAAAAAACATTTGTCTTTAAGTCTGAAGTAGAGTCTCAGTCACATCTGCCTTGTTTCAGCAAGCTGCTGCTCTGTTTGTGTGAGAATTGTCTGTGATTTGATATTGCCTGTTTAGCTCTTCTGCGAAAGCAGAAAAGCAAATGCATTCGCCAAGGACATCAACAAACCTCTCCAGGTTGGGCAGGGGGCATCTGCATCATCGCAGAAACAAACCTCAACAAACCCATGTACGGTGACACTACATGTGTTTGAATCTCAAGGAACAAAGCTATTCTTAGCTCCTGCCAACAGCTGCAGCACAGTGCTTCCTTCTTCATCATCCTTGTAGCCTGAATCGGACGTCCATGAATATGTGTATTATCACTGCTTTGGCAGATGGACTCAGGACTGTCTATTGGCCCTGAATACCAAAGCTTGGGTGTTACCATTTCATACACCTACAGCATGTTTGAAACAATGACAGATTAGCCATACCAACGCCCTGAATTAAGAATAAAACAAAAAAACGTTTCTAGGACAGTAGTTTAATATTGGACTGAACTTAGAAGCTCTTTTTCTTAGGAGGAAGGCAAGAAGCACACTGCCTGGCTTTCAGAAGTGATGTTCTAGTGTACAGCAGCTCCGAGACCCAGCTTCTGAATGAACTGTTCATTCCATGATCTCCTCCAGAAGCCTGAAGGAAAACTTTCCCAAGAAGTGACACTGCAGCTGAAAAATAAAGCAGCAATGAGCTGAGAGGTGATGGTATGGTAATACGTGGTTGCTTCTGATGATCAGTCAGTGTGGCACATTCAGCATGCTTGCCTACGATAGTTGTAGTGGTAGTGGTAGATGGCAAAGAGACTTTGCCAGATCTCTGCTTCTTCCCCTGCTGATACACTCCCCTTTCACCAACACCTTTTGCCATTTCTCTATCTTTCTCCCTTGCAGGAAAACCGTTAATGGTAGCTACAAAAGACAGTAACTTAAATGTGTGTTGCACTAAGTTTTCCATGGCTTCACACTGCAGCAGTATTTTTTAGTACTGTAAGCGCTGCTATTTTTAGCTGAATATTAACTACTAAGCAATGACAAAACTGAAGAAAGGTATTCTTTTTCGATTTGTTTCTTTTTTTTGTTTTTTTTTTTGGTGGGAAGAAAATGCAGCCCCTTTCATTAGAACCACAGGCAAATAAAGCAGATTTTAACTGTTGTGTGTAAGAACTGCTCATAATATTCAGCTGTGTTGCATCTTTCAGTCAAGTGTCAGAGGCGCTAAGAAATTAAGCCTTACAGCATAGCTAGAAGGAAGGATTTTTTTAAAGAATGTTTTTATGTGCTTCTTGCACTGCTTGTGTTTTATACAGGTGATATTATCATAATTTTTATGGTAGATAATAATACCAGCAATCACCAATATTAGAAACACCCTGAATCAAAACTGACTTATCTAAGAATGGGATTTGCCCACAGGGTACGTAATTTCAAGACATCAGCCTCGACTGAAAAGGATTGCCTTGATTTTTCTGCCAAATGCCTCAGGTTTACAGTATTTTGCATAACCCGGTGCTTAATAAGGATATGTATGTACCCTCCATCAGCTTGTATGAAGCTCATAGTAACTTCTGCATTCCTTGCAATGATCAGAAGCAATAATCAGTCAAGGACAGAGCATCACATTCTGTGTTTCACTGTCAGGAACAAGGGGACAGCCCAAGCAGCATGAACACATAAAAAACTAAGTGATGTGTTTGTTTCTGTCTTTCTCTCTTTTGTGTACAGTATAGCTAGCTCTCAGGGTGATTTCCATGTACATTTTAGCATAAACAATATGATAGGCTTCTTTTGATATCGTGAAATTCAAAGAGATAAGGTTGGAAAACTGCACTTGGGTGCCTAACATTAAATAAACATGGCCTCTGGATAAATAGTCCGTACTTCCGAAAATGAGGCCACCTACTTAAGTGCTAAGTGTGGATTTACATGTCTCTTTCTGTCAACAGTCAGGCTTGAACATTTTAAACCCAATGCATAAATCCTCAGATAATTAAAGCAGATTGTGAATCTGTGCTTCACTGTTACAGGAACAAGAGTAACTGAAAACTATGAGAGTGATTGCTATGGGGCAAATATAAGATGTGTCTTTATGACCAGTTTGTCTTTGGATCACCGCAGGGGAAGTCAAGATTTTCCAAGATTTCCTAAGCCCATCTCAGGTTTCAGTTGGAAGGATGTATGAAGACCTAAAATTTCAAGCCAAATGTTTCCTGAAAATGTAGCTTTGGATAAAGCAAAACAATTTATTTTGATCAAATTAGAAACAAATCATTTCAATTTTGACCCTACTATGAGCATAAAATAGAATACAACAACAATATTTTAAAACCATTTGGAAATCAGGAAATTAAATTGAAAACATCCTATTCCTGCAGAGATTTTTCACTTGATTAAATCAGCAGTTTCCAATGGAAAATGTCCATCAAAAAACTTGACCAGGACTATGAGAAACTGTTGGACCATGAGATCCAATGCCAAGCAGGAAACTGAAGCCGTCATGCACAAAAGCATATGAAGTGAAGACTGTTTTTTCTTCCACTGTGCTACTGAGGGGACTCTAAATTATAGTCATGATCCAACAACACACTAACAAGGACTTTAACGCTGCTGCTCTGGTTGAATGCAATTAGGAGCAGTCCAGATACAGTAAGATGTTCTTCTGCTACTTAAAACCAAGAACAAAGATAATTTTTAGAGTTAAGCTATAAATTAAAAGTGATAGTAGTTATATAGATCTGAAATTAATTCTTGCAAAACTTCTAGTGAAACATAACCCAAAGTATATTTTAATTGGATTCTTATGTTTTCTTTTTAAGGAGACAGCTGGAGTCCCATCTGGCCTCATCTCTTACAACACAATCTATTTAATATTATACTACTACCAATATCGTTATTACTATTGTTGGTTGTAAAAAAAAGTGAAGTTTCAGCTTGGACATTTCTTCATCTGGCCTTCAAGTAAAGCTGACTCAACTTTCAGTATGTTGTTGCTTAGCATATTGAAAATTATGCGGCACTGAAAGGAACAACAAATAGCCAGAGAAAAATGTACTTTTGCCTGGTATTTGAGGCAAAAATCCCAGCTGGTTCAAGTGCATAGAGCATTAAAAATAGAAAGAAATTACATGGAAATCTGCTACTGGTTTTAAGGTAGAGATTCATATTCACTGCTTATAGCATTATTTCCACAAGGAACCACCATATTCAGATCATTAGAAAGACAAAGTATTGAACATAAAAATACTGAACACATTACCTGTTGTAAAGGCATGCACCCAGCCCTGCACACTAGCACCAAAAACAATTTCTCACACTCCCCCTCCCCCACCCCCACCCCATAACCAGGGTAATAAGGTTATTTACAATCCCTGCTTTGTCTAAGAGTGGTGATTTGCAGCAACTGGCCAACCTCAGGAAATCGTCAGTCCAAAGTACAGAAAGGTTCAATGCCCTGGAATTTGTTTTCTCTCTGTGTTTAATATACAAATATTGCATGTTTGTTTCTCAATACCCTGAAGTACAGGGACATAAAGCCACCTCCATGAAAACCTAGGCCTAGCTGGACAGTGAGCCAACCTGGCCAGTTATTTGTTGCCTGCTTCAGTAGCAAATAGGTCCATGGATAAATGTCGTTCACACAACCTTTGTTTCACAGAATATTAGCAAGGGACTGGCTGCAGAGTTGAGCACTGAAGCTTAACCTGTAGACTGTGCTTTAACAGGTCTCTGGATGGATAAGCACTGAAGTGAGTCGTTTTCTTCATCCCTTTGATGGCTTCTTCTGACAAAATAGAAACAGGACTGTTCATACCAAACTGATGTCCACATAATTACATACCCAGGTATTATTGTCTCCACACCACTTACTAGCAACCATGATGGCATTAGAAATGCCAACTTGGTGTTTAGATTTATTTATTTTCTTGCAAAAGGTGACTTAGTTTAGGGTTAAGTTTATATATTCACAGGCTTTATGTGTTCAAGGTTTTGTAAGGTTTGTTTTGTTTTGGGTTTTTTTTAATTTTATTTTTCAAAATAAGCCTATTTCCACTTAGGAAAAAAACAAACATTCAGTGAACAGGCCAACCAGTCAAATCAAGGAGAAGACAGACAGGATTTTCTGTCTCATGGGATTCTCCCCTCATTTATAGCAGTTTCACATTTGTGATACTGTTTTGATTTCAGTGATTGAACACTGCTATGGAAGAAGTGGTGTTCAAAACCCAGGAGACCTGTGCTTCTGATCAGAGCAACTGGTACTGGAGCCCAGAGTGCAAACATTTGTGATGATCTGTTTGCAGAGCAGCTGCAGACCCAGACAGATTCTCAATGAACAGTCAAACAGAATCAGTATATTTAACAAATTTATGCCAGTTACAGATTAAGTTCTTCCACTGAGATAAGAGGTGAAGGGACAGATTCCGGCTGGTGTAAAGCATTGTAGTAGAGTTTTTTCAGCAAATAGCTGAGTTTCTGAGCAAATAATCCACTGTGAAGTACTGCCTGACTTCAGTCCTCACCATAGGGGCTTACACATTCTAGCGTGTAATTACCAAGCACTGTCTATTCAGTTTGCAAGTATTCTGCTAGTGAGGAAAACATTTAATCCTGCTTAGTATCCTGTTAGTCAGGTTATCCTGAGTGAGCACACGGTGCCATCTGGCAGGCAGCGCTTTGCCTTTCTGGTCAAATGCTCGTGTTTCATCTAGAAGGTTCAGTTACGAAATACATGTGAGTTTAGCTTCAGCAGGGGCTGGTCCCCTATGTGAAGGGTGCTGGTGTTTCCAGAATCCAGAACATACTGTCCTTCTCTTTCCTGTGATCCATAACTAGGTTGTTTGAAGCAAACAGAAATATTTTGTATCACACCAGATGAGGAGGAAATGGATCTCAAGAACATTACATAGGATCCCTTCTGTGTCACATTCAAAGATCCACACATCCCAGTATCCTGTCTGTGACAGTGGCAAAGAAAGGACGTAAGAAATAAAGGGGATATAGAATGACATGATTTTGGTCTGACTCTCCTGAGCCAAGACTTGCTAATAGTATAGAATGGAATTTCAGTTATTTCAAAGAAAGTTTTATTTCTGTTATTCAGAATAAAAACTGAACTCAAATATTAAACCTGTACATTTCTAGATGACTGATTTCTTTCCTCTTGGTAAAATACCTGAGGGGGAAAGGGAAAATAGGCTAGCTATACTTTTTTGTTGTCATCTAATTAAGCTCTGTAAACATTGATTTCCCTTCCCCGCCACCCCCCCCCCCCCCCTTCATTATTGTTCTGTCTCATTATTAACTACCAGCTTTGGACATGGGACTTTTCAACAGCAGATTCTTTACAGCACTTGAAGATTTAGATGCTCACACAGCTGCTCTTGAATTCAAATTAGAGATGTATTTTTCCCTTGGTCTGGGGAGCTGATCAGAATTCAGATCAGCACCAGGAAATAATCAGGTCCCTGGATACTTCCCTGCGGATGTCTCAGGGGAGCCCATAACAGGGGGTTATTAGCCAAAGAACTCACTGGAAACCTCTGTGAGTGAACCTTAGGGTCAAATGGCAGAAAAGCAGCCTACCAGCAAACCTGGAAAGCTCAGTGGGAACCAGCATCACATTCCTGAGAGAGGATCCTTGAATCCTGTAAAACCCAAAAAACCTCACCTCAAAAACTTACACCTTAGCTTTACAACCTTTGTTCTGAAGCCCCTTTAGAGGTCCAGGGACTATTTCTCGGGGGTCCAGGAAAGGAGTCGAGAAAGGCGGCCTACCGTCAGCTCACACCAAGTCCTTGAACAGGGTCCTCACATTTCCCAGGAAATCATTAAGTCATCCACAAATGAGAAAGGTTGAAATTACTGGTTTACTACACAGCCATGTGATAGGGAATGTTAGAAAGAAAAATTATGTAAGGCTCTCCTACACACCTTGATGATAGAGAAACAGTAACACACACTGGAGCATAAAGGAATCACCACTGTCGCACAGGAGAAACCAATGCCCAAGCTCATGGAGAGAAGCTTCCTCCCATTCAGTAGACTCTGAAGAAGACAGGGTCACTGTTTTTTAGATCTGCTCCCCTGGGAGAAGATAACTGCACCATGAGGTCCTGCCACCAGCATTTTCAGTAAGCCTCTGCCATGCCAGAAAGCAGAGGTCTGTTTTCAGCCCTAATATACCGTGGACCTAATCGAAACTGGGAATATCAGTGCAGTAAGTTGTTCTTTTTTACCCGTTCAGTTATCCCTGCCTTGGCTCTTCTATTTCTTTCTTCCTGCTAGTTTGTTATTATATTCCCCCTCATCCTTGCTGGCAGATAATTTATCTCCTGCACTTTCATAGACAGTTCAAATAGGTCTTAGTATTAAAGGCAATGATTTATAAGAGAAGCCTTTAATTCTTTATAAATGAATGCAAATTAATCAAGATTTTAAAGCTGTTCAATAAACTAACGGTACAATGCAATTGGGTGTGTTTCAGAGAAAACCTGAAATTGCTGAACAGAGTTATTGCATTCACATATTATGATTCAGAATATTTCTCTAAGGTTTGAACATTGTACAGACCTTCAGAAAAAAGAGAGAGGAATGGGGAAAAAGGAGAGTTATTTTATTTTTTTTCAAATAGCATGCTATAGCCTAACTTTTACTAACTTGCCACATTTCTGTGACTGAATACTATGGAGTTCTTGATTGCTTCACTAAGGTGCAACGATTTTCATAGCCATTACTGCTACCTCTTATATGCAAAAATGGCAATGTACTGAGATTATATAACAGAGATAGGTCTTGGCTTTGAGCCTATGAGCTATAAAAAAATCTTAGTAAATCATCCATCAGTGCTTAAGACATGTTTTCTTGGTATGCTGCTTTGTCTTTAAACTTTTTGCTATCCTCTCTTGCAAAAGTCAAACAATGAAACAAGGATTAGACAAAAGTAAAACTTGGAGGCAAACAGGGTTCAAATTTATTACAAAACCCAGTCTATCCTGTTCAAAAACAATTTTAAAATCTCAGGCAACAATTATTAAAATTGTAGAAACCGTTTAGACAAAACATTTGCAAACTTGTTGACTGATTCTTCCTTCCAAACGCAGAGCAGAACATTCAAATAAAATTGTTATCAGTTTCCTTGCAATTTAAAACCAAAAAACCAAACAAAGAAAAAAAACCAACAACAGGCTGTTTTTAATTGCCAGAAGCATAGTCATTTTCAGTAGAAAAGGAAAAAAAGAAGTCTTCAAAATACTAAATGAATGAATAGCATTATATAACTTGCTAGATCAAACAAGGGAATCCAGTATCTCAGAGATTTATATTTCACATTTACTATAGGGAAATAATAACACTTCTATGTTTAAGTTTGTAGCTAAAATACTCACAGTAAATCTGAGTTTCTTTTCCTTTGCAATGCAAAGTAAAAGGAAGGAATATTCTTGTGACTTGACATTTCTGGAGTCATAGACATACTACATGCCTGCATGAGTAGCATGGCACTTGAACAGGAATCCTGCTTCTCATCTGGTGGCAAAACTTTACTTGGAGACCGGAAGTAATATGTGATGATCTCAGAAGTGCAAAGGACAACCTGTAAATCGCTTTGCATTTTATTCAGAGACTTTTTTTTGTAGAATCAGTGGGATTTCCATAATGCTTTATGAAATCATATTTTCCTGTAGCTCTAGTTCCCTGTGCTGGCTCTCTACAAGTGGATGAAGCTCACCTGAGATTTTCTATATAGGCTGGCTTCAGAGGTAATTCTAAGCCATATGAGGAAATGAAGCTATTTCCATTCCCAGTGATACACATCTCACATAAACAAGCTCCAAATTCTAACATCAAAACAAACTGTAAGTCTATATAGGTTAAAAAAATGAGCTTAGCCTTTTGCTGTAGAGTTAACCCACCCATTACTTTGCGCTTTCCTGACTTAGCAGTTGATAAGGATGAGAGTGGAAACATTTCTAGGGATTGTGGAAATCTGTTTTGTTATTAAGCCAGGAAAGAGGAGAAAAGGCTCCACTGCTCCAGGAAACACTGGCTATCTGAGAGTCACTGATAGAAACATACTGGGAAAGGAGCCCCTTTAAAACTGAATCCCTAATTCTAGCTTAAATCACCTCATTTTGAACAGGGGCTCCAGACCTCAGGAGGTTGATCCTAAGGCTGTGCTTTCCCCATCTACCTCTTTCCAAAACACACTTTTTGCTTCAGTGAAAAAGTCTAAGACACTATCCCAGCACAGATTTTTCTAAAGAATCTTCATATTACCTGAGAGGTTTTTTCAGTGATCACTGCTGAAAAAGAAGACACTATGAATAAAGCCACTGTAACAGCTTGGGTCATATTTGGAAGCATCTGTGAAATGCCTTTTTAGATATGTGTTCATGAATCGCCATAGCACACCAATAAAGATATGTGGAAGTAATTGCCTAGATTAGATTTCATCTTGTGTTCCTTCCAATATTCCTGTATTTATTTGTAATTGGCAGGGAGGTTCTTCATGCTTTCTGCATTCTGCCATAAAGACAGGAAACCTCATTCAACAGTATTTGAAGACTCAATTACCTGACATGACAGGAATGGTCATCTGTGCCACATAACTGAATTTATTCTATTATTTCTTGCATTTTTTCTCAGAAGCAGCCGTTGCTATAGAAAGAAATACAGTGCCATTAGCTCTGTACAGATTACTTTGGAGGCAGGCAAGACAGCAGGGTGAAGAAGAGTTCTGAGGTCTGCAGAAGATTTATTTTGAAAGCAACAAATCTCCTTCATCTACATATTTGGATTTAATCGCATCAAGAAATTACTTGGAGCCAATCTTTTCAAGGTGCTTAACACCTAAAACTCAGAGAGAAGTTCTTAGTGTAATTCATTTGATTCAAATATATCAACTTCATGTCCTACAGGTTTACGGTGATACTTAAAAAGACCTACATGCTCTTGAAAACGCACAGGCTGCTTGTCTGCAGCTCTGGGTCCCCACACACCTTGGAGAATTTGTCCCTCATGCACCATTATTCAGTAGCCATGGGAAGAGTTGATAGTCTCTATTAAATTTCCCTAAATAAATGTTTACATGAAAGATCTCGACACCCAAAAAGGCACTAACTGGCAAGCCAATAGGCAGTCCGAGGACCGATGGTTGGACGGGGTCAGAGACATCCTAGGGATTAATTCTCCTTCTGGCCTTTCTGTACTGAGCTTCACAGATTACAGTGTTTCTGCAATGAGAATTACTGAAGGTGTATCAAAAAACACCCAAAAATTATTTTTTTAATTTTACATTTCTTTGGCGAAAAATAAAAGCTTTTCTTGATCTCTTGAAATATCTTAGACTAAAGAAACATTTTGGAGGAAAAAAACCCCAACAAACAAGCAAAAAAAGAAGGGAAAGGATCAAAGCCAGACTTCAGCTTTACTCAATTATAGAAAGAACAAAAGGTTTAATAATGCCTGATTTTTTCTAGTCTCGTTTCCTCTGCTGAATGTTGATTTGATGCCTGCACTTGATAAATAATAAATATGATACTGCTGCTTGTGAGTGACATGGCTTCTCTATCACACAGCAAGATCTTTACTATGGTCTACTTATATGAAAAAGAATACAGAGATCAAGGACCACTTCAAGCTACTCTAAATGACTGACTCATCAGCATCTTGGCTCTGCCAGAATCTGGATTCTGACAGGCAACTCTGTGTTACTATCCTGCCATTGCATGTAGGTGCCTCTTGGTTGTTGTAGAATTCATTGAGCAGCATCCTCCCTGGCCAATCTCCCGTGCCTGTTCCTGGCATCAGCAACATGCTTGCTCCGGAAGCATGTAAATGCCAAGTACAGCTGGAGCAGAACAGGCAGTGAGGAGGAGCTGCTGCATCATGCTGTTCTCCCCACAGCTCTCTAACATCCTGCAGTCTGTAGTTCTGAGGAGCAGGAGCTGAAGGGATGGCACAGAGCACACTGGTGTTTCTCTAACTGAAGCAAGCAGGTGAACATGGAAATAACAATGCAGAAGAAGGAGGTCTCATTAACAATCTCCCAAGCAGTTGCTCTAGCCAAGAAAGAAAACAACAACTTGACAAGAAACTTGTGCCAGATTATGTGATCAAAGGTTGACATTAAGCACCTTTGGTGCTGAATTTGAGGTATGGTCTATACAGTGAAAATAAAAGAAGACCAGGACAGATTGCTGCCTGTAATGCAAGATAGTCTCAGTGCCACAGCCACTACAAGAAAATCAGCTTTCACATGGTAAATTATTCAGTGTTCTCAGCTGATTGTGCATAGTTGCAGCCAGCGTTGGTGTGATTTGAAGGAAGCACAAACAGTATTGTTCTTTGCAAGGATCTAATTCAAAGAAGCAATTAGGAGATAAAGAAACCTGGAAATAGGAAAGGGGAATGGGAGGGGGGAAGGAATAGGGTCTTTGGCTTTATATCTTTGACCTTAGGCCTCCAGTCTTAAGTGAATCAGCTGTACAATCCCACCTGGCCCAGCCTCAGTAACCTTGCAGCCTTAAAGCCATTTACTCTGGAGGTGGTGTGTTCCTGCCCACTGCTTCATTCTGCACCCAGTTCAGCCCACACTTCTTTTTAATGCACCTGCATGCAATCAGCTTGAACAATCCAATCAGCTGAATTCAGAAACAAATAGTATCAATAAAAAGTAGAAATCTCCCTTTCTTTCCAATTGACTTAGTACTCTGGTTTCAACAGAGGAGCACTACCACTGGGCTGTGTTTTACAGCTCTACTGGACTTTCCCCGAGTTTGCTCCATCCCATCTCAGTGCAGCCATGAGTTCCACAGCTGAATTAGGTACCATGTGAAAAAAAAGCTCCATTTTCGTTTGGTTTTCTTTGCTTGTTTTCTGCCTGAGCAATATTATTGTCTGCTTGCTAGATATTGCATTACGTGTTAAGACTTCTAGGCAGGTTCATTGAGATAAAAATTACACAAGGAGTGAAGGATAGAATCCTCTTCTTGTTGCCAGTGGTTTCTTCCCACCTTTTGACCTTTTGATTTAGACTGGGGAGTTGAGAGGTTGTAGAAGGTTGCAGTAATGGAAAAATACCAGGCATGTGAGTTTCAATTTATGATTTAAAGAACAAAGTAAAACACTTACCAAAAGTACAATTGCTGATTTACAAACCCAGTCCTCATAATGGTACTATGAGTAACTCTCTAACCTTTTTTTTCTCTTTTTACAATCTCCACATTAAGCAGAATTTCTACAGCCCTAATTTCTGTAATTGTTTTCACTTAGTCCAGGAAAAGAAGACAGGTGAGAACTGAATCTATGGGAAAGGAGTAACCTTTAAACATCTGTTTTTGGTAGCAGGCATACTCTGATTCATGAGATTATGAAAATATATAGATGATACAGTTCTGAAAATAGTGCTGTATTTATGAACAGCTCCAGGAGTTTATGACATGATTAAATCTAGTGATTAAAGTTTCTAATGGAACACTTGCTGATATGAATGGCTGAGCAAGGCATATATTCCAAAGCACAGCTACTGGTTTCTCCCATGACATTTGACACAAGAGATCTCCATTTTAAACATATGATTTGTTAGTTCAAGACAAAGAAGGAGGGTTATCTATTATTATTGAATTTTACAGTTTGTCACAGTTTTAAGATAAATGAGGAAAAAATACACTAATAAAGCTAAGTGTAAATTAAAGAGTCAAGCAGCTCTTAAGGGCTGTGAGTTTTCAAATCTCCACCCCACCATTATCAATGTTCGCAAGTTTCTAAAGGATTTGAAAAAAGAGAAGCATGCAAAATTGATTAGAGAAGGCATCTGAAGAGCTGGAGGATATTAAGCAAACAAGACTTTAGAAAGAAAATCAGGAAAAGATTCCTAATGATGAAATTTTCCCAACTGAAGAATAATTTCCCAAAGGAACATATGTAATCTCTGTTGTTCCAATGATTCAAAAGTGAACTTGAACAAAGTACAGGCAGTTTTATATAAAGACATAATTGGTCTTTTACACCATATTTCTATAATTCTGTATTATTGTTTCCATTTTCCTAAGCTCCACAATTACTGCCTATAGCCAGACAGAAATCAGCCTAGCAGAAGAGAAAGAATACAGATGCAAGAATAAGCAATTTGCTCTTTCCTTAATGTTTTTTTTCTCCTCTACAGTATTTTTAATAGTTTCGTGACAAAACCCCAGCAGCCATAGTTCTCCATCATTCACAGGTTAAGAATTGTGCATTCAATTAGAAGCTGAGAAACTCCCACAAGGATGACAGGAACACACTTCACCTTAGTTTAAACAGACATGTCCTTCTGTTCATGGTGGGACACAGCAGACCACAGCCCCAGTCCCTGCCCTCTTAACCCCTAGCCCCTGACTGCATTTAGATGAGCATGTCCCTGGGTCCCGCTGTGAAAATATTCAGGCTTGACACAGGGAAGGATGTGAGATGGCTTCTTGCTCATGGAAATCCTGCAGCCTTCATGGTCCAGAAGATCCTCTACCTTAAACCACTAATTGTCTTCAATCGTAACCTCACGCTGCTATTTCCAGGAGGGCTAACAGCATAAGAAGATAAGCGTAGTTGCACTGAGTGAGACCATAACATTTAGCCTAGTAGCTTGTCTTGGATGTAATTACTGATAAGCACATATGAAGGTATTTTCCCAGAATAATTTCCCAGTGTGTCCAGTGGTCTTTTCAGAGGGTTATTTTCTCAGCCAGAGAGGATTTTATATATTTAATATGCTTCAGTAGGCTTTTCTATCTAGAATTTGCCTAAGCCCTTTTTGATGGCATTTAAATCCATATCCATATTCTCACCCTACACCAAATGCCAAGGAGTTCAACAGAAATCAATACACCTCCTTGTATATCCAGGCAGTTTGATCACTCTATGATAGATATCTCAAATGTGCCATTTCTAGATGTCATCTCTGGCTGTATGCAAGTCATACTTAGGTTTTGGGGCACTGATATATACATCTTTCAGGAAACAGACCGAACCCATCCCATCAGTTCACTTTAACCAGATCACAAAGTCATTGATGCATGTTAGTCATTCGTAATCCCTATTTGCCTGGGTATTAAAGGTCATAATTATCCCCAAGACTTAGGTATAGAAGACTTTATACCCTATCGTTCATCCTGAAAGCTATCCACAGCCTCAGGATGTTGTATAAAACAATTAAGAGAAGACTCCAGATGGAAATAAAAATAACATATATAACTGCTTTATGTGTTCAAAAAGCTATCTTATTTTTCTATCCCTGTTTGGCTGCTCATATACTTATTGTGAAGGAGCACACAAAATTGTTCAGATATTTGCATTTACCATTGGTGACTTACCTATGATTTGTTTGAAATAAAAGGAAACTTTTATTACTGTACAGTGGAGATGGGCCCATTACACAGTGCTAATAACAGTGAATTACTTAGGGAAGCTTTGGTGATGTTCTCTGGCAGAGTCACTCAGATTTGCAGGTATTCTTGCCCACCTCCACACTGGAAAAGCTTTGGGTTCCTCTTTGGAGCACAGAAGTAATTTCTATGGTCACATCTGTGCTGCATGTCAGCAAAAGCACAGTGGGGCCATGCAAACCATCCCCTATACTTTTGCATCTACCCAGTACAGGCCCAGGCAGTACACACTGCCTCTTAGCACTTCTCTGGCTCATGCCATGACTGCCACAGCCCACTCACCATAAAGCTAGCTGCAGGTCCCTTCCTTCTCACTTTTTTCCCTGAACTCTGTCTCATCATACTGTCTCCTATGTCAAAACAAAGATCCAACACTAAGGGGACTTATAGCCATCTCCATGCTCAGAAAGCGGGCAAACAGATCAGAGGTGGCGGACAGAGACCAGACATACCTTCCTCTACTCCTGCTCCACGTTCTGCACAAAAGGAAACAAGAGTTTCCTCCTTACCTGCCTGCTTCATCCAGCCTACTCTGAGAGTAGACCCAGAAGTAGCTTTGGCTTTGTCTAATCCCCCTCCTGTTTCTTAAGAGCTTTCAGTGACAAAAAGAAATACCTGCTGCCAGCACAATAAACACATCCCTTCACACCCAGCACAATAAGCAGCACCTGTGAGCTTTCAGGTAGCAGTACACACTCCACCATAACCTGCCCTACCTGCTTGGACCCATGAAGAGGGTACAAACACTTGCCCCTCTACACAGAAGTGAGGGGGATTTGCTTTTCTGTGCTGTGGCTACATATTTACCCAACACTTCACATACACAAACAGTCAGCCCACAAGCACAGATGGTGCATGATTCACTCCAGGGCTCTGATCACTGACTGACACTAGCTTTGGATTGGCCCACAGCACTGGGAAATTACTGCAGGCGGTTGTATAATTCAGTAATGATTTTGCAGCCAAAGGCTCCAGCTGCCCTTCCTTGAGTGGCAGCTTGGAATGAGGAGACTCGCAGAGCCTGGTAGGACTACAAACATCTCCTTACCTCTGGCAACACCAAGAGAGGGGGAAAAACTCCCAGCATGAAGGGGTACACACTGGATCAGCAATGCAGACTGCTGCAGACCTCCCTCAGTCCTCCTGGTGCCTGTGGTCCAGCTGGCACTTGGTACATCCCATTGGATCCAGGGCCAGTCTGGCAGGAGCAGGCAGGTCAGCAGCTGGGTCGCTGGTCCATCTGCATCTGGAAACGCTCAATGCGATTAACTCCTGGACAGATGCAGCTTCATGATTTACCTGCACCACTGGTTGAGATTTGTACCTTGGCACGCAGATGCTTTTCACTGCTCTAGTGAAAAGGTTGAAAACAGCTCTAGGAGAAGGTTGCTTTCTCTAACCACCTATAAAATACTGCAAATCATGAGTGAGCCTTTCAAATGGGATGGCTGAACTATCTGTCGTGGAAGTTTACGAATTAAGAACAATGATAGAATTAAACAAAATTTATTTTACAAAGCCAGTTAAAGCTCCATCAACTTTTGGTAGATAACACATTTGGAATGTCAAACGAAATTGGTACTGAACAAGTGACTTCAGAATTCTTCAGCTTTTAGAAAGGTAATCCAGAATGTACAAACACTCACTGATAAAGCAAAGGGTCACAACCTCAAGGAGTTACCTTGGGTGGGTCCTGACCCAAGGGGAGAGTCCCTGGCTGTGGACCCACTGCTCTAAGGAGGACTGACAAAACTGGCCCTTTGGTGGGCCCCATTTATACCCTAGTCCAATCTAGCCTGTGGTCAAATCTGGCTGGGGTCTCACCTTCTGCCCCACAACAGCCACCTTGCAGATGCCACGAGGACTGGCCAGCACAGGGGGGGGGGCTCCTGTGAGGGGGCACAGTATGGGTGCTCCGGCTACAGCATCACAGATAAGATTTTATAAGTATGCTGTCATGGCCACCCAGTGACATTATTTAAAGGTGCCTGCGGTTGAGATGTTGCCCTGCACTGACTTTTGAGAACAAACTCTAAGCAGCATATGTGGTGCATATAAATACTTTTCTTTTGGTGACACATGGCCCCATGGCCTTCTAGGGACTTTGCAAGCCCATCGCTTGGCTTAGTTCTGCACTCCCTCACCCAAAGGGAATCAGATAGCACTTCAGGAGGCAGACTCCCTGTCACTCCAAGGGTAAACATATCATTCAACTATGTGCTGCCAGGACACAGAGAGAGAATTGCCACATTGCCATGGACCAATAAAGAGAATTGATTTAGGGATGACCATGCATTTCCCTTTGTACAGGTTGGCACAGTCCTTCAACCTTCTCTATTTGTTAATTTGTGTAAAATAATTACACAAAACCAAAACAGCCAGGAACTGCAGCGCATGTCACTGACCTAAGAGTAACCAGCATTATGGACAGGACTGGGGGACATATTCTGCTAGGTTAGTGTGCCAGCATGGTGCTCTGAAAAAATTTCCCTGGGTTTTTTTTGTTTGTAAATAATTACAAATATTTTGCACAGATGGTGTTTACATGGCTGCCTAGGACACTGAGTATCACCATAGTTCCAAATTTTAAAACAATTGTAACAAATACTAGCAATTTCAGGATAGCTATCTCTATACACTAAACCAGAGCCAAACTCTGTGAGGTATTATTTCAAATAAATTTGTATGGGACCTTTTCAGGTGGTCAGCAGTTTACAAGATCATCCCTTTTTAGTTGTACTTGCGTAAGATTTAAATTATTTGCTGCTAAAGTCAGTGGTTCTTATTCCATGGGCATCAGTGGGATAAGACCTGTGCCTGCAGTGTCATTTAAATAGTTAAACTACACAATCCACAGTACTATTTAGCCATTCGTTAAAATTTCTACAACAACCTTGAAGGCAAAAATACTTGTTATTTCCAAACTGTGAGCAGAAGGAGGAATATTTACAGAACAAATTTTCTTAAATGTTGATTTATAGACTGTAGGAATACTGATTCTGTTTTAACATAAGCTTTTTATATGTGCATTGCTATTAGGAGAACCCAAACATTTTTTGTCTCATTTGACTGACTTAACACGTCCCCAAAATAATGAATAGTCCTGTCTACACGCAAAACAAACAGTGCATGCAGAATAGCTATGTGATGTGAACTTTGCTGTTTATTAAAGGAAACATTTGCTTATCTTTATAAAAACCTTAAGAAAACAAAAGTTATTTCACTCTATAAAAATCATCAAGGTGCAAGACAACAGATTTATTCCAATGTAGCTTCAAGTTCTGAAGCAGCCAGTAAAAATACAAATTTCAGATGTATATTAATGAAGACTAAAAAGATGTGTTCAGAGTGCTTATTAAACAATCAAAGCACAGACTCTTTGTGTTAAAGCAACTGCTGATTTTCAGCTGATTACACAACATGAGCAGAACTGGGCTTTGCATTTGTTATAGGCATAAAACTCTCGTGTTTTGAGGAGGAAGTCTCGGCAGTCTCATGGCATAGACTGGAGATGACTGGGTTGGAAGTGACTTCAGGAGATAATAGAGGTCATCCTCCACTTCCAAGCAAACAAATGCTAACTATGGATTACAACATTCATGGATTTTCAAGGATTTGACTCAAAAAAAAAAAAAGAGCAATAATAGCTGATCAAGGAGAACTTCATCACTCATCATCCCACATCCCTCAAAGCCAAGTTTCTGTAACACCCTGGCATGATTCAAGCACTTCCAGATTTCTCAGGAGGAAACATACCTTCTTGTAAACACTAGCACTCAACTCAGTGACCTGACTCATGCTTTGGCCAGCTACAAGAAGTTTGGAGACATGCTGCATGAGTTGCCCCCTCACAGATGAGTGTTGCTGTCCCTGATGAGCAGCTGTATGTTGTTCACAACGCAGCTGCTGCTGAAGCCATATTGCTTGCAGCCAAAGCATCAACCATTTTATCCCCAACAATTAGCTGTAAAGACATAGAAAGACATGTCCACTAAAGGGAAATAACAGAAGCATGTTGTAGGCATTTGTGTGAAAGTATATGCAACCCCCACTATTTAGGTTTCCATTTTGGGGACTTCATTTTTTTGTTTGCTTCCTGCCTCCATTGAAGTCTTCCCAAAACTAGAAAAAATGCATTTTACCATATCTTGTATGCAACGCACTATGTGAAAAGTGAGAATTTTCGGTGAACAAAATCACCCAACAGCCAAAGACTAAAATAAGCTGAGCTGCTTCTGGGCCAGGCAGCATGGTGGGTCAAAGCCTTGGGATTTCAGTCCAGTATTCAGCATAGTACCAGAGAAAATGCTTACCATTAACCATGCACATTATTCATCATTCATCTGTATCAATTAAATCAGTTAAAGCTGAACACAAAAATACGTTCAGACTTTGAAACAGAACTAAAATTAATGAGGAAGTGAGGTTAAGAGAAGAAAATGAATGTATTGATATTATTCTCCTGGTCGTCCAAATATAATGTGCCTTGTCTCCCTGGTTTGGGATCTTTTTGTTGTTTCTCCCTGTTCAGGCTGTCCCCAAAATGCAGTTGCCTCAAGGGTGACACGTTTTCCCAGCAGTATCACATGACAGATGCTAGCAGGGAAAGCAAAAAAAACCTAAAAGGATTGCAAAATGGTTTTTTTGCAATGGATTCAGAGGGGGTGTTGATTTGCTGAGGCTGCTGATATCCAGCCGTTCTAGAGCTGCTGACTGCGAACTCCCTAGTTAGCCACAGTCCCTTGTGTTGTTACAGACTGCCCTGCTGAGATTAGCAAATGGTTTTTATCTTTGCTGAGTTAACTTGTGCATTAAAAAGGGAACAGATGAGCTATGGTTAACTAATGAAGTCCGGACTTGCCCTAATATAGCAGATGAAAATCAGATCAACATGATTTCAAAAAAAAAAAACACCAAAAAAAAAAAAAAAACCTACCCAAAAACCCCAAAACCTACTTTCCATGGAGAATTGGCATTTAAGATGGCTTATTTGTTACAGTTTAGTGTAGCGTCACCTGCACATACAGCATAACATTTTGGATTGCATCATCCCTGCACAGCAAGTATAGCCTGAGGATGCCATAATTACAAGGAATGACCAGCTATTCACTGCCTTGGATCCATCTCTTCAGTGGAGAATGTAGGATATGTTATGCTGGCATGAAAATTACACCATTACCTTCACTACAATTAAGTTTGAGTTGGCTGTCCTCTGAGAAAACCCCCCTTTAGTGTTCACGGTAATTTAGAATCACAACAGGCTACCACAGTCATTGTCAGCCAAGCCGAGTGCTTCATAGGTCATTTTCCCAAAGTGAAATGGCTTAAAATTGAAAAGAAAAAAGTTCAAGGCTGCCAAAATTAGTTGTCTGTATTGGGTTGTATTCCTGACATCAACAGTTATGAACAGGAGTAACTGCCACTGGTGGAAATTAGGCTTTTCCATGTCTCTGCTCAGGGATTGTACCAGACAACATTATCAGCAGGCTACCTGCTGCTGAAAGCGGGATTAATTCTCACTATAGAAAAGGCCTTAGAGAGTCTTTCTTTAATTCAAATTCCCCTTACTGAAATTAAAGTCCACTGTTTCTTATTCTGCCTATAGAGAGAACACAAAAAACACTGTCTTCTCTACAACTGTATTTTCTATACTAGAAGACTGCTGTCATATAATCTCCTTGCCTTTTATTCTCTAGAATAAAAAATCACAGTCACAGTTCCCTCTTCTGTCTCTCTTAGGCCACCTCATTCACAAATTTTTGCATTTTCTCCACGTTTCTCAAAATACAGAGCCCCAAACTAAACACTATATCCAACTCTGAATAGAAGGATTATTTCCAGGCATCCCTTTTTAAGTCCCAGTCTGATGCTGGTTGTTTGGTTGGGTTTTTTCTTTCGTCATAGCCTAAAAATATAGACTCATGGTTACTTTATAAACCATGGCAAATCCTAAATCTCTTTCTGTGGAAACGGTGCTTAAGCTGTGTTTCCCCCATTCAGTTTTTATGCAGCAGATTAGTCCTTTATGAATACAGAACCTCTACGTATCTTAAGAACTTTTCTCCAGTTTACCCATATAATCCCGAATTTCATTCCCCATCTCCATGCACTTCCAAATTCCCACATACCATTATCATCTGAGAATTTAAGAAGCGCATTCTCCAATTCATCTTCCTATTACCATTTTACATAGATCTGCAACTCAGGACCAGCACCCTCAGTCTCCAGAGATATTGCTTCCATCTTGACTGGTGGCTACAGTTTCAGTGCAATTTGCTGTAGCTCAGCCCTCACTATAGCTGTTCTTATTTATGTAACATGATGGCAAGGCCCCTGGGGCCTTGAAATAGTTTTCTCATTTTTATGAATTTCCATGGCCATAGTATCTTCTCTTAAGAGGGTCACACTACACACAATCCAGAATAACAGTCTACAGAAGAGTTGTATTATCACATAGTTTATGGCACTGTTCTGGCCATTTCCTTGTTGGCCTTAGCCGTATTGGCTTCCACATTAATAAAATGGCTTGAGCACAAGGATTTCTATTTATTTCATAAATGAACATAAGGTCTACAGGACAGAGCTGTGACAAAGAATAGCTCGCTGCTGACATGCTCATTTTTTCAAACAACAATTAAATCAATTGCATACCAAATCAACAATGAGCCTTGACGTTCCCTCACATGAGCAGCACTCACAGAACATCTAAATATATATAGTTGAGATTATAACATCAGCAATGTGTTTGACTATTATACCCAGAATAACGACAATGTCTGTGACAGAAAGTGTATAACCTAAATGACAGATAATAGAATGCACTGAGAAATGTCAAATGAGAATAAGATGTTTTTCTCCTTACCTTGTTATCAAAACCACCTCAAGCTCCTATTTGCCATCTTCTCAGATACTGCCATGAACAGTACGCATGCTGCCCTAAATTCAGGTGTCACCTAGAGTTCTAAGTGCCTACTGTCCATAAATCTAATTTGGGGCCATGTGTGACTGAAATACTAGAAACGGGCTTTGGGGAACAAACTTGCACCAATATGGGACATTCCTTGGCAAGGGAGCTGGATGACAAGTTCAAGGAAACCTAAATGATCTTTAGGCTGAGAGTGTGGCTTCCAGCCTGTGCTGAGCAGAAATGTCCTAGACCATTTCCCAAGATGGGCTTCTTACTAAAGCAACATGATTATTTTTATTGCTAATAGTTCAGTGTAGTAAACAAAAATCACCAGCTTTTTTTGGCCAAGATCTGACAAATTTCCATTAGTCTGCTGGGGTCATTCTCCATCCATTGCTTCTTTAAGAAATTAAAGTCATCTGCTTTGCCACACTGGCTGTGCCACCGCAGCTGGACTGTAAATTTGTTTATGCTATGTGCATTTAAAATAAACTTGGCAGATGGAACAGTAGGTTCTTCCAACATATACTTACCTAGTGTCTCCCAAGCTGTGGCATATGGCTTGTAGGTAAATGACTGTCTAGGAAAATGATCCCATGCACACATGGCACCACAACAACTACTTGAGGAGGCCCAAATTTTTTACCAGTATTTCAAAAAGCCTATGTGGGAAAACCAGCACCTTTCCTGTTTTGAAAACCAAACAGACCAAAAAGACTTTTATCAGATGGTTTTAAGTTTGTCTTCACACTTAGAATTTGAAGACAAAACCTTCACGTTTGTCTTCAAAGACTTCTTTCACAGTCTCAGACTTTGCTACATTTTGGCAGAGGCTGCTTTTTCATGCGAGGTGGCCATAAATGCTAGCTAGAATTAAGAGAGGTAGTGCAGGAACTTCATTAGGCCTCGATTCATCACTTTGTTACCCCTTTAATACCAGACAAATTTCAGCAGAGTTCTACAAGAATCTGCCAGGAGTTTGTGATGGGTGACATTAATACTGTAAGACGAAAACAGCGACTTATAAAATTAATCAGCAATTCACTCAAGTGTTGACAGGAGTTAACCATCAAAAATTTAATAATAAGCCTACATTTCAAAGGCGACCCATCGCCATAATGCTAATGCAAGCACTGATTTTCCAGGTCCCCTTGGCTTATTACAGTTCCACCAACTGATGACCAGGAGACAATTTGGCATGGGTATTGCTCTGCTGGGTATTGCTATTGATGACTGTGCTGTGCCATGGGCATACTCCCAAGGACATGAGCCAGGCCAGAAGGACAACCTAGCCTAGTCACAGCTCAAAGTCAGAGACAGTGCCTCAGCATGGTACGAATGAGCAAACACCATTCAGCTTTTGCAGCATATTTAGTATGAGGTGCTCTGGGTCAACCCTGTGTGGCCCCACAGACCTATGTTGTACACCTACTCTGCTCAGTTTATTACCAATCTATTATTTTCTAACAATTCCATCCTAGGATTTGGTGTGAGACCTTGGGATATTCTTCTCTAGGGGGATTTTTTTCTAACAGAAACCAGTTCCACTGAATCGGTTTCATAAGAAGTCTCATTCTCATTTTCAGAAGATCTTGTGTTATAAAGGCCTTTCTACATGTACTGTGTGGACTGTGACAGCACAAAGAAGTCTTAAAGGGTACGTAAATTTAGGGCTTTACGTAGTAAACAAGAATTTTGCCCATAGCACAGAACTGGCATGAAATGGCCTGGTAATTTTCTTCTGGAACTGTTTCAAGTCAGTCTCCACAGCAGCCAACACAGTGATGGGTAACGACCTTTCTTTCACTTACTGTATCAATTTACAGTTACCATTTCTGCTGCTTTGTTACCTTCCCCTTAGCTGTTTGTCTTCTCCAGTCCTTTAGTTCACTCCTGTAAAAGTACTGGGGCAGGCGTTCCAGAAGAGAAATGGAAAGCTGTGATCACAATGAATGGATGCAATTTACCTATCACATAGATTGTCATGAGTGGTTTTGTGCAACTAATATGTGAAAAAAGAGATTGTACTGATACGCACGGAAATCCCAACTTTAAGACAGTAATGATGATTGGGTTTCGACCTGACAGCTAGCAATCTGAAAGATGCAAGAATGTGCATAATTTGGATTTCCATTCTCCTCCTGAGAAAAAAATGTTCTCCTCGCTTTCTTTCCAACATACTCCCTATCCCGCACATGAAGAGCAAGCCTGAAAATGTTAAAATGTTCCATTTGTTTGCTTTTAAAGATTTGATGTTAGAAAAAGCTTGCTGACAAAAGTTTTTTCTCTCCAAACATTTTAGATGAGTGTCACTTGCGATGCTAGGAAGCAATGCTTGGCAAGCTGTATAAGCCATATAAAAGATTGGCTCCTAGTGCTGCAGAATGAGGCTCTTTTAGCTTTGTGAAGGACCACACATGCTGGTGTTTGACCTTCTTGAAACAAATTACTACCTTTGTCCTTTGATGCCACCTTTTTGGATAAAAGATAGCTCAGCTGTGTATAGAGGTCCTTGGTGTCAACAGAGATGGCTGACTGGCTTTCCCATATGCCCCTAATTTGAAGTTTTCTCCCCTCTTGCCCTCTTGACAGGATACTCATGAGCAAAACTGTGCCTCACGCATACACATACACACACATGCACATAAACACACATATACAGATATGCACATATACATATTTATTGCCAGAGGTTGCTGAATCAGTAGCTCAATGGAGGTAAGGCTGCTGCAGCTCCATGCCCCCAAAATCCAGCCAGTAGTGAGGCTGAGTGTGTATTCCCACACACTGAGTGTGTTGGCCTGGACACTCTGGTCCCTCCAGAGGCAAACTCCTCATGCTGTTTCACTTCTGCACACACAAACACCTCTGGCTCCCAGATCACGTCATCTCCTCACCAGATTGTCCAGCTTGATATTCACTAGCAATCCCACACAAACATACATACCCTCACTGACTCCCGTTGATGACACCATGGACACATGGACACTGTCACCTGTGGTCTAACTGAAAGCTGGCAGTGAGAACCCCATATGCACAGAACACACAGTCCCTCAATCAAGAAAATAGTTAGAAACACAGTTTAATGAGAAGCCAGGTCAGGCTGTGCTGACCAGGCGCAGGGCATGCCCACACAAGCAGCCCCTTTCATCCCTTTTTTCCCTTTATTTTTGCACAATCATTCCTCCCCAGACCACCTTGATTCTTCCTTTGATGAATATCCCATTCAAAGTCTTGTGTTCTGGAGAGCCTCTACCCTGGGGTGGCCCCAGCCCCTTGGGCTGAGGGTCCCCTATGACAGCCCGGGGAGAGGCTGGGGAGATGCTCATGTCTCTCAGTGGGTTTCTGGGATTCCCTCCCCTGCCACAGTGTCCAATGACACTCTAACACGCATATCTATAGGTTTACCTAGTCTTTGTACAGGCTGCTGCCAGTGCAGTACAGGAAGACGAGCCAAGATCTTTCTAGAATCAGGAGAGCTGAGTAAAATTTGTAGTGAGGGAAGTCAGCTCTCTCTGATTCTGCTCCCTCTTCAGGAGCTTATGTAAACCAAATCCCTCATTTTAAGAGGTTTTGAGTGGTTCTGTGGCAGCAAATAAGGCTAAGCCATGGTAAGCTTACTTTTGTTTTGCCTCACTTACCTCCATGAAGAGCCTACCTTCTTTTTAAAATAAACTTTCAATGTCAGTTAACAAAGTGACCTTGGCTAGGTTGCTTAATCTCTCTGAGATTCTCTTCTCTCTTTTGCACAATTAAGATAATAAAACAATGCACCCACATGGGTATTGTGAAGCTTAATTAACTGATGTGTGCAGGACTCTCCGAGGTTCTGCAAAGGAGAGCACTGTAAGCATACAAAATTAATGTTAGGATGAATATTATACAATAACCTGACACAGCTTCTGTAAGTGAACAGGTTGCAAAAAACCTCACATCAGAGCAGATTTTCCAGTGCACTGAAGTAAGTTTTGCAGCAGTGCCTTCAGATTCAGTGTTCAGTGGCCAGAAACATAAAAGAGGGGAGCAGCTTGAAGTCCCAGGTTAATTGCTCAATTGAATAGGATTGCTTACGGTTGGACTTGATGACCTTAAGTGTATTTTCCAACCTAAATGATTTTATGATTCTGTGGTTTGCAGAACACACATTTTACCCAGTTAAATACCTATGTCATGTATTCCCACCAACATCCATCTATATCTTCAGTCTTCTCAGCACCGTCATTAGAGTAGCAGGTACAAGTTGTCCCTAAAATCTGTTCAAAATGGAACATCAAATATCCTGGGAGGTTTTTTGAACCCAGTCTCTTTTACGAATCTGGTCGAGGTTCATCTGGTGATCTAGGTATGCCACCAGTTTTCCATTTCCGGAGTATCCATACCACGTCTTCTGTCAATGCATTTTGTTTGCAGGCTCTAGTCTCATGCAAAGCCTGGGTGAAGACTGGAAGGTGCAGTTATTAGGAAAGAAATTAAAGGCACTATCTACACCACCCAAAGAAAGAAGAAACTGTAGAATGCCAAGTAACAACAGCAGAAACTGTGTGAAATTTCCATACTTTAAAACAAGCTTGTTTTGTAGTTTATACAGTATTTTAAATGACTTTACCATAAGCATCCAAAAGCATCCATAAGCATCTCAGCTGTGTAGCTGAATAACTTCCGTGGTTATGACAAAGAATCATAATAACCAAACCCTGAAGTTCTGCTTTTCAATATAAGACATAGCAGATGCCAGGTTTCTTAGTGATGCCACGGACCTTAGAAGCCAGGTGATGCAGTTAATTTTTAGACAGTTACCAGGCAACAGTTGGGACTAACAGAAGGCCATGAACAGCTCCTTAATTTTCTTTCCTGAATCTGAGCTGCTGGTTTTATATTTCAACTATTTTTCCACCAGAGGTGGAAAAAGGATCATGCAGTATATTGGTTAGATTAGATAAGTGATCTTCTTTAGCAGGCCTAAGTATTCAATAAATCTATTCCTTTGTAAATATAATATAAAATTGCTCTTTCAATTTTTCATATGCTTAGATCTAAGAAATTCTACCTGCAAGAGAGAAGCTGGAAAAAAATCTCACAGACATTCTGTGGTATTGCAAAAAGCCTGAGATTCTGCTTTTTGTTTAGATTTTCTTTCATCTGTCATTTCTGTTTTGACATATTTCCCAAAGTCCTGTTACCAACCATTATAATCACTACCATTAAATTATGAGTGATGATTTAATGAACAATGGAACATTCAGCTATGCTACAGTTTTTTCGGTTTCTCTCCTTTGCTTTCACCAACAAATCAACTGAGCTTGATACGCTTATGAAAGAGAGAAAATGGCATGTTTGCCTGCAACAGGAGAGATCTCAACTTGAAGATCAAGATGTACTTTCCTCTATTATTGTTCTATGATAACATCAGTTTGTTGTACTGTGGTTTACATGTCAGTAATCACTTTACCTTCACACCCCAAGTCACCAAAAGTCTGAGTTCAACATGCAGGAAGAAAAAAGTAAGTAGGAACAAATGGAAGTTTCCTTTCAGGTTTAGCATTTCATATAAAAAGAAATGGTATTTCATATAATCTAATCAATCTCATACTTACATTACATAATCATCCTCACAAATACCTCTCTCACAGCATAGTCAACAACTGCAGCTCCTCACCTAGTGAGGTTTCTTCATCCACCGGTGTGATCTCATTTCTAAAACAAACTGAATTAAACCATTGCCACAAAAAATGTGAGCCCAGTGTTTCAGATGTAAGATATGACAATCCATATAATTTTTTCCCCTATGAGGAAAATGGAAGACAGGCACAAGGAAGGGCTCTGATTTCCCTACTTCGCATGCTGTATATTACCACACTGTAACGTGTCATTGTCTGCAGGTCTTCAGAAACCTGTGTTTATTTTTACTATTATTTATGACTGTTACTGTACTAGCTTCTACACAGAAGTTACACTGCTCAATCACAGACCCGTTGTGCTCAGCACTCCAAGAACACGAAAAAACAGATTGTAAACTTGGGTGGCCAAGTCATTGTAAAGGATTTTGAGAGCCTGCACCTACCTCTCTGAGGTTCTTTTGAGTATTTCTGACACTAGCATCATTTTGAATTATAACCTGCCACTCCATGAGTGGGTTGCTTGAAATGCTTAAATGATACAATACACGAGAATTTGATGTTTTGCTAGGTGCCTTATTCAAAGCTAAGCTGAGATGATACATCTTACTCCAGATTTCTGTAGCATCCGGCATTTCATAAACATTGATCAACTATGCCTGATATTTCCCTTATCTATAAGGAAGTGTTAGCAAGCCCATGATGTGTGCACAAAACTGAAATAGGCAATGGTAGAAGACAATATTTTCATACTTAGAAGTCAACACCCATATTGTGTCCATCGGGCCAACTGTGAGTCCTTGGAGACTCAGCTCTGGCTTCATGACTGTCCTGAATGTACCGAAGTCTGGGCTGTTATCTAAAGGAACAGTTCTACCCCCTGCTCTCTGACCAAGCCACGTTCCCTCCCTTGTGCCAGCATAAGGTGTTGTATGGATGCACAGTGGGTCAGAGCAGGGAATTGATCTAGCTGAAAATCCAGAACAGCAACTGAACAGATGGCTTGGTCACATCAAATGGACCATGAAACCGCACCTTCAAGTTCAACACCTCTGCACTGTGCTTTGGAAGAGCTGCACTTGAGGTAGCTGCAGGAGAAATGAATGAAAGGAGTCTGGGCTATGTTGTGCCTGTTCAGTGCAGGCTGGTTGAGCAAAAGCCTTACTGTGCACAGAAGGCTTGGGCTCTCCCCTGCCAGAGTGGCCCAGAGCTCACCCACAGTCTGTACTAGAGTGTACGCTTGTGCACAATCGGCAGGAGCACAGGCTCAAGCTTTACTGACAGCACCAGTAGCAGGGCGCTGGCAGCATGCTGAAGTGGGGGACAGGTTTGCAGGTTAGTAGCCCTCTGTCTTGGATGGAATAGTGAAGACCTCCTTTCACCTGCTCTGCTCTCCCTCCTGCCCCCATAAGTGGTATAGTGCCATTCTCTCAGTCCTTCTGCTTCAGGCCAGTCAGTGCTGCTGTGCCACTCTCTGTTGTCCCTTCTCAAATAATCCCATGCTTCCCACCACTCCCCTACTTTCTTTCTCCTGTGTAAGTAACCGAGATTTTCTCCTTTGCTACAAATGTCCCTCAAGTTTCCACATCTTTACCCCTTCTTCCCCAGGCCCCACAAGCTGCTGTGCCTGGGGATACTCAGCGTTTTCCAGCTTCAGACCATATTGGCCAACAGCCAAACTCAGTCAGGGAAAATCCAGAGCACACCCCAAATCCTTCTATCTCTGTTTACTTGAACATGCTCAAAGCACTTGCCAGTTATTTTGACTTTAATGCTAAATGGTCAGCCAGGAACAGAGGGGGTCTTTCAGACCACCCCAATATGTACCGAGAAAAGATGACAACTAGAAGAAAACCTTTGTGAAAAAATCACTTCGTCCTATTAAAGCAGATTTTAACTAATTGGAAACAATACACTGATGGGTTTTTTTAATACTTTAACCAAAATATTCCCCTTTGGCTGTGTATATCATTGAAACACAGCCATTTTATGAAACGAAAAGCACTGGGTCTGGTTTGCAGCTAATATGCTGAAGGCTTCAGGAACAGTTTTATTTTCATTTAAATCAATTCATAATGCTGAACATTTTAAGAAAACAAAACCACGTAGGATCTTTTCAGCAGATGAGCACTCTGACCACTTCACAAAGTTTTTTATGGCCAAGTGTACCTGAGTTGGTGGTCTGTTTCTTTTTTTCTTACACCACTAAGGAAGGACACAATCTTGAGGGGGAAAAACAAAAGGTGTCATGAGTCTTCTTTTTTTTTTTCTTTTACTTTTAAAGAATGTCAATTAATACGTTTCATATTTACCAGTCATTTAGACTCTGTTGTGATAAGCACCTGCTACTTTTTGGAAGTAGTCACCTCTCTCTTCACTGTACAGAGATCCAAAGCACCCTTCTTAAGACAGAGCCCAAACTTATCTCACCTAAATTGTGTCCTTCTGATGGGTATCTCCTTCCACTGACTAAAGACAAAATTTAGGTCAAAAGCAAACCAAACAGGCATCTCACTGCAGAACTTCCTTAGGGAGGAGTCGCCAGTGTCTGTGGGTACTCTCTTTAGGCACTGTGGTATTGTTTTTATGTGCTTGTGTTAGGTAGACTAGATCTTGCAACTTGGTGATAAAAAGGAAAAGTCTGGGTTGGGGAATTATAAGAACTTGATGAAACTGGGAAACTATTTTCAGTGGAAAAATCCATTTTAAAATGTACTTGATATTTAGCCATCTGTAAAAACCTTGGCAGGTAATTAGCATCACCTACACACTGGAACAGAGAGCCCAGGATGTTATTCTTTTATTCCCACTTCTAACACTGATCATTTGTGTGACCTTGGACAGATGGCTTCCCCATTCCATGTACTGTCTCTCTGCCCACCTTTTAACTCTTCTGTCTGCTTTCAGTATGAACTTTCTGCTACAAAGACTGTGTTTTCAAACAATAACCAGATGTCGCAAGACTAACCCATGTCCTGAGGACCAGCAGTCTTCAAAAGAATTGCCCTTTCCCAAGGCTCTTCGCATAGAGGATGTAAGCAGAGGGCTGGGTGGGAAAGTTTTTGGAAGTAACAGAGCAAGAGCTAGAGGGAACTTAAGACTGAAAGCTCTCCATGGCCTGAAGGTGACTTGGAGGCAAGGCAAGCTTCAGGTAAAGGTACTGCAGAGGATTAGGGGCTTTTATTGCACCGCATCTCATACAGTCCCAATGGAACCTATGCACCATGATTAGGAAGTGATCAAAACGCACTGATCTGCAGATAAAAAGTCAAGAAATAAGAGACTTGTGAAGAGTGGCTGTATGAAGTCCTCAGACTCAGTTAATGCTTTTAGAACCTACCATGGGACATATTAAGAAGCCACACATGCACTCTTGGTGTGTCATATACAGATTGAGGCATCACCCCTGATCAGAGAAATTCCATTTACATTAAGAGTCTTTGCACCTCTGGCATTACTCTTTAAAGCAACACAGATCTAGTTTGCCATCCCCTGAAATCTGCACAGTCTTTGTGTATATGGCTGTGGAGACCTCAGTTCTTCCTCACAAATGTGAGTGTCCCCCCCCTTATTATCTACAAGAGTGAGATCATGCTACCAGTTTTCCTTCCTGTCCAAAGCTATGCAAAATGTACACATCTTCACAGGTGGTCCATTCTTCAGAGATTTAGGATTCATTCAGGTTCAGATTCAGGAACTGAACTAAGAAATTAAATAAGAAGTTATTTTTAAGCTGTCTCCCCACCCCACGCTGGCAGGAAGCTGTACTGACCCCAGAACTACAAGAGAAAAGTCTTACTGCTGTGCTCACCAGCTCTGACAAGAACCTGTAACACTTTGCCTCTCAAATTGGTTTCAGTTCCCCAGGGACATTTCTGTCAAAGCTGAGTGCCACTTGCAAACAGGGACTGTTGCATTGTCCTTGAAAAAGACACATAAAAAAATACTTCAAACTTTCATGAAGCCCTGCAGTTTATTCACGATAATTACTGAAGAATTTATACATGATGTTAGAATGAGCAAGTGTGATGATATGTGACCAGTGATTAATGAACTGCTCACCAATGAAAAACAGGTCCTTTGTTCTGGTACAGGGAAGCACAGGCTTGATGAGCTGATGGTATTTCCTCCAGGCCTACTTTCTGTTATTCCACACCTATACTCCTCTATCACATTTGGAAAATCCATGCATACAGAACAGATCTATGAACACTTGTCCTCATTACAGCTGTCCTTTTAAAACAATTTTTAAAAAAAGCTTGAAACAAGTTCCTTTGTTTACCATCCAGATTTTAAATTTGGCAGTTACATTGCCACAATCTTACAGCTTGTCTTCATAAATATAATCGTTTTATGACCATCCAGGATAGTATCTGCATTAACATCGTAATGAAATGCAGTAATTCAAGTTGTTGTCCTTTAACATTAGTTCTCCTGTAAAAACGATCTAAAAATCACCTTGAACATGTTTCCTCCATTAGCAGCCCACAATTCGAAAAAGAAGATAATACAAAGTATTTGAATCTTAAAATGTCAGTTTAATTTAATAAAAAAGCAGGATATTTCTTATTAATATTCTATATGCCTAACTGCTCTAATAAGCAATCTGAAGAACTGCATAGGTCGTTAGGAAGAAAAAGCCTCAGTACATCGGATTCTTTGAAATGAGCAGATTATTCCGGCATGCTCAAATTTTACATGATGCACTTAAGAGCTCATTTGTAAGAAGCTTTCGTCATGGTGTTCAGTGAAACAGAAAAAATGTCATCAAAATTTGAGTAAAATAGAAGTATTTAGCATTACATAAGAAACTATTGTAGCATCAGCTTCTGAATTTACTTACAATGTGTTTGTGGAACAAGCTTGTTGGCCATTTTCTCATCCCACTTCCCTCACTTCCTATCCCTGTCTGCACTGCGAATACCTTCACCTTTCTTTCTCTCTTCAAGGACATGATTTAATGGTGGAAGAGTTGCCACATGGCTGAAGCTCATCTTGACAACTGCAGCACGTAATGCAGACACAACTCAAGGAATGAAGTTTCACCTGTGAAAAGAGCAGGGTGTTCTCTGAAAATAGAATCTTACCATTTTTCTTATCTTTGCCCCAAATGGAAGTTGCTATGAGTCACCAGGTGAAGCAGCAAGGAACAAAGGGAACAATAAGAGAGAGATGCACCAGCTTTCTCTCCAGAGGTAACCAAGGTTTTTAACAGCATTGACACATACTAAAACAACCATATGGACTTTATGCCTACAACAAAGAGCTATTTTGCCCATCAAGGATCAACACAGCGTCCTGCCTGCTGCCTTGGAGGGAGAGAGCCAATCTTAGGCCAGTGACACGTCTTTCTTCAAGTGCTAAAGTATTACATGAGTATTAGATGGGCCATGGAAAAATCTGAAGTTCCAACCCCAACAATCCATGAGCTTGATTTGGGAAGGAAGCAGTAGATGATAGGCATGATCCTCATTTATCTCTTTCCAAAGCATTCAATAGTTCAACCATCTTTCTCAGTCTTTTAAGGTATGCACTGTACTTTCCTCTCATTGTGGCTGCCTGGTCTGTCTTTGTAAGACTGGTCAGATGGCAAAGATGGAGAAGGAGTACCGGGCTGCCCAAATCATGCCTTTTTGATTGGAGTCAATGAAACATTTCCCTCTTAGTGCAGTGCTGTGGGATTAGGTAGTGTAGGTTTCCCCTAGCACAAGTAGGTTGATGCATCTTTCTGTACCTGCTCAGTTGCACTCCTTACACATAGATTTCACCTCACAGGGATTCAGATGGCAAGGGAGACAATCAGGTCCATATCTTTTTGTAATTTGAAGAACCTGAATTAATATTTCTGGACCAGGGTAAAAAAGAATATGGGCCTGGCTGACTGAGTTCCATCCCCTGTAACCCCAGAAAACCACACAGTAATTATGGAGGTCAAAAGGGTGTGCAAATTCCTGCCCATGCCACAAGCCACAGAGTACTCCCTATCACCTTAAACCAACCTTAAGCTGCAGTTACACAGGAAAGCAAGTATATCACCAGTGACCTAGAATAATGGAAGAAAAAAGACTTAATAGTGGTTAAATAAAACTGCCAGCCTGGCTTTGACAGCTATGCAGAACAGGGCAAGGACAACTCTGACAATATGATAGTCTCATCTAAAGAAGAATTCCTCTCTAACCCCAATCTGGTAATCAGTTAATTCATGTATTCATTATAAAGTACACCACAGGAGGTCAGTTCGCCTTGCTCTTAAATCCTGTTCACAATGTTTACACCTATGATCAATGTCAAATGCATTAGAGAAAGACAAAAAAACAAACAAACAAAAAAAGCCAAATATTCATTAAAGGAGAAAGCTGGTCGTCCTTATAGAGTGCAGATAAGCATTAGAAGCCCTAACATGGATTAATACAGCAGTAATGTATCGCAAACACAGAGCCCATCAGGCCAGTTTCAGATCCCCCAGGTGACTTGAGAACCATTATATCAAAATAATGCCTTGAGCAATCTCTCCCAAACCTGACAGCTTCCCTCATTTTTTACTTACAGGAGCTATACTAACACCTGTCATCTGCAACTGATGTTTCCAACAGACATTTCCTAAGGGACACTCTATCCAATGCTTCACTTCCGTACAGGTAGATAAAATCCCCTGCATTCTACCTATCTAACTTAATCCATTAGCTCTCAGATGAAGTAGCACTAAAACGAGAACAGGACTCTTATGCAAACAATAAAATACTCTGCTTGGATTTCCATTCCAGATCAGACAATATTGAATCAATCCATGCAAAATAAGGTATAATCAGACAAAGAAAGCTGAGAAAAACCCATCCCAGCATACTCTCAAGCATGATAGTTATTTTTCTGACTGGAGCGTTTAAATTACAGTAGACTGAGGAAAGATCTGAACTCAGCTCTGCAACATCTGAGGATTCTTTCCCAACATCCAAGGTTGATGGATCTCTTCCAGCATCTGAGGAGAAGACCGTGCCTATGGGTCCCAGGCACAGACAGTCATCAGCCTCTTAAGTCCATGAGGATTTCTATTTGGGTTACGTACTTGATTCTATCTATCTTTAAAGAGCTTATATTTACGGCTAGATAGCTTGGCAAATCTCATCCAGGCCAATTGCTTTTACAGCACCTATTCTTTTGCATCTCACCATTCTGCCAGATGACCAATGCTAAACACAAGGCTGAATACAACAGTAGCAGAGCTCAAGGGCTCAGTGGTGCCAGTCCTCTGCAGCTGATTCAAGACCAGGCCAATAGCAGGTGCAGATGACTTGTTGGTAGAAAAGTCTCAGAAATAAATGTGGAATCTGTAAGCCCAAACTGGCTTTAAGCAGGTCTGAACTCTTCCTGCACCCACACAAATGTGTGTCCTTGTACAATACCAGATGTGCTGGCAGCTGGTTTCCACAGAGCAGTTTCAAACTGCAGCAGCCAAGTGAACTGACTGGAAACTTCAGTCTCCTGCGCTGTGAATGTGTCACCTGCTTCCAGCTCATGCTAAGATGTGTAGTGTTGTTTGTGCATTATGTGATTTACAGACCAATGTCACCATTACTCTGTGCCTTGGAGGGCAACACACCATGTGCTTCTACACCCGAGTACAGATAGTTCTGCCACTGCTGGCAACTCTGCAGCAGAACGGACAGCTTGTAAGCTGTGTCATTTATGAGCAGTGACAGAAATTGAGGTCACTCCCATTACAGAAAGAACTTTTAAAAGAGCACAGCACTGTCCCATGGACAATGACATTTACAAATGTTTTGCTGGTTTCGGTGAGCAAAAAATATCACCTGTAGTAGTATTATTGTAGTGGAAATACAATGCTACTGGAAAAGCAAAATCCAGGACAATACAACCTCATCCATGAGTTTCATGCTCCATAAATCCACTGGAAATGAAACTAAGCGGACAACATTTCAACAAGTGTTCTAATTCTGTTATAATAAAGCACATTAACAACCTACCATATTCATTTTCAATGGCTTCAGCTTCTCAGCCTAGCATATTGGAACAATTCAACACATCTGGGACTAAATTAATGTCACAAGCAATTCCATACACTTCAAATGATCTTCTCACTTTTTGCATTACATAGAAGACAGTCCTCAGAGCAAACAGCATTAAAATACTCCCCACTTGTATAAGTCACCCTTGAAACTGAAATGAGCTGTTATTAATTAGTGGCATATCCTCTGTGTCTATACAGCAGCATTTGTGTGCCTGGTATATGTGAACAGTCACTACCCCAAGGAACTTACAGTTTAAATTATACAGATAGCTAACCACATCATTATAAACTTGTTATAGATTTGGATCTAAAAAGGAGGCAGAGCAAGACAAAACCATGGGGAGTGAATACATCTCTTTTGTAAGGGAGCTAGGATATGAGGTTATGCAAGGATAGAAATGGCTCTTTCAATAAGTGTATCTGCTATAATATAGAACAGGGTGGGGGTGGAGAGGGTTTTCACTAGATCAAACACTGGGGAGGTGTTTAAAGCTAGATCCAATGAAAGACCTGGGCGTTGCAACTTTTGGGTCTTGTTCACTACTGTGCTAATAGGGCTACATCTAATAAAGCAGCCAATGGTCCCAGAAGTGCATCTAAATTCCCACACCTAGATGCTGCTTAACCCTGGACATCCATTAAGAATGAAGCTGATGTGTTGTTTCCCAAGTACCAAGAGTTTGCTGCTGCTTCTGCCCACAGCCATGAGACACCACCAGTGGCCCAGAGAGATCGTTGGAAAAACTGGAAGAAGTTTCCCACCCGTTTTTGATTTTGTTCTTGATTTCATAGATTCCTTTCCACTTATCACCACACCACCTCTGCACAAAGGCTTTGAGTTGTTCTCTTTCCCCAGATCACCTTCTTTACACACTTTTTAACCTTTCAGCTCATCTCTTGAAATGAACTATGTAGGAGAGGATACTGGGGTATTTTTTTGAGGCAACCTTTACTATTATGCACCTGACAGCATTTGTCAAGTGTATTGGAAGTCCTCTACCAGTTGAATGTGTCTTGTAGTGAAGGTGTGCTATGAGAAAGCAAAGAAAAACCCTCACTTCCAGGAAATGCTAGCCTTGTATCAAAAACACATGTGACATAATGTGGAAATTTCTTTTAATTGACAGTTCCTGCGCAATCTTTTGGGGGAAAAAAAAAAAAAAGAGAGTGTTTTGGTCTTCTTTTTCTTTGCACAAAAGGTCCGGCTTATGGTGAAAAATGTATTTTGTAGAACAGATTTGAGGCCAAAAGAAAGTCTTGTCTGACTCCTGCAGAAATCCATGTGAGGAATATCATTACGAAAAATCTTTGCATCAACCTTGTAACCTCTTTGGAAGTAATGACATTTTAGAATAACATGTGGATTTAAACAGTTCAAATTAGAAGAATCTACCATAGCTTAATACATTATCTCTACTATCAAAAATATTCTCCATATTATATAGCATCAGCTTCTGCATTTCACATCAGGACATTTTGTTCTATTCTAACCAATTACTCCCCATGAAAAATATCTTTCCCATGTAGAGCTGTGCTCAAATCACCTTACAGCTTTTTCCTGAGTAAGCAGAAAAATTGAGATTTTTAGGCTTTCACTAGAAGGCATGTTTACTGCACTATCCTGTGGCTGTTTTCTGAATTATTTATCAATTAAAGAAAAGTACCAGCTTTGGTACATTGCCTTATTTCTATCTGGACACACTAGGAAATACTCCTTGATAAGCATGAATGCTATTTTCTTTTTATTAGGACAAGCCAAATGAAGATTACTTCTTGGCTTAGCCTGGAAGAGAATTGTTTTGATGCCACTTGCCAATAATCTTATAAATAACCAGAAGTTTCAATAACTGATGATTCTTCTTTGAGAAAACAGATGAAAGCAGCTAGAAAAGAACAAATAACCCCAAACTTTCCTGAAAATCTCATTAACTTGGAAGTTGAATCTTGTGCTTCAAGAGCACTCACCAGGCCAAAATCTGTGTGTCACAATTTATACATGTATATGGATAATACACATACATATACATCTATTCATTTATGTATATATATATTTATAAAAATGAAAAAAGCTGTGGATCATATGTGGCCTCTGTCTTCATATGCAGACCACTAAGGGGCTTTCAACTGCAGCCATCTTTGAAAGAACAAGATTGGATTTTTTTCCCCACTGCACCAGGACCATCACAAGTGTCTTGGTCTTCAGGAGGGCCAATTCAAGTCCAAAATCACCAGCTCACAGCCTAGAGAACCCTGAGTTTCTGTATCCTGCTTTTTACCCAGACCTTCAAACTGGCTGCTGCTGGGCCTCTCCTGGTCACTAAGACCAAGGTGACTTTGTCTTCAGAGGTGAAGAAGGAAGGGACAATCACTTGCAACAAAGCCCTAGACCCCAATGATTTTATTTTGCAAACCCCCTTAAATCCATTAATAAAAGTTGCAATTTCTAGCACTACAACCACTGCACTGTCCAAAGGAGGAAGAATGAGAAGAAATACGTCTACTCTTAGACAAAATCAAATTGTCTGTAACTTCAGGAGGCGGTACATTTTATTAGGTTCTGCTCTACAGTTACAGATCCCTGTAACTTTAACCTACGAAGTACCATAAAATGGCAGGCTTAATCCTAATTTTAAGAAATCTAATGAGAGAATTCTATGTCCTTAAGTCTTCTTTGGAAAATAAATTTGTATAATCTACGGGCAAAATAGTTTTCAGATACATAACCGTAAAAAGCTATTTGACTTGCAAACTTGGCAGGCCTGTTGTGCACTAGACTCTAAAAAACTATGAGATATGCATCAGGAATATTTCTGATATAATCCAAATCCCATCAGAATGAACATAAGCTTCCCATTAACTTCAGTAGGGTTTTAGTCCAGCTCTTGATCCATTCAATGGAGTGCCAGGTTAAAAAACCTCAGCCTGCTTTGCTGTTAATGAGGAGCAGAGAAACATTTTCAGGTTCAGCAGAAGACTTTTTTTGTTAAAGACTTTGGAATAAGGGGGGAAACAATGAGAGGAGAGAAAGGCAAATCTATAAAACCAGTTTATTTCGTGAGGCAAAATTTCAGAGACCACAAACATCCCATTTATTTCAGCTGACACCTTCCGAGTAGGTACATGGTTGCATATGTAACACTTTCACATATTTTTCCCTCAGGACACCATTTTGTTTACACTCTCAGTGCTGTGAATTTATAACTGTGGCATTGTTTGGGTTATTACATGTAATAGGAACTGTATTTTCACAGATGGCTTACCTTGCTTGCCAGATGTCTGTTTTTAAGTGTCCTAATAACTACTGCATATGCCAACTTCATTCTGTATATTAAAAAATATTGCCTTGAAGGGACAAAACCTTCATTTTTAGGTTACTTTTGTAATCACTGAAACAACTTATGACAGCATGAGCTGGATTCACCAGCACTTGCAAGCTGGAAATCAGCTATGACTCTCTTTCTAAAAAATGAATGCTTCTGTGCCATTGGACCTGCCAGGCAGGAGACATGAACTACTGGATTAAAATCCTGTTTGTGACAGACTGTAGATAATTTTGCAGCTATATGCCTCCAGATCCATGTTGTGTCTTAGTCTTAGAAGTCTATGATTCACCTTCTGAACAAGCTTCACACAACCATCACAATTATCAAACAAACCCCTAATTTATTGCTTTGAAAGATTACAGTCTGGAAAACCAAAGGAAACAGACAATGTCTGGGGGTTGAAGAAGAGTGTATAAACAGCACAGACGGGCTTCAAAGATATTGTTGAGCAGCACTGCCAAATCCAAACATTTCAAAACTATGAGTCAGGCATCAGAAAGGTCTTGAAATTTACTTACAATTCATGAGATGTGAAAAATAACTTATTTCACTAACGCCTGCATTATTGTGCAGGTAAATTTACTGCCCAACTGCCTGTCAGTTGTCCTCCCACAACAGTGTTTGCCTCCATTGGCTAATTTCAACTAAGTTTGAAGAAAGAGTGGAGAGCTGAATGGTGTTGACTTCTTATGAGATATGTGGGTGGCTGGGCTGGGGATGAAGCCCATGTTGGTGGCTGCCTGGGGAGGAAGGCAAGGATAACTGGGACCTTGTGTGCACTGATCAATTCACCCTCAGCCATGCAGCTCCGTACAGGCCATCTGCAAGCCAGCCAGGTCAGGAGTGGGAGCAGCAGACATTGTAAGAGGTTGGACATACAGGGGAGTAGGGGAATATCTGGAGAAACATTAAGGATCTCATTCAAAGGGTAGAAGGAGAAAGCAAGCTAGTACAGCTGGACACCATGGAGTGTGAAGAAGACTGTGGGCATTATGCAGTGGGGTGCGACAGTACCCGAGCCATATGAAGCTCCACAGCCACAGCAGGCTATCTGTATTTTAATCCCAGATATTCACAACATGGATATTAAGCACCAGATAGTCTAAATGGGACTCATAAGCCCATCCTCACAAAACTGTACTGAAGGGTTTAGTGCCCCTGCATCCTTCCCCTTGCTGGTGGATGCTACTCCACTGCCCTCCCAGTGGTTATTGCTCCCTTGTGATTCACTAACTCATTTGCTATACATCCATACAAGCGTACCATGACTTGCTCCACAGTAAAATAAGTTAGTGAAGACCTAACATTGAATTCAGGTAAGAGTGGTCTGGAAGACTACTGGCAGAGGACAGGAGCAGGAAGGCAAATGGAAAGCTGAGAAATCACTCAAGCCAAGGTACTGTGAAGTAAATCCTGAAAATTTTCCTTACCAAATCATGGGTGCTAACCCAGAAAGATTTCTGTATTTCAGAAAGTTGTTTTTTTCATGCCTTACATGATAGGAGGTGAGTGGTTTTTCTCCATTTTCCTCTTGACAGCTAGTTCACTGCCTCCATCAGTCTGAAGGAGATGAATGAGGACTGCATGCTCAGGGAACCTGAACTCTCCTGGCCCCTTGCTGCAATAACTGGTGCACATCAGCACAAAAGAAGCAAGACTTTCTGGTAGTGAAGTCTCCAGGCTATGAACAAATCAGGATTTGTCAGCCTAGTGTCTTTCTCACACAGATTGTGGTGTCATCTTACTCACTTTATTTTGACATAATTTGATCTTCTGTTTTCCAGAGCATTAGAAGAGATTTTCCGAAAGGAAGCAGAAGATCATAGCAATCTCAAGAGTTTCTCTGGAAGCTGTACTTATCTGAAGTTTGCATTTATGAAAGTCACTACACCCAGATCTCATGCCAGGAGTTGTGTGGTACTGTCATGTTTTCTCACTTGCAAGAGTACTGGCCTGAGGAATCTGCTCTTATCCCTGCAGTATGGCTACAGCGCTATGCGAATGGTAGTACCAAAACCCACCTGTCACATCTCAGCTACCTTTTCGACTCTTTCCCTAGGTTCATCATCATCACTTTACCTCAGGAGTAACTGGCTTTAGAGAAGCTCTGTCAAATAGGTAATGGCCCATATACTCAGCTCAGTTTCAGAGGTTTATAAATCCAGAATAACTCAAGTGTTGAGCAGACATGTTTTGAACTTGCCTCATTGTAGATAGGTAAAAAGCCATGGCTGTCTCAGAGTTTACATGTTTCTTGCTTTCTGTTCAAATGCAATCACTGTTTACAGAGTTTTGCAGTGACCCTATATGATCACCTAGACAGTTGTCCTTTACGCAAGACCGTTGCCAGATTGAATGAGCTGTAACACATGTGCTGGAAGTGAAGGCTCCCCTGTGCTATTGCTGATGCCTTTCAAAAGGATGGTTTGATAGAAACTGTAGTTCTATAATGAAAACAAATAGACTGTAAACAGTTCAACTGGAGTTCATAGAGAACTAGAGGCTTACTGACCGAATTTTCTAGCTGAGCAGCAAAGGAAAAGCATATGTCTAATAGTGTTCAACACCACAAGTAAAAGAATGGATTGTGATAATCTGATTTAAAAGAAGAAATTCTGGACCAGGTGGTCAGCTGTTACTAGACATTCAGTTGACCTTGTCTGTCTCACAGGTTTTACACATTTGCACATTAATATGTAAAATTTTTATCACCACATCCTCTCATTTATTTAGTCTCCCCTCTGTAGTAACTGATATTTTTCCTTACAGTGATGTTCTTGATATGAAAGAATGATGTTTTCTCAGCAATTTCAGTCTGTGATCCAGGGCTGGCAGCTTAGTCAGGAAATGTGATGTTGTTCCAGAGCCGATGGACCATGTTGGGAAGTGTGCCAGGATTTCTCAGACTGTTTGAAATATAGCACTTTCTCAAAAGCTTCTGCTTTGTCGCAGAGATCTTGATACCATAAAAATATGGTTGAGCTATAGGTAAATGGGGCTGGAGCACCTCCCGTATGAAGACAGGCTGAGAGAGTTGGGGCTGTTCAGCCTGGAGAAGAGAAGGCTGCGTGGAGACCTCATAGCAGCCTTCCAGTATCTGAAGGGGGTCTACAAGGATGCTGGGGAGGGACTCTTCCTTAGGGACTGTAGTGGTAGGACAAGGGGTAATGGGTTCAAACTTAAACAGGGGAAGTTTAGATTAGATCTAAGGAAGAAGTTCTTTACAGTGAGGGTGGTGAAGCACTGGAATGGGTTGCCCAGGGAGGTTGTGGATGCTCCATCCCTGGCGGTGTTCAAGGCCAGGCTGGACAGAGCCTTGGACCACGTGGTTTAGGGCAAGGTGTCCCTGCCCATGGCAGGGGGGTTGGAACTAGATGATCTTAAGGTCCTTTCCAACCCTTACGATTCTATGATTCTATGATTCTATGATTCTAAATGTGTGACAATGCTGGATTAAGAAAGAGGGCAAAGTCCTACAGTATCTTTGCAGAAGTCAAATCAACTGATCACTTACTTAAAATTAAATTTCCTAATGTCAGAGATAGGCTGAGACTACCCATTGAAAGGAAGAAGCAAGCCTGGACAACACAGCCCATCCTATGGAAAAGACTAACCAGACAGGACCTCTCATGGAGAGTCAGATTCAGAGACAATAGCAGGACACAACAAAAGCTAAAGAAAAGCATGAACATGTTCCATGTAGGTTGCCCTAGGTGATCCTCTGCTGTCCCCACAGGAGCAGGGTATGGACTGTGAATCAAAAGATGAGAGAAATCAATGTGCCCTAGAAATACTAACTGCAGAAATCAAGAGTCTGATGACACTGGCAAGGGATGAACAGACAGCAGGGAGTGAGATTTGGTATTATCTTGGGCACAGTCCAGGCCCCACTGAATTCAGGGAGGTTTTGCGATGAATTTCATTAGTGGTGGGTTTACTCCCAATAATTGTCTTTTCCTACACTGTTATTACCTTAGTCAGCACTCTACTCAAAACCACACAAGGCTGTTGTCTGCACTGAAGAAAGTGTTATGAGTGATGAAACGGTAAAATAAACCTTAGTTGTCTTGGCTCTCCTTCATAATATTCCACTTCAACTTAAAAATTAAATTGAGCCTCTCGGTGTGACTGTTCAAGCATTTTGCCCAGCCATCCATCTCCCAGCTGTGCAGTGTGCCACTTGGACCTCATTGCCAAATGTAAGTACTTGAATAATCCGAGCCAGGTGATTAGCATAAAGACTCTTTCCATTTGTATTACAGTATCAGTATTTTTTAATGTATATGATGCTTGATTTATGCATTTCAGGGCTACATATTTGCAGGTTCTGTGTCTTTGTTTAATAGGTAAGTTATGTATCGCTTACTACATAAATAGCTTGGAAGCTGAGAGCCTTACAATGTGGAGTGACGGAGCCAGGAATGAAATACAAAGGCGCTCATTTATAATCATTAATTCATCCTCCAGCAATGCTGCTTTTGTTGTATAGAGCTAAAATTTTCTCCTTCTAACCTTCTATACTTAGCCCTTATTTACAGTACTAATAATCCCCTCGGACACTTTATTATTTTTAGATTATAAGATGTTTGAAAAGTTTTAACCTGTACATTGTCATTGACTGTGTAGTAAACAAAGCTAAAATCATAAAAGAAAAGCAATCTACTTGTTATATGTGAGTTATAAATAAAACCTGACAGGGTCTGAAAAACAGAGGACAAAGAATTAACTGTGAAACTAACAAAACCTACACAATTTTGTTCAGTTTTTCAATGTGGAATCTTTTCCTGTTTGTGTATGTATATTTTGCAGTTCTTGCTTCAAGTTCTTTGTCCTTTTTAGAAAAGTAAAATAATGAACAGATTATATTGCTTCATTTCAAGGAAGAAAATAACAGAGAAAGACAACTGGAACACTAATGTATAAAAATAAAGGCAATTTTTACTGACAGTGTTCTGATCCAAATATTTATTTATTTATTTGTGTGTTTGTTTCCTAACTCATACAAAACTGATGCTTGTGGAGGTATTGGATTAAAACGGTTGGAAAATGAATTCTTCTAGTTATCCACAGAGAACATAGAGTACCAATGAAGCAAGGAAAACTTCTTCAATTTGAACAAGTATTACATATAATTTAAAGAAATGAGATCTAGTGTCATATAGAAAGTGATGTTTTAGAGCAACAGTATCAGGAAGGAAATTGATACTCATCTCTGCTGTGGCTGGAGTGGGTCACCCTTCACCCAGGTCTGTCCAGTGGATGGGAAGGCCTTACTTCCACAACTCCGAATGGGAAAACTATTACCATTGCCAGGCATTTCACCTGTTTGCCTGTCAGCCAGTCACCTCTCTCCTCAAGGCTCATACGCCATCCACTTCTTTCAAGTTCATAACACAGTTCCTGCACTACTGATTTTGGCTGGATCCAGACCAGAGACCTACATGTAGAAGACTAAAAACAGAAGGAGGCTCTGTTCTACTAGAAATTTATTTAGCAATCAGATGGAAAACTTGGCTTCAGGGAAAAAAAGAGTTAGATACCAGAAAGAGATGAGAAAGTCAGTCATGGATAAAAGTAGTTCTAATTTTTAACATAAACAAAAGCACTATTAAAGGTTTTTATATGGGTCATGCCAACTTCTACATTGATGAGAAATGTAATGAAATGGTATCTAAGTCATTATAAATTTTGCAATTTACACAAAACAGGAAAATGAATGTTTCCTACTTCATTGTTAATGTTTCCCTTCATACCTTGCGTACTTATTAAAATGTAGGATTTCAAGTACCCATAGAAAAATACAAACGTGCAGAGAAAATAACCACTAGAAAGAAAAAAACCAACAAAGTCCTATAACTGGATTTAAAATAATTCGGTCCTGTCTAAAGAGTCAAATCATGTTCTTTTTCCTCCCTACATAAAAGTTACACTCATATTCATAACAACAGAAGAAGAAAAGCACAGTTGCTTCATAACACTGGACATAATTTTCCAAAAACAAGATAGCAAGTACTTAGAAATGCTATGGAAAACATTAATCACAGAGTAACTTGCTATTTACATTAAAGATAGTAGCCTTTAACATTAATTAAAAATAAAATAATCTCACTCCCCGCCCCCCATTTTTAGTCATAGGACAGTTTTGTCTATAATGTGGAGTCTCTGTTCCTTGCTTTTTGTCCAGCTCTTTTTTTTTTCCGACATATGTATCTATATATATATATATAGATGTATGTCTAAGAGAGATGTATCAAAAGCTGTAACATGTCTGGATGGAGAGCCTGCAAATTTCATCTGAGACTACACTTCCAGTAGACAAACCCCTCCAGAAAAAAATGCTGGAATGACACATTTTAATGAAAAGACATTCCCTGTCCATGATCCACACAGGATCCATGTAGAAACCTAAACACCTCAGTCTGTAGAAGCAGATCTGACTGTAGCAGCGCAGGTTCCCCAGTGCCACCAGGCTGAAGAACCCCAGACCTTGTGGGATGCAGTGGTTTCCATCCCCATGGAGGTTGATGGGGCAGATGCAGAGCAGGGCCCATGGTGGTCATATGGAGCGCTGCCACCCTCCACGTGGACCTCAGACAGAATCCAAGTCCCTTGGCAGTCAGTGGAAGCCTCTCCTGTTGGTGCCAGTGGGAGCTGGATGAAGACCCAGGGCAGCAGCAGGCTCTGAGGATGAGAGCGCAGGACGAGGCATTGCCAACAGCCTGATCCAGCCCCAGCTCTGCCATGGTATCGCCCAGCAGGCTCCAAGTTCTCACTAAGATCTACAAACCAACTCACTGCTGTCATGCTTCTTCCGCAGGATGATGGCTGGACTGGACAGGAACTGTCGAGAACCACAGCACTTCTTATTCTTACACATGCAGGATGCTTGTGGGTAACTGTCTCCAATTCCGAACCAGGAAAATCCGGCTGGAGGATATGCTCTTGAACAGACGAAAGACTGTCTGTGCTTCCAGCAGTCAGCACTCAGCTGCCCAGTCTCCATCGTAACTTGCTGAAACCAGTGCAAATTCACAGGAAAAAGAATGTCTGCATCAAGAGGGTATAAATCCTTCCTTACATAGGAGAATGGTACAAGCATTCACCCGGCACCTCTATCAAATATCGTAGAAAAGGTTACACAAAAATATTTAAATATATGGATACAGAGACATAGATATTATACTTGCATAAAATATGTATATTCAAAACCCTCTGGGCAGTTTTACAGTTAGCTGCAAATGTATGCTTTAGAAATATGAACGATTTCGTACACTTTTCTAGTTTAAGCAGCAGGGGGAGGGGAAAGAAGCATCAGCCTTATTAATACTGAATGCTAAGTGCAGAAGTTTAGCTGTAGCTGTAGGGTTTTGAAGCAATTGATTTGACAGAACCTCCATGCATAAACTCTGTTTTAAAAATCCACATCTATTCCCTAGATTGCTTATTGTTTCATGAAAATGAAAACCTACGTGTCCTGCTTCTATCAGCTAGATCTCCTGAGACCATTCAATTAAACCTCGTAAGCTTGCAGTACTTCAAGATAGGATTGTGTACTGGAAGTACACACGAACAGTTCTGTGTGATAATAGGAATTTATAACTTCTTATATTTTGTAGAATTTAACTTCAGAAATAAAAAAAACCAAACCTTAAATGACACCACAAGAAGCTCACAGTTCTGAGAAAATTAAAGTCAGTATGAAATTTTACTTATAGACCACATAATTTACACAGATTTACATAAATACAGAGATATTAAAATATTAAATCAAAGCTACTTAACAGAGGATAGAGTTTTACATGATAAAAGATTTTAATTCTAGTTACATTTTTGCAACTACTTTTAGTGCCATGAGATTGTATAAATAATATATATACCTGTATATCCATAATATATATAAAGATATATATATATCTCCATCCTTCTTTTTCTCTTTAAAAATAGGGCAATTTCATAACTGCAATGAGATGTGACAAGCAGCACACTTCTGGGGAATTATTGCATGCCTTGAGTGCATAAGGCAGAAGGAAGAGTATCTGACTTCAGACACTAAAGAAGTGGAATCATCAACCAGAAATGCACTGGAGTAATTTGGAACATCTTACTGCTTTTATAAAACTTAAAATTATACACTGTTGGTGATTTTTTTGTTTGTTTTTTGTCTTGTCTTGTTTAAAGGCACAAAATAAAGGGGAAAGTAATATCTATTTAGTGGAGATCAACGATCAGGAAGCTCCATTACTGCTCACTGAACGCTTTTCATTGTCCTAAATCTAATCCCTGTGGTGCAATACTGTGCTGCAGTTGCATAAGGAGGTTAAACACAAAAGTTCATGCATCCTTTATTAGGGGAAACAAAACAACGCCAATTTCTTCACCCAGCAACAACCAGGAAGCCATTAGCATCTGATCATACGAGCTGAGGGCGAGAGTCAGCCATCGCTCCCATCAAACTGCAATGTGCACAACCCCACTCGGCTGCAGGAACAGTTGCCACACTAACCTCAGCTGGTGGAGCAGCTCCGTGAGCTGGGTAATTCAGGACTTGCCTAAAACACTGGAGGCACAGGTGCAAACTCAACAGCAATTTCCCATCATACCAGGCAAGACTGGAAAGGGATAAACCCAGGTAACAGAAACACTGCCCTGAAATCTCTGCATTTTGGGGCTATGAGGGGATTACAGAGCAGTTCTGCCACCCTCTTTCCCAGTTTTAAATTGGTTAATGGCATTCACTCCCGGCTTAGTGCCACACATCTCCCCGGGATTTTTGTAGCCAAACAGCCACCCTGGGAGGCAGAGTACAGCAGAGAGGGAGTAAGTGATTACAAAATACTAAAAGCTGTGGGCTATAACTATCTCCTCAGATCACTTTGAATGCCAGGCTAGAAAGAAAAAAATAATTTAAAAAAAGAGAAATCTCTCGGGATCACTTCTTCTTTGCTATATTTTCAGATGTTAATATGTACAGTAGAGGGCTGCCTCTGCTACAATACCACACAAGACGACTCAAAGTTTGGATATGGCACTGTGTTAAGGCACCTTCAAGCAATGGTCATTGATTTAATCACTAAGCAAAGCCACAGTTTCTGTACCCGATGCTGCTCCAACCAACACACACGGCACTAACAGCCACTCACACCTGCCATCCATGGATGGCAAAAAACTCCTGGTGCTTGCTAAGGAGAAACTACACCAGCCACTTCCAAAATAAATAGGAGCGGACATTTTGCACAACTGCATGGTTTGTTCCCCAAGAGGGGAAAAGGGAGAAAACTAAGTGTTGTCTGTCCCTAACTGTCTACTAGATTGGGAGGGTTAAAAATATCTATCAGCCTAAAAAAGTAGAAGCCAGCTCAATACTGCTGCAGGATTTCTTGCTGGGAGGCGAAGCTGTAAACGCAGGCATTCGGAGCAGGGTGCCTGGTGCAGAACTGGATTGTTTCAGGACCAACAGGAGGCACAAGGACAACCTCCCCTGGGAGAGGATGGGCAAGTTACTGCACATCACCTCATCCTGCCACACAAAACAGTACTCGATTTGGGTTTCAGGGCTCATGGCATGGGGATGGGGATGGGGGGCATTTGAAGATGAAGGGAGCTGAGGGGAGAGGAAAGCTCAGCATCGCTCTGTGCACATAGCTGGCTCCATTCCCCCCAACGCTGGGATACTCAGCACTGCAGCTGGGGCACGGGGCTGTGGGGCTGGAGGGTACTTGCAGTTAAGCCCAACTAGGGGTGGCCATTTCTACACAAAACAATAGCCAGTCCTGGAAAAGAGCGAGAGGGGTGGGACAGGGGCATAGGTCCTAGCACAAAAGGAGAGAGACCAGGGTGGACTGTTGCTCTGCTCCAAGGGGACAGAGGATCCCAAGGCACCCGCCAGACCTGCCTCTCCCCCCACACCATGCAATGGTGACACAGGGTGCAGTGGGAATCCCAAGAGACTGGGACTGTCCCGGTCCTCAGGGTAATGATGTGCAGGGAAAAGGGATCCCCCACACCCCTGACCCTCTCCTCCAGGTGGACGACTTAGTATTTAGAGCTGTGTGCAGCTTCTTCTCCAGTAAAAAGAAGCATCCTTTCCTCACACAGTCAATGAGAAACGCAATGTGATCTGTCATGCGCTTGGATCATGGGCTTGTTCGTTCATTTTAACTAGAAATGTTTTCTTCTTCGGGGGCTAGAATAATCACTCAGGTATTTACAAACACAAACCAGTGCCTTCGCGAGGTCTCCCCCTAAACCATCATGACAAAATCACCGTCTGCAGGAGCCCGGCACCAGCTGTGTCCAAACAAGCCCGTGCTTGCTGGGAGCTTGGGGCTGCTGACGAAGAGGGGCGCTGGATCTCCGAGTCCTGGGGGGGTCTTCCCAGCCGGCTGTCTCTTCCTTGGGGTGCCTCTCCCTGCACCCCTGTCCCAGGGTGCCGGCTGCTGCTATTGCTGCTGCAGGTGCAGTGGTCCCGTTCATACTCCTCCTGAGCCTTTTGCATTTTCCGCTTCTTCATCTTCCTCTTGTGGATGTGGAAGGTGGTGAGGGAGAGGAGGATTAGGCAGAAGATGAGGGTGACCAGGACAATTAAAACCAAGGTGGATGAGAAGGACTGGAAGAGTTGACCCACTTGCGTGATGCAGGTGCTGCTGGTGTTTAAGGTGGCAGATGTCCTGTTCAGGAGACAAGGTGGCAGCGACAGCCTCAACTCCTTGGAGAGCTTGGCACTCATTGAGGAGGCTTCGGAAGATGAGGATCTTCCTCCCCTCTCCGAAGACGTCTGAATTTCGATAGGTGCCGGGCTGCAGGCGGGCGCTCGCTGGAAAAGCCCGGGATGCTGCCGCCTCAGCCTCACGCTCGCTCTGAAGTGACAGAGCAGCCTGCAAAGGAGCGGGACACATCAGCGCTCCGGGGCACCCACCCTACGCAGCTCCCCGCTCCCCAGGACCCCACCGGCGGCTGCGGCAGCCTCCTCCCCGCGCCCGCCAAGGCAGCGCGACGAGCGGCCCCAGCTCTCCGCCGGGGGGCAGCGGGACCGTGACGGGGTATCCCGCCGCCACACCGACTTCGCAAATCACTCGGCATCCCGGGCAGCACCGCCCGGCCGCTCGCCCCAACTAGTTGCCGCGGAAAGAGAGAGGGAAGGAAGGACGGAGGGAGCGACGGCCCGGCTGCTAGAACCCCGCATGCCGGCGGGGACCTCCGCCCCGGAGCCCCTTACCTGCGCCGGCGGAGGGAGCGCCCGGGCTCCGCGGGCGCCGTGTTCTGCGGCAGCGCGGAGTGAGCGCGCAGAGCGGAGCCGCCGCCGGTTCGGGGAGCGCCGCCCGCAGCCGACAGCCGCCCCGGCCGCTGACGTCAGCTGCACGGCGGGCCCGCGCGGCCCCGCCCAAGCCCCACAGCCACCGGCGCGCCCGGGGACCCGCCGCCCTCCGCACGCTCGCCGCCCTTCGCATCCGCAGGTGCTGGGACAGGCCCGGGCCCCTTCTCCGAGCACCCCAACAGCGGCCCCAGCCAGCCCCTTCCCGTGAGACCCCCTCCACACACCGCGGCCCCGCTCACCGCCTCTCGCCACGCATCCCCGGCGCCTTCTCCTCCCGGGGTGCTGTGTACCCCTCCCCGGCAGCACACCGCGTCTCACCCGCACCAGGGTTCCCCCACGGCCAGGGGAGGGCCCGTCTCTCCTCAAAGCCAGCACACCGTCCCCTTCCAGCGAGGCCAGTGGGAATCTGGGAGCGCAGAAATGCCGAGGACCCGTGTGCCAAGTTGTGACAGACATCACAGGGAGCGCTTGTGAAAACTTGCCTTGCCGAGGCTAGGTGTGTGGCGGGTGGTTTCTTCAAGAACAAACGGGTATGAACTGCCCATTAATACATTTAGGCTAAAAATCGGGCAGATTTTAAATACAAAAGAATTTGTGATTTGAAAAGTACGACCAGTAGAGATAATGGTGCAAAATAATAATTACCTTTAGGATGGAGCTCTTCAGATTGCCAAAAGGAGCAAAGTGATGTGGTTGTGTATGGCAACATGGGACAGGACCTGGTGGCCCGGGAGGTTCCTTCAGTCCTGTGTTGTGTGCAGGGAGCAGAGTTACTGTAAAGCCCTAACGTAACAGGACTTTAAGGAATAACAAAGTGCCAGTCTTTTCTGGGGGCCTGAAGCCACCTGAAAAGCCTGGAGGAAAATTTGTACAAGACAAGCTCTGACATGAGCTGGAAAAATCTTCGAGAACAAAGATCTGTCAGATCTGTGGACCACGATAGCCAAGAACCTGTCTCAGAGGTGGGTAGGAGCTGGTAAGCCGGGCATTTAAGCACTTTGTTGTTTCAAGATAGATTTCCTCTGTACTGCTTTTGCCTCTGATAAACACACTGCAGCCTATGAAACTTGGCCAGTCACTGTTAACTCTGATGGTTCTGGAGAAAGACTTACGCTGCAGGGGATGAACAACGTCCAACCCAGCTGGAATATTTCTGATCATTTGCAAAGAGACTGCAACTTCAGGCTACCTCTAAAAGCAAGGAAATGGGGGTTCCCATTACTCCCTCCCCAGAATGACATGGTCTGATGCTTTAGAGAGGTGCTGCAGGGTTGCCCAGAGAGGAAAGTTCAGTCCAGAACTGCAAGACGAGCCCTTGCTCATTCCTGTACCTACTGCTCCCTGCATCATTCAGCTCCCTCAGGTACATAGCTGGTGTCACTGCCCAAAACACACCACCCCCATGCGTTCTCAGCCACATTCCCTGCACACATGCATACCCCCTCTTGCATACCAGCCACATCTGCATATCCTCACTGACATTATGTCCGCACCTCTTTCTTTCCCCATAAGAACGGCCTTTTGCACAGGAAACAGAATTGGCAGCTGTAATATAGCGATGAAGGTAACTTAGGATGTTAGCCCCATTTATGGCAGAAATAACCAAATTGTGAATTGAATAAACTTCGAAGCCAAAGAATTTACTAACTCGTGGTTATTGCAAAAGTTAATAGGACTACTCAGTTGTACTAGAATATTTGACTATGTCTTCAGGTTTTACTTGTTGGAAAAGGAAACACAAAGCTACTGAAAGTTAAATTGCCTTAAATAAAATCAAAAACCTTTGTGTATTATTTTCACCTGCTGTCTTTAACTATCTTGCCATCTGTCCCAAGCTGCTGCTTCTCGTCTCTCCCGCCCTTGTCCCTGCCCATCCACTTTCACCCAGACCAGTGGGCTGAAATGCTCTGGAGCATCCATGTATGTTTTACTTACTACTTTCAAAATGCCACTCACATTATTCCTTGCTTTCAGGATTAGCAAATAGTGAAAATGTGTCTTGTGTATTGGTGCAATATTTATTCCAAGTACAAGGCTTTTCCTAAACTGTAGGGAGTGAAAGACGGGTCCTGGGAGTGGAGAAGGGCAGAGGCCTCCGCAGATGTCTAGCTCTTTCCCTACTGTCTCAGCCTCTTTTGTGTCTGTGGTCATGTACAATTTTGGAATATTCCTGCTTCAGCCAAAAGCTATGAAAAGCATAGGTAGTTCTTGCTCTTACTTGCAACTAATTTTACAAGTTTTAGCGAGTGAGACAGTCAGAAGGGGAGCATTGTGGAGAAGAGGGGAAATAGCTGTACTGTAATTATATATACTTTAGCATTATGGTTCATACTGGCTGCCAGCCAACAAAGTATATAGATTCAAATACCTGTGATCAGAATACACGGAGTTTTAGAAATCAGGGGGGAGAAAATCTGTATTGCTATGGACCAGTAGCTGTGCATAATTTCTTTGCTATGATTAACTGATACAATTAGATTTGAATATAAAAATAAAATAATAATAATAAAAAAATACATCTCCCGTAGATAATGTGGTCATGAAAAACCCTTCCTTTATCCAGCAGAAAATAAGGGATATGACATCTTCAAGAGTGCCCTCTTTCAAGAATAAATTGCTTGTTAGTTATAGTGAACTTCCCCACAGGATATATACAGAATGACAGTTATGGAGGTTAGGTTTCTTCTTCGAGTAGGATTGGCAGCTGTGTGATAAAGGATATTCTATTAATGGGATAGTTTTTTATTTTACAACAATGTTTGTACGACATTACAACCTTGATAACTCCCAGTCTTCTCTGAATTCGCATTGTTAAGAAGCAGACAGCATACGTACTTGCAAATCCCCTAAATGGACTTCTGTATATGGATATTTTTTAACCTGTTAATTAGAGAAGTTGTTCCTTCAGATGCTAATTCTTCAAGCCGTGTATTGCAAGGCTCTTTTTCACCAAGGCAGTTGCCAGATGAGATAACCTGTATGAGCAGAGACTGGTCATGTAAGCAAAGGTTTGATGGTTCAGGACCTTGGCTATTAATGACCCTTCTTGAAAAAAAATTAATTGTCCTACCACTGTTTAAATTTAGCAGTTGATTGCATATAGAATAATGTATGACCCCTTTTGCACTGAGATTGATGTCATCATTTGCCAGACAGACCAAGTACTCCATGAATGCCAATGACCCTCATCTTAATTTGCAGTCTCCCCATGGGATTAAGGCCATCTGTATAGAAGTCTTGTGGGACACTATGTACTCCTGCTACTATACGTAGCAGTGATTTAAACATGGTCTGGAACCCTAGTGCTGTAAATAGAATGAATTTTAAAAACAAAATAAAATAGATTTGTATTTCATGAGCACTCGTAGGTCAGCTGAGATCCTACACATGTAAATGTTGGTCTTGCAAAGATCCTGTAAGTGTCTTTGAGAGATTTTGATTTGAAATAGCTTGACTATAGCTGAGAGTGCTGCTTCCCAGGCTACCAGCACAGAAGCAGATAATTTTTTTCTTTCTTTCTTTTCCCTACATCTTCTAGAAGAGGGTAGTCAGAGCGATGTGGGCTCACAATTACTTCATTCTCGGGAGATGATTCCTTATGAAGCTTAAGGACAATTTTACATATTCAATTTCTATTCTTATTTTAGAAAAATATTCTTTTCTTGTTCTGGTAAAGGAGAAACCTACCACATGATATGGTGAGAAGAAAAAAAATAAAGATAATGTGATGCTTACTGAGGAAGGTTACTAAGCTTTTGGTGAATTCAACAGGGTGTTGAATGGCACCAGGAGTAGAATATCGGTCCAGACTATGAAGAAATAAATTGACAGCATTGGGCTTGCCTGTCTGAGTACACAGGTCTTCAGTTTAATTATAACAGCAGAATTCTAAAGCTGCAACATACATACCTCTACTAATGAGTAGCAGATCTGGGTAAAATTAATACAAAGGGAGGAAAGAAGGACTTTATCTGTAACTGTATAAGTAAGAGTGCTATTTATTTTTTCACTAGACAATACATTTTAGAAAGGCAGAATCAGGGTAATGACCTTTCAGATTTAATATTTTGCTCTTCTTAATGGTTTACAGAGTTTTCAGAGAATTTAAAGGAGCAGACTTTAATTATGTTTTTTAAATAGAGAACATGGCTAGTGGTTGGTGAAACATAAGCTGACCGTACTAGTGGATATCACAGAGGAAAAAAAGAAACTTGTATTGCTTAGTTAAACTGGAGAGAGGTTTAAGCGTAATGATCCACATTTAAATCTGATTTAATGTTAGCAGCACCTCACCTGCTTCCCCTACCACAGATTGAATGCATTTCAGAGCTAATTCAATGTATCATTCACTCCAGATTTTAATACAGGATAAAGTTCTTGTTCAGTCAAATTCTGTGACAGGGTCAGATCCAGCCCTGGATGATGGTGGGTTTGTGCAGCCCCAAGCCTGCATCACATTGTGTGATCCAGGGCACTCTCTCATCCCACCGGTGGATGATGAGGGTGAAAATTCCAAGGGAGAGAAAGAAACAACCCACCTTCCATAGATTATCCCATAGGCCAGGGAGAGAGTGGTCCTGATGGTTGCTCATAGAATCATAGAGTCATAGAATCGTAAGGGTTGGAAAGGACCTTAAGATCATCTAGTTCCAACCCCCCTGCCATGGGCAGGGACACCTTGCCCTAAACCACGTGGTTCAAGGCTCTGTCCAGCCTGGCCTTGAACACCGCCAGGGATGGAGCATCCACAACCTCCCTGGGCAACCCATTCCAGTGCTTCACCACCCTCACTGTAAAGAACTTCTTCCTTATATCTAATCTAAACTTCCCCTGTTTAAGTTTGAACCTATCATGTGGTCTATCTGGATATTTAGATGAACTTGAACAGCAACAATGTGAAAGGGACACACAAGATAGCAGTGTGGTGACTGTTGTCTGCAGACAGGAGGCTGGTAGAGAAGGGACTTGAATCTGAGTCCTTCATCTCCACGCAGCACATGGCTCAGCCTGAGACGGGAGATTTTGTTGTTCATTCTATGCACATAACAATCCTCCCACAACCTGTAACATCCTGGCTTTCTTCCAGGGAGGAAACCTAAGAAAGCTGGGAAAGTGTAATGGATGAAAAAGCCATTTACCTCTAGCTCTACCAGAAAAAGTCCATGCTCAGTCAACTCCAGGCTCACTGCACTGTTCATCAGTGAAGCACATAGCTCAGATTTTGCCCAGGGCCTTTTATAATCCTTTTTTTATCAACTGCTGTGTGAAGAAGGAAGTTAGTAGCATTCATTATTTTTCTGTTCTGCTCTTATTTCCTGGGCCCTAAGCACTCAAGACACCCCTGGTTTTATCCCCCCTTTCTTACTCTTGCAATAGTAAAAGAAATCCTGATACCAGCTGCTGGAAATACCTTTATCTCATGTTGTTGCATAGCCGGAAGCCTTTGTGGACGGTCCTGTTCTTCCAATTTGTCTGTCATCCTGCTAGCAGCCAGGTGTTAACAAGTGACCACCTTCTGTACCACTCCTTTTACAGAAATTTGAATTAATTTTAGAAATTTTATTTAATCATAAAACTGATTTTCACTAGATTTATACCACTTCAGCTTTTTTCTCCTGAGGGTGCAATTTGGAGGGGGGAAGGGAAAGGATATTAATTTTTAATTACAGGATCATCCCCAAACTTCATAAGCACAACATTTCTTTATGCTTATATTTTCAAAATTAGGATCAGAAATGTGAAAGTCTTACTCTGCGAGGTGCCATGCCCTGTAGTCAGATCCAACCCAGGATACAAGCACCTGCCCACAGGAAAGGTAAAACTAGGAATGTCACTAATTACTTGTTGGATTGGATCAAGAACCTTTCAATAGCCCCTTGCAGGTATTTCTTCCTCTCTTTCCCCAAAAACCCACATGGCAAATGGAGCTGCCCCAGCTGCCAAAGGGATGGTCCCTTCCATGGCGAGGAGTCTCCATCGTATGAGTGATGATCTGATCAGCTTTAAAAGAGAAAAAGTTCTGACAAACAAGCTCAAGGCTTTCACTTCGTTATTCCTGTCATTTACCTGATGTCATGTAGGATGTGCTTGTGAATAATCCATTTGTACAAAAATAACATCATTCATCTTAGAAGTGCTTATTTTCCCAATGATATCAGCAAGAACACAGTTGTTTACTGTGCTTCCGTTTTAAACTTACTTCACCACAGAGTGTATTAGACTCTGATGGAGAACCACATAATATCTTAGTACTAAACTCTTTGTTTTTCTCTCTCTCTGTCTCCTTCTGCTAAGTTTTGTTATGCTCTTTGCCATGTCATGTCTGAAATTAGACTGAAGACACTTTGGGAAAGCAACTGAATTATCTGATTTTTATCAGGAGATGCTCTGAGAGAACATAAAGCTCTCTCCAAAATAAAATAAAACCAACTATAGCAGCAGCTGGAAATAAGGAGAAAATACCAATGCAATAGGATTTGAGTAGCAAAACACTCAACAAGAGCAATTATTTTCTTTAAAGCCCTCCAAGAACATATCTGGATGTTTTTGCATGATAGCAGGAGGCTTTTTAGCTGGTTTGCACACACTCAAAGAAAGTATTGACACCATAACTTTTCTCTGCATACTCAGGTAAAACATGCCAGTAGCATGCGGAACTGGTGGAATCCTAGTACTGCTTCCTACTTCTTTTGACCTTCATGGCTCAGAATTAAAACCTAAGTGTCTAAACCATTGCTATCATACAAATATTTTCGCTTGCCTTCAGGGGTCCATAAGTGTAGCTTGGCTAATCCACCTCTCACCATCTTTGTGGGTCATGCTGGGGTAGCAACAATGTGAAAAAGAGAAGCTTGGAAAGCAAAAGGAAGACTGAGTCTACAGAACAGAAAACAAAAGAATAAGCAAAAATGAACATGAGAAAGCATTTTATAGAACACAGAAGAGCAGGTGGAACATAGGAGATACAGTCTAAAGGTGACAATTGTAAATAGCACTTATTTGGGAGGAATACATCACAGTGAGAAGAGTGATTGAAAGAAATTGGAATTACATAACTGAAAATTATACAACATAAGAACATCACCTTTCATTTCAATCATAGGCCTATGAGGAACTAACACTAAATGCAGTTTCAGTTGCTAGTTAGAGAGATATGTAATAATCCTTATGAGAATGCACATTTAAAAGTTATGTAAACTGTGATAGCATGAAAAAAATGTGAAATGCTATAATATTTCCATATATATAGATATATATATCACCTGCCACTTTCAATGCTATGAAATCCTTTCCAGCCTGTCATATTTACTCCACAAGTTTGAGAAAGAGTTGAACATTCGCCACAAAGTGTGTGTTAAAGTATGTCAGAAACTCTCAGGGACAGGTACTACAAGAACAGGGTGTCTTCCTAATGAGGGAAAATGTAGAAACACAGCTGAGATGGTAGAATAAGAAGGTGTATTGCATTTAGTTTTTTCTATGAAAAGAAGAATCGAGAGGGAAAGGAAAAGGAAAGGAAAGGAAAGGAAAGGAAAGGAAAGGAAAGGAAAGGAAAGGAAAGGAAAGGAAAGGAAAGGAAAGGAAAGGAAAGGAAAGGAAAGGAAAGGAAAGGAAAGGAACAAAAGGAAGGAAATGGGGAAGGGAAGGAAACAGGGAAGGAAAGGAAATCAGAAGGACAGGGAAGGGAAAGGAAGGGAAGGGATTTCTAGTTTTTATTCTACTATTTCTTATAACATTTGATGGCAGAGAAACAAAGGAATGGGATGCTGGTAGTGGGATGTTTTGGAGCTGAGCTACCTAGATTTGAGCCAATGAAGTGATTAGATTGTCTTTCCAGATTAAATCAGTCTTGGGAAGGGAGAAAATGAGGTTAACTGTTTAGTTCATGAAGGTGTCGTGTTTCAACTGAACATATTTGTATGTTTCATATCAGCCAAAATTTGTTATGATTTAGAAAAAAAAATAATTTGACAAGTGGCTTTAACTTAATTTAGTCATCACATATGGTATTTTCACATTAAAAAAAAAAGACTAATTAATAACAGCTGTAATTTAAAAACCAGCTACTTTACAAAAGTACATTTCTGCATAGATTTCCATCATTATTTTTACTATGACAGAAAAAGACACAACCTAAATACCTAAATACTTGATAGACTTAGTTTCATTTGAGCTGTTCCAGTCTCTTATGCAAATCATATCATATTAAACAAAATTTATTGATGCTTATTTAATTGGAAGATGACAGCATCTCTTATTAGCTACTTAAAGCCACACCAATAGCTGAAAAATATTAGTATGAAAGCTATATACAAAAACCTTGCAAATCAAAAGAATCCTGCTATTTCATGAGATTTTACACAGAACACAATCTGTGTCACTCCGACCCACAAACAACAATTGTGCTAGTGAGTAAAGCAAGGGACAAAGTCAGGACAACAATATTCTATTCCCAATTCAGCTACTGACTCACAGTGTGATTTTGCTCATTTACCACCTATAAAATGGAAAATGTGATAATGATAATGACAGGGATAATTATACCTACATAAAAGAAGTCCTAGGAGTCTTAATGTTTGGAGAGAGCTTTGAGATAGAGCTGCTGTATAAACACAAAGTATAATTAACAAGGGACTACAAGCTTGCGCAATTTGTGCATTCTTTGGGCTTTTAAAATTAAAGACAGGTGAACTCTGTATATGTGAAAGACTAAACTCTGTTTTAATGGCTTTTTTGAGAAGTCATTATGTTTCAGTTGCCATTACATTGTTTTGGACCAGGCTTTTAAGAAGACCTAACTGTTTTCCAGTCATTAACATGAGAAACTTTAAAGGCAGTTCAAGATAATCTCGTCAGTGTGACTACTGGCTAGAGCTTGTCTTGTTATATTCTCCTCTTTGTAGATATGTGTAACAATGCATCTGTATGGAAGGCAGCAGAAAATGAGCATGTGAACAAGAAGTTATTCAGTGCTTTAGTGAAAGCTGAATTCCTGAGGCGTGGGTGAACTTAGAGATTTTCTTATACTATAAATCTACCCTGACAAAGTCTCTGAAAATTATCAAATATAACCCCAACGATGATTCTCCTGACCAGTTCAAATGTCTGTTCTGACACAGTGATATTCTTCTTTTGAAAATAATGTATTACATTAGAACAGAAACCTAGTAAAAATGTGGATAAGATACTCTGGAAAGGTGAAGTGTCCCTTGCTGAAAGGCAAATGAAACAGTAGCTTTGGAAAAGTAATAGCAAGCAACCAAAGTTAGAACAATAATGAAAAAGCCAGTGTATGGATTACAGAATTTTGGAGACCACAGCACAATATCACTCTGCAAAAACAGGTCAAAGGCACCTGGAAAGGTGCAGCAGTCTCTTTTATGTACTCAACTAGATTTTTAAAACAAATTAGCTAAAAAAAAAAAAGAACAGTCTGTAAGTAATCTTTGTGTGCAAACAAACGATTAGTGCAGAGGAGCAGTAAAAACATCTTCTATTAATAGCTTGTTTTGTAGGAAAAAAATAGACAGGACTAGCTTTGTGTAGAACTGGCAGACTACAGGAGCATGAAGAGTGAAGTGATATTAAGAGCATTTGTGTAAGCATACATTATTCTGAGAGATTTTCCAGTGCATGACATTTCAAATCCATTTCTATTTTCCTAAAAAAACATAGCAAATTCTCAGACTATCATGGAATGGAAAACATTATAAGATAAGGCTGTAGGAAAACTGCTTGATTCTTCTAAGCTAGTTACATTTCATTATTATTAATTATGTTACAATGCTAAAAGTCCCCCTTGAGTCAATGTCATGGTACTGAAACATTAAAGAGGGCTCATACTCTACAAGAACACAATTCAATTAAAGAACCAGTGAGGTAAAGCAATTTAGTTAAGGCCCCAGAAGGGGTCAGTGGCAGAAGAAGAGCAGTCCCTAGATTGCAGCCTCTGTGTTGTAAATATGGAGTATAAAGACAACTCTTGCAGCATAAATTGGTAGGCCAGCCCAAACCTAAAAGAGATTATAAAGCTGTGAATAGTTTGCAACCAACCTAGCTGCCCTGCCATGTTAGCTTTCAGTGTCCTGCTCATCTCTGGGTAGTCAGGTCGCTGGAGTGGGATCCTCCTCATTTCACAAGAGTGGGTTAGCTGGCAGAGCAGTCCCTGCAAAGGTACATCTCCATGCTATTATTTAATATTTCAGAGATGAAGAACAGTTAGCTGGTGACAGGGAATACATGCATAGGGTCCCAAGGAGAGTTAGAGGGAAGGAAGAACAGAACGGGCAGTAAGAACAGCACTTGATATTGCAAGATTTCTCCCTGCTGAAAGATTCCATTTTGTGACAGAGTCAAAAAGAAGCTCAGATTTGCATAGAAGAGAACACACATAGATTTCTGCAGCTTTCCTCTTTTTTAAAAAATATGAATAATTCCAAATGCTATTGATCAATGACCATGTGTCACTGAAAAATAAAGATCAGGAGGAACTGCATTTTATGGAGATGTTATTCTCTACATACCTGTTGTAGTCTTTCCTGAACATCCCTATGAACTGCTCAGCACCAGTCTTAATGACAAGCTAGATACTACATGGATGAGGGTTGTTTTTCTGTTCCTAACTGAGTAGAAAGTACTGCATGTCTCTGATTTGTTAGCAACATTACTGTGGAGCAAGATCTTGGGAGAGCTTTCCGAGGACATCAAATGAGATAAACCTAGACAAAACTGATGTGAAATATAAAATGAAAAAACACAAAACTTTTGTGGATGGAAAAGAGCCATTCGTGATGTTGTCCTAAACAGAATGTTTGCAGGACTTTTACCCATGGATCAGTGAGGACTATGTGAACATGTGAGGCCCCCAATCCACAGTGTTAAGAGCAGCAATTGCATTCTTTGTACCTGAGATAAGAGTTCACATCATTTTCTCCTCCAAACTCCTTTGCCAATTTTGTTTTTCTGCATTAAAATCACTTTGCATCCCAGTTTCAGCTGGGATAGAGTCAATTTTCTTCCTAGTAGCTGGTGCAGTGCTGTGTTTTGGCTTTAGTCTGAGAACAATGCTTATAACACACTGATGTTTTAGTTGTTGCTCAGTAGTGCTTACCTCGATCAAGGACTTTTCAGTCTCTCATGCTCTGCCAGTGAGGAGGGGCACAAGAAGCCAGGAGGGAGCAGAGACAGGACACTGACCCAAACTAGCCAAAGCTGTATTCCATACCACAGCATGTCATGCCCAGTATATAAACTGGGGGGAGTTGGCCAGAAGGGACCAATCACTACTCAGGGATGGGCATTGGTCAGCGTGTGGTGAGCAATCACTTGTGTTTCTTGGGTTTTATTCCCTCACCACTACCTTTTCATTACTATTGCTATTATATTTTACTTCATTTCAATTATTAAACTGTTCTTATCACAACCCATGAGTTTTCTCACTTTTACCTTTTTCTGATTCTTCTCCCCATCCCACCGGGGGAGGGGGCAAGTGAGCAAGTGGCTGCATGGTACTTAGTTGCCAGCTGGGATTGAACCACACTTTGGTGAGTATTTCTTGTAACAACAAGGAAATCATTCCTTTGCTTCCAGAGACAATCCAGAAAAACAGAGAAGGGTTGGGATGAAGGCTACAGAGACTGCTGTTAGGCCATCTCCAATGTTTGTTTCATTTGAGGCCACACCTCGAATACTGTGTTCGGTTCTGGCCCCTCACTACAAGAAAGACATTGGGGTGCTGGAGCGGGTCCACAGAAGGGCAACGGAGCTGGTGAAGGGTCTGGAGAACAAGTCTGATGAGGAGCGGCTGAGGGAACTGGGGGTGTTTAGTCTGGAGAAGAGAAGGCTCAGGCGGGACTTATCGCTCTCTACAGCTTCCTGAAAGGAGGTTGTAGCAAGGTGGGGATCGGTCTCTTCTCCTAAGTAACAAGTGATAGGACAAGAGGAAATGGCCTCAAGGTGCTCCAGGGGAGGTTTAGATTGGATATTAAGAAAAATTTCTTCACCAAAAGGGTTGCCAAGCACTGGAACAGGCTGCCCAGGGAACTGGTGGAGTTACCATCCGTGGAGGTATTTAGAAGTCTTGTAGATGTGGCACTTAGGGACATGGTTTAGTGGTGGCCTTGGCAGTGTGGGGTTAACAGTTGGACTCGATGATCTTAAAGGTCTTTTCCAATCTAAACAATTCTACGATTCTATGCTGTATTGATCTTGGCACTGTTACTCTCAGCTTTGAAGATGGCAGATTTCCTTTTTCTCAGCCTCACTTTGCCATGACCCTCCTTGTCTGAGAAAAGCTGAGTAGGAGGCACAGAAGTATCAGTGTCAATGGAGCGTGTTCATTTGTGAGAATGGCTGGGCAGCATCCAAACATGCATATTCAATATTTTATGAAAAAAGCCTTACACAAGATTCATCATCCTTCTTTCTATCCATGCTGGTGCTCCCCTTTTACTTATCACAGCTAAGTCATTACTGCTCTTCTTGCTGCAAGTCTCGTTTGCCTTCTCCAGGCAGCTGGCCTGACTGCTCCCACCCTGCTTTTTAGTGCCACTGCTGAGTCTCCCTGGGAGTTTCTGGGCCCTGTGTCTGAGTCCAAATTCCTACAGTGTGAATGAGAGAGCTGTGTAGGCTGGATGTGTCATGTGTCCGTCACTGGATCTCATCTAAGCTCCAGTGATAATCTCTCCCCTCTGAAAATTTTGTATCTGAAGCCTTAGATACACTTCAGATTTGCTAGGCTGTAGAGGAATAAGGTCTGTGGTTTGAAGACAGTGGAGTTGGATTAAATTAAACTGAGTCAAACATTTCATGCAAATGACATATACATACTCAAAGGAATATTAACTGGTTTTCCAGCTAAACTGCGCACAAATAGTCTTTTATATATAGTGTGGTGTAGGTTAAAAATGCCCTAAAATGCTGATGTCCAAGAAAAAAGCATTGAAAGTAATAGCTACACAATTTCAGATTCCCATTGTGGCCAGCTGAAATGCAATCTTAGCTTCTTGTCAGGTGTCGATGCCAGCTGCCAGGGGGGCGCCATGCTGCTCTTGCACTTTTAATTACCATTAACCATTTAGTATATTTCTGCATAAGTGACTAAGGACTCCAAGGATGTTCACTCACTTGTCCTTCAACTCTAACAACTTTTGTATTCTCTGAAAACTAACTTAATTCTCTTCTTTTGAGCTCTTTGCAAATGTGCCCTGATGATCTATTCTGGCCTGGGCTTTCTTCTCTCAGTGATCCCTCTGGTTTCCGAGCTGCTGCCCTGCGACAAGATCAAGATTTCAAATAAGTAAACGAAGGCAGATCGCACCACCATATTCTGTTTTTTCCATCTTCACTCTGCACTGCCTGCTCATCCTCATATCCTAAACATAAGGCAGATTTCTCAGCATCTTTGAGTTACTTCCTTTATGGATGGTATTTCTCGGGTTGTCAGTTCCACATCATCTCCAAATCCGCACATCTTGTTCTACATTTCCTTCTGTAAGATAACTGCTATCTCCTATATATAGCAGAAACAGAACAGGCGCAACATATTGCTACTTGTCACTCTTATCCCACTGTCTCTCTCTACCCCTCTGTCCCATTTACCATCTCTGGTTTCTGTTAGCAAACCAACTGATCATTTCATCATCAGTGTTCATTTGTTAACCTGACAGATTACTCTGTCAGTGGGCACTGAAAGCTATCCACAAGTCCTTGTGAAGGATGCCCACACATTCACCCTGTTCTGTTCTCACTTTCTCCACCTGAGAAAGGTTAATCAAGATGGCTAAGTTTGAACTTCTTCAGTGCTGAGAGTCTCTATCATCTAATCTGTCTGTCCAAGTGTTCACTATTTGTCCCTCACCAGCTTTCCCAAGTCTTAGAATGAAAGCCAAAAAAACGGTCTGTAGATACCACTTCTTTTGAACTTTTTCTTCTAACTTGAGAAGCCCAAGTAGGTATCTCTGTTCTCTAAGTGCAGTAGGCTCAGTCTTCAGCTGGCATCAGATCAATAGAGCTGTACTGTTTTCAGCCCAGTGAAAGTTTTCTGTGTCTTCGGCTTCTAGTTCACCTATCACTGTATAATCTTAGATCTGTGAACCAGCTCATAGCGCTTGAACAAGGTACCACTTGTTACTGAGCATACACATGCTTCTTGCTAGCTGGAAACCAACATGCACCAGCTTCAGTTCCATGAAGGTGGTTTAAGTTAACACATTTTTTGTCTTACAGACAGGGAAAGCTAAGAACAAGAACACACACACTTATGAAGCCTCAGCAAATGAATGATAATTTATTAAGTAGCACAACCCAATCACATTCAGTTAGTGCCTGTATTTTATAAGCAAAGAACTCTGCCTCTTCTTAAATTTCCACTGGGAAATTTAAGTCTTGTACCAAAGTGCCCTCTTGGAGTTTTTGTTGGCTCTGGCTGCATTTCTAATCCTTCAGTCTTCATAGATTTTAACCACTGCAGGCTTCTTGAAGTACACGTGGCAGACAACATGAATTCTCTATTTTGCTTTGGTTTTAATATAATGTTCTCATATAGCTTTCTTAATAAAACCTTTTACTCCTGGGTACTGGAAGATACAAATGAACACTCTCTCTGAGGAGCTAAAGTCTATGCTTGACTGTGATGCAGAGGCAACAGGAACAGGGCAGGTGCCTTGGTTGCCTTTTCTGTCTGCAAATGTCAGAAATTCCACAGGTGAATGTCTATAATGGAATTACAAAACGTGTTCACTAAGTGTCAATTAACACATGTACTTAGATTATGGGGTTTTTTCCTATTGTGGATGAGGCCTTATTTTTCTCCCAGAAAATCTTAGGAATGCTCCAGATAATACAGACACTCTTCTTCTCTGCGCTTGCTCCTCCTAGGTGCAGTCTGAAAGAGACTGCTTGGGAAACATATACAATCACATTTTGGATGCCCACAGAATGTCTGTAAACAGAATCTTCTTCATGATGGGACCACAAGTCAGAATGTACCTCATGGGCAGAGCGAAGAAGAGGGACACTTTTTTGGCCTCTCCAAGTCTGACCTTGCTGGAGACAAACTTGGTTTCAGGCATATGAGTGTGAGACCTGGCCACACAGAGCAGAGCCTGGGCACCGCCTCTAGCTACACCAGAGGGACAAACGGGTGACCAACTGCCAGAATTTTAAGCTGTTTACCATTTACCACATATACTATGCTACAGGATTTTCACCTTTTTTGGTCTGAGAGCAACATTAACTCTACTGGTAATGCTCCAGTCCACTTTCTGATAGTCATTTTACCTGAAACGGGTTGTCCTTGTTCTAGTCACTGGCCTCTTAGATTTCAGAGGTTTGATAGGATTTACTGGGAAATACAATCCTGTCAGGAGACCATGCTGCCTGTTGATTTTCCCTAAAGAATTTTTGGGGTGTCCCCCTACACATGTACACATGTAATCTCAGTTATCTGCATTTTTAAAGCAGCTTCTGGAGGCTCTTCATTTACTCACAATCCTCTAGCTGTTTTCATAATTGGTTGAATCACTGTTCAGATTTGTGGAGCCTGAAATATTGGTACCACTTTTGTTTCCACTTCTGAAGATAATTGGAAGTTACTTCCAAATGTTCCTTTTATAAGTTGCTGTTATACTCTCATCTTAAGATATATCCTGTTTTATGCTTGTTGTTTATAACCTCTTTGGAAGCTTAAACTTCAATATATTTGCTGACCAAAATGCATTCTTTTCCTGATTATAAAATACATATTGTTTTATGATGCTAGGATTACTCACATCTGTTGGGCTCTAAGCAACTTAGCAAGATTTAAGGAAAAATCAGGTTTTAGTTTGCACAAGAAGTATAGCCAGGGCTATAACAGTTAATGCTAACATTAGCAGGGGGGAGGTGTTAAATGTCATGCTTTAAAACAATCTAGATTTCAGAAATTAGAATAATACTGAATGTTTGGGTCATATGATCTGTTCATAAATGCTTACATCTGAATCACCTCATACCACTGGCTGCACGAGACTTACAACAGATCTGACCCCTGTTCCCAGCTTTTGTTAGGATCCAACTACCTCTTTGGAGAAAGCAGTACATGTGAAAACGCAGAAGCACTGCAAGCAACTTCTACTCTTGTTGCACTTTTCCCTTAGTCCTGCAGTACAATCCACTTAGCTGGAAGTCCACTGCACAAATTGGCCAGAAAAATATGCCAAGCAGACTGTCAGACTGAGGCATGGTCTGTGTATCACTCTATTTCTGCCTGTAAGATTATCTTGCAAGGATGCCTGTGGTTAATATGCCCTACAGTAGTAGCAAGGAGAGTTTATTTCTGATGTGGGAGGAGAACTTTGAACTGCCAATTGATAATCCGAAGAAAAATCACATACTAGTCCAAACCAGCCCAGGAGTTAGCTGTGCCTCTTAGTCACCTTCACCTTCCCCCCTCAAGGCAACCTTACTTTACTTTCTAAATGGCTGGGCTAAGATTTTACACTGAAAATGAGGTTGTATTTGATGTTTGGTTCTGGCCAAATGTACAGTGTAGCAGAGGAACTGAAAAATCAGTGATATTGCTTATGTGGCAATAAGATTCAAGTCATCGGCAGACTTGCTGAGGGTGCACTCAATCCCACTGTCCATGTCACCAACAAAGATATTGAACAAGATCAGTCCCAACACCAACCCCTGAGGAACACCACTCATTACTGGTGTCCAATTGGACATTGAACTGTTGACCACAACTCTTTGCCTGCAGCCATCCAGCAATTCTTTATCCACTGACTGGTCCACCCATCAAATTGATGTCTCTTCAATTTACAGACAAGGATGTAGCGTGGGACAGCGTCAAATGCTTTGCACAAGTCCAGGTAGATCACGTCAACTGCTCTGCCCCTGTCCATCAGTTCTGTAGCCCCATCATAGAAGGCCACCAGATTGGTCAGACAGGATTTCCCCTTAGTGAAGCCATGTTGGCTGTCACCGACCACCTCATTGTTTTTCATGTGCCTTGGCATGCTTTCCAGGAGAACCTGCTCCAAGATTTTGCCAGGCACAGAGGTGAGACTGACTGGTCTGTAGTTCCCTGGGTCTTCCATTTTCCCCTTCTTGAAAATGGGGGAGTATATTACCCTTTTTCCAGTCATTGGGAACTTCACCTGACTGCCATGATTTTTCAAATATGATGGACAGTGGCTTAGCAACTTCATTCACCAGCTCCTTCAGGACCCACAGATGGATTTCATCAGGTCCCACGGACTTGTGCACATTCAGGTTCTTAAGATGGTCTTGACCCTGATCCCCTCCTACAGCGGACCTAAGGTCTTCATTCTCAGTCTTTGTCTGAGAATGAAGTCTCAGTCACTGCATCTGCCTTCCAAGACTTGGGCGGCATGGTCAGAGCATTTGCTGGTGAAGACTGAGGCAAAGAAGTCATCGAGAACCTCAACCTTCTCCAAATCAAGGGTTCTCCCGTTTCTTTCTGGAGAGGGCCCACATTATCCCTAGTCTGTCTTTTGTTTGCAACATACCTATAGAAGCCTTTATCTTTGACATCCCTAGGTAGACTCAATTCTAACTGGGCCTTAGCTTTCCTGGCCTGATCCCTAGATTCCCAGACAATGTCCCTGTATTCTTCCAAGGCAGCCTGTCCTTGCTTTCACTTTCTATAAGCTTCTTTTTTCCTTCTGAGTTTTCTCAGCAGTTCCATTATTTTATTTTATTTTTTGTCTCATTTCCTTCTTGTTGGGATGCAACACTCCTGAGCTTGGAGCAGGTGATCCTTGAATATCAACCAACATTCTTGGGCCCCCTTGCCCTCTAGGGCTTTATCCCATGGAACCCTACTGAGCAGGTTCCTGAAGAAGTCCAGTGCAGTGAGCTTGCTGCGTGCCCTTCTCATTGCCCTTAGGATCTCAAATTCCACCGTCTCATGACCAAGGCTGCCTTGGTGAGCTCGAGGTCAAGAATGGCACCTCTTCTTGTCAGCCTCTCTGGTCTTATCCTCAACTGGTCTGATTGTCTCCCTCAAAGCCAGGCAGCTACACTGACACAAAATTGGAGAGCATGAGAAGAGATGGTTGCTTCCTATGTTTCACAAAAGCATCCTTAAAAGATCAACTGAACCTGCTTGTGCAAAAAGAATCTCACTTGGTCTGAAGTCTGGAATGAAGGACAAAACCAAGGCTAATAAACACATGGCAGAATACCAATTTATAGGAGTACAGGTAAATATTTAAGGATCCACCTGGGGTCTTGCCTTATTTAATACTTCCAATAATGAGCTAAAAAGAGAAGTAAACAACATATTAGTGAAATTCACGGGTGATACTTTAATGAGAAAAGACAAGAAAAATAGAGAGGCCAGAGATACAGGGCAGACGGACTAGAGTAATTAGTAATATGGGCCAAAAATAACAAAACAGGAATCACCTTGGGAAAATGCAGTGAAGGACATCAGCACAAGAGAAAGGAAGATTATTGTGGAAGATGGTTTCTATAAGCAGGAGGTTTTACAGAAATTTGGTAACACGATAAAACACAGCAAGTTAATTTCAAGCTTATAATATGGTGGTAGAAAAGATTCATGTAATTTATATGTGTATGTGCAAAGTTGCAGCAACACAGAGCAGCAAGAATCACTCTCTGCCAGACTGAGGTTTAATGCACGAGGGATATTGCTCCATCTCTAGTGAGATTTTCACAGGGGAGTTCAATGAACCACAGCACAACTAACAGTGCTAGACAAGCTCATGCCCAAGGAGTGATTAAATTAGAAATGCATAGAGTGAGCAGTGAACCAAGAACGTGACACAAACATTGAAAAGGTGCAATCAGCAAGCAAGAAAAGAATGGGAATACAGACAGGAATAGGAACAGAAAATCATCAATAAAAGAGTTTTGAGATGGACCCAGAGGACTTTTATCTCTGGACCAATCTCATGATAGGTATAATAGACATAACAGTTACATAGCTTGGGCTTGGCTAGGGATCCATGCCAGTCTCAGGTTGCTGAGTCTTCCTATTTCCTTCATTCTTTTGGTCGTACCTCGGGCTCAGCTTTTAGTGTCCTGGTTCTTCCTCCAATTGCCCTGGCCTTATTCCTAACCAGCTCTCTTGGCTTTTAGCCAGGTGTGCATATTCTTTGTGTGAGATACTATCCTATACAATGGAGGTCAAATCTCACTCCCACTAGGACCTATTTCCACAGGACCTATTCCCCTCCTAGCGACACAGTACTTACAGCAATTTCTGCATCAGAATTATTTCAAGCTCTTAAGATATTTTTCTGGATATTTCTCATATAGACCTCATTGACATTCTCTCCAAACCTATTTCCAGGCGTGAAAGAAGATGCAGAATTTGCAGGTAAAGCTGTGTTCTTAATGAAATAAGGAATGGGAGTCTGTTGAAAAGAAATGGATGAAACCTCAGAATTATATTACAATGTGTCAGAGAATGTGCTGGGGAAAAAGGAAAATTATACACAACGAGGAAGTCTTGGCACAAGTCAGTAAACATAAGAGCTGACACACTGGAAAAGGTTGCCAAAGCACCTTGATGGAGCTAAGGTCAAAGTAGACATGGAGAATTTTCTAAAGGATTGGGACTAACATTAGTAGGGCATGTTAAGGAAGATGAAGAAAATGCTTTTTTTTCATCCTAAAATGCTCAAGCATTATCCTTACTCCCTTTCTCTTGAGAGACAGCCTTTATGGTCACAGTACACATGAAGGGTCAGATATGTCAGCTGCTGCAGAAAATCCAAGAAGCTTCCCTCAAATATTTTCTTACTGGAAATAGCTCCCTACATTCACAATCCTCCTTTTATAGAATGAATTTTAATAAGTATCTTTTTTTCTTTCATTCCCCCTGATTACTTCAGTTTTATTGTGGCTTTGCCTTTGTTTTCATTTTCATGTTCTTTCCATTCTACTGCATTATGAATTCTTATTTTACTTGCTGAAAGTTAGAGCTACTGTACATATATTTAGAATACATGGGGGTGTATGTGGATACAGATATTAATAGATACATGAGCATCACATAGCTCTCATTACTGTTCCAATATTATCAATTTTATTCACCATATGCCATGTTATACAGTTCTCACCTTCACCAACTTTACATGGCTGTTTGCATGTGGTCAGTTAAAAACCAACATACAAATATCTGGTATTTCAATATTCAGGATACTTTTTGGTTATGTTTGTTGGCTAAAATGTGATACAAAGAACCTGATAAAAGAATCTCAAACTAATGTGGCAGAAGTTTGCCTTGAAGAGGGAATTTTATAATTAAACTAATGTCAGCCTAAGGCTGTTTTATCACATTTATACAATGGGCAAAGACATTAGGATGGACAATCTGAAAAAGTCACATCCTGCTAATCAGAGAGAATTCGTGTTCATTTTCTTTCTGCAGCATTTGTCCTTATTATACATCTTAAGGCCAAGAAAAAAAAAAAAATTATCTACTGTGATCCAGTACTTTGCAAATCGCAGCATTTGAATCCTTTGTTCTGTGTGAATGATTGATGTCAATAAAACTAGCGTATCTTGCATTTTAAAACTTCATTTTACATGAAAACACTGAACAAAACACAATATACTGCCATAATAAGCAGGAACTAATATTTTGAGAATTCAACTTCGTAGGTAACAAGAAGTAAGTTAAAAAGCAAGAATAAATTCCCTTTTTGATAACCATCAAAGTCTCAGAGCCAGATAGTGTGTTTCATTTTGATCTCTATGCACTGCACTTTCAGCTGAATTTTCTATGGTATTGTAATCATTCATCCATTAATATTTCTTATCCCTTTCTAAATCTCACACCAGATAAAATCAGCCCCTGGAGAACATCTCCAGCAAGGGAGGTATCGTGGATACATAGAGCAAAGAGGTTCCCCTGTACCACCACACAGAGTCATAAAAGAAGGGAGGGACCAGCAAGTTTAACCCATATCCTCCAGCACCAGCATATACATACTCTTGCTCTGCAGGATGCAATCACAGTCATGTATCGCCCCTATTAAGATCCAGGCTGCCTATCTCTGATTGTCATGGAGACTGTTTCAAAGTCTTGCTCTGCTTCAACAGCAGCAGCAGCAGCAAAGGGGATGATAGTACTTGGTCTTAAATGGCTGAAAAGAAAGCAACAAAGCGCAGTGGAAAAGGGAAGGAGCTGTGACTGAAAGGAATATGAGTACAGAAAGACACACTTCCAACTATAGCAGAGGGCTAGAGGTATAAGTTAGAGAAACCTTCCAGCTACTCCTACACAATTATGCCCTTGTAGTTTTGCATAGTTTCAAATAAGTGTGCCTTCAAGATGAACACAGGAAGAGCATTTTCAAGGATAGCACATTTTTCCTTCCCCTTTCTCCCTTCTAACCCTCCCCCAGGCTGAGATGCTGGGGTGTTTTAGATTAAACATATTAATTAGGAAACTGTTTAGTTTATGGTGTCTTGTCTGCTTTTCTGTTCCTTTGGGCATTTTAAACATACAGACTATTGGAGCAAGTGATATACAACAACTTGGAACAAGAGGCAGGCAGAGACCCAGATAAGTGGAAAGCGTTAGTAGAGTTGATTTTTTGCAAGACCTGAGGCAAATAACTGATTTGCATAAGAGTGAGGAGACAGCTTTGTGCCAAATGTCAAACTTGCTAAGAATTGCAATTTACAGCCACCCGTAAGGTATTCTCAAGTCAGGTCAGTTCTCACAAGAAATGGGAGTAAAAGGTAGAACTGAGCAACATAAAATCCAAACTGGTACAAAATAACTGGTTTTAATCCTATCTGAGAAAAAGGAGACTTCAGACCAAATTTTCACTGTAAGAATAGTTATTAAAATTGTTAAGACGTAGAAACCTCTGAAAAAAATTGGTTGGTGACCTGCCTGTCAAGATTTATGCTCATATTACCACAATAATCACAGCATCTCTCCAAGGACTGAGCAAAACCATTACGAGCAATACCAAGGTTGTGACCTGAATCACTGCTTAGAAAATATGAAGGACACCATCACTCTCAAAATGGAATTAAACAGTTACAAAGAAATCAGAGAAATAGTAGAGCAAAAGATGCTTCCACAAGCAGCTTCTACAGCATTTGGAGCAAATTTGCTTTAGGAAAGACATCCACTGTGGACAGCCCAATACACCAGAAAATCATGCTCAGAGTAAAAATGAAATATGTTTCTTTGAAAATGAAGAGGGAGAGTCTGATGAGCACATATGCAGTTTCATGATAGCAAGTAAAGCAGGTCTCAACCTCTTAGGAATATCCTAAGTAAACTTCTGCACCATGAAAACTTCACTGCTTGATCTTAAGGTTAAAAAGGTACAATTCTTTGAGGGGAGAAAATTCCTGTAACAGATGCTTTATCAAGGAAGACTTGAGGAACAGAAGCATGTGCTAAAACAAGTGCTAATGTTCACTAAAAGCAAAAACTATCAGATAGTATGAAAGACACAGTGACAATATAGTGAAGTTTCTAAGGAAAATGTTATGGTCAAGGCAGCCTGCACAAAACCAACAACTTTCAGGTGCTACCTGTGACCTGGAAAAATAGTTGACTGTGGGCAAAACAAAAGGAGGGGGAGGGGGGGGAATCAAATAAAATTAGTTTAGGTGCTGTTTAGGAGTCTAGGAGCCATTGAATTTAGGAGCAATATGGGACATCAGTGCGAGCCTTTCAGCTTGGGATGCTGAAACAGCCTGGAGAGAAATCACTGTGCTCCCAGTGACCACCAAACCCAGTAGGACACCACCCATGCCAGCACAAGGACTAGGTGACACTATACTGTGCCTGTGCTTATGTGCAATACTTAATTCAGCTGAGAGAGAAAATTTCTCCTAATGAACAGACAGACGGCTTATGATAAGGTCTACTGCCTTGAGCAGAAATGCTCCAGTTGGTATCTGCAGACTTCTGCTGTTTGCAGCGCAAGTATGTTTTATTTGCACACAGATAAAGAAAGGGGGAAAGTAGCTAAGAAGCAGTTCTAGGATGCTGCATTTTGCCCTCTCTATTTTCCTTTCTAGGAAATTGCCTTTACTATATTGTGCACAACCTTTTTTTTTTTTAAATCCAGCCAATTACTGGCTTCATGTAGAGAAAATTAGCAGCAGTATAATTTCCTCTGTGTCTCGTGGACAGAATTACACTGTTCTGTTTGTCAGAGACCTGTGTGGTGGATGATGCTCAGGAATGCTGTGAAGCACCTGATGCCTGTGCACTTACCTGTCAGTTCCCAAGTTTTCTGACCCAAGCACAGAGGCTGCAGCCATTTTGTTGCAGATGACACATCTCCCACATAGGAGGGGAGAGGGCTGGTAGGAGCTTTCATTAATGTAAAATCAAAGCTGCTTTAAGACCAAAAATATAAATTTTATTCTCTCTATTCATAAAACATAACTGCTCCAACAGAAGGTGATTGTGTTAATAAACACTTTTGGCAAATCTAATATCATGGTGATAAAGTTGTTATTCCTGGGAAAGGCTCACAAGGCTTGACAGCTCAACAAATGACCTCTTCATGCAAACCTGTAGCTAACATCTGTTCATAGGACAGGTCCAATAGATACATAGCATAGGAAAAATCAGTACTGACCTTCTGTCTACATCTGCCTATGTCCCAGAGTACTGTTAGGTCCTCAGAAGCATCATTACCAGTATTTAATTCCAAGATCACTATCTGAAATAGAATCTCTGAAGGACAATGCAAGAAGGCTGTTAGAGCCCAAGCAAATCCGCATGGAGCAGACATTGGCAGCAAAACAGTGAAAAAGACAACATAAATTTGATCCAAATGAAATTTGTATAGGTGTAATATGAGAAACTTCTTGCCACTGATTAGGTACACAAAATACTGAGGATTTTATGGGTTTTGCCTTGAATTTTTCTGAGAAAATCAGTCGTCAAGAAAATCTGTTTTCTTATGCATTAAAATCCCTACTTTTTCAGGCTCAGCAAAGCTCAAGCCCCACTTGGCTCTGAGATTTCTGCAGACAAGAATAATATTTGTCCCTCCCTCAGTCAAATTCTCTAAGAAAAAAACATCTTTGCTTTAGCCCCAGAGTGGTTTTGAGCAAGTCCTCTCTAGGTGTTTACACAGCCTGGAGGTGCCCCCTACAGTCTGTGCCAGGTGAGGTCTGCCCAGTCCTTAGGTACTTGTATGTACATGGCTAAATGCACACACGGATTCCAGGAACGAGATGACTGAATCAAGCGACAGGGGCATAGAGGGAGATGCATTAATCATCAGCCTAGAGAGATGCACAGGTCGTCGTTCCCAGAAATGGAAAAGCTTTTAGAAGCCTTTCTGTGCTGAAGGCAACAGTAATTACACTTTCCTACCTCCAGCATGGTTTGGAAACGGACTGATTCCCTGCTGTAGTGCCTTGGGGTAATGCAACAAAAGCAAATAAACTTGCAGAATACTTGTCTTCCTCTTTAGCATGCACTGCACACACTGGCTGCTCAGGACTCAGCCCAACTCCTTTCAAAACCAATGGAAGGTCTACTGATTGACTTGGGAAGAACAAGGATTGGGGTTTTGTTACCATGAAACATCCATAGCAAGGTAAATACCACTGTCATTCTCAGCAGAATGGGACATGAGCAAGGCAAAGGCTGTAGGCTCACTGTAGTCAGCAAAGCCAGAGAAGGAAAGCAAAGCCCTCTGAGCCTGGCCAAGCTGGGGACCAACGCTCCCTCTCATTACAGCTAGACTGTCTATAGCACTTTAATTTTCCTGACGACTGTCACTGGGTTTACACAATTCCTCCTTGGCTCTGACATTGATAGGTGGTTGCTTGGTTTGAATGAGCAGGTTGTGGCTCGCTGGCAGGAGCCAGACTTACCTTTCCATAGTCTGCACAGCAAATTCTCGAAAGCAAAACTGAAATACTGCTTTACTGCTTTGCAAAGCAACTTCTTCAAGCCACATTAGCTTTTTTTTTTAAAAATCCTCAGCACATTTCACCTCTCTAACCTTCACAATATTTAAAAAAAACCCCAGTGCTTATGTGATTTCACCACACACACTGACTGTTATCTTGTTCCCCAAATACATAGATTTATGATGAAACACAACAGCTGTTAAAATGTTATGCGCTATTAGCAGTACTGGAAGTTTGTTTTCTGTCATATTTTAAATCAGCTGAGATACAGGACAGGAGAGATTCCCAGCTTGTTAATAGGCTGGCTGCGACACCAGGATAAAAAGTGTTCTGATTACTTTAGGCAGACTTTTTTTTCTTTGGTTTTGCAGTTCTGACCGTCAGTGAAAACAACACGTATGCTCTTATGGCCTCCATAACCTAATGCCATTAAATAAATTAATGGAGCATCTTTTCGTTATATACCACTTTAAACTCTGGTCAGCTCTAGCTCAAAAATCACATAGAAAGTGAATTGAATGACAGAAAGGACAAAAGGATTAGAGACAAGAAAAGGCTTTGGGACTTTTTAATTTCTCTTGAGGAGAGTATCAGGACCTTCTGGTGGGTACTTCTGCTACAGGCAGCACATGGAAAGAGGCAATGCTGGTAGGCAGCCCCCAGTCCACTTAGGATTTATAGCATAGGTCAAACGAAACACTGTAAACACCAGAAAACTAATAGGTAGGCAGCATAGGTCTGTGCAGTGCTGGTGACTTGGTTTTGATTAGATTAATTCCTCAGTAGGTGGGCTGCTGTTTTGAACCCTGTTTTTCCTTAAGAAAAAACTCTGGGCACAGGGAAAAGGCACATGTCCCAGAGCAAAAGAGGTGGTCAAAGTGTGTGAGCAGAGCACAGATACAGAGACTGCAGCCTCCCAGGGTGCTCCTTCTGTATAAACAGGCAAGGAACCATGTCATGTCCCAGAGCTGGAGCCCTGCTGACAGCTAATGGGATCCTCCTCCCCACTACACAGCCTAACAGAGATCCCCACCAAACCTGCCAGCGGATGCTGCAAACCAAGCCATAGCCTGGGCTAGGGAGATCTAAAGCAGACCTTTTGTTGGGGACAAAACAGATTAAATCAACAAACTAAATTCTCTTGACGTCTACCTAAAATATGAATCTGTGCTGAACCCAGAAAGAACTGGCAACACGTGAGGGGGCTTTGACATATATGATTGCTAGCAGACATTTCTGGGGCCCAAGAGCACACTAGCCAGCCAAAATGGCTGGAGTCTCTACCATTACCAGAGCACGAAGGTAGCCATGGGGGCACCATGCTGCCACAAGGTCATATTGTTTATGAGCATCTTTTGCATTTCCACATTTGCATTTTAAATCCACTGCAAAGAGAATTGATAGAGATGTAAAACATCCACTCAGTTTCCCAGCCCAAATGCATCGCCACTTCACTGAGCAGCAGGATTGGTCAGTGCCTAGGGAAGGGGCCAAATCCAGCTACAGAAGAAACACCCAGGGCCTTGCACTTGAAAGCATTCAAATGAAAAGTTCATTTCTAAGATTTTTCCTCCCATTTCCTCTCTGGAAAATGTCTCAGTCCATTGATATGAATGTTGACTGCCACTTAATTTACTTCAGTAATTGCTTTGAAGTTCATTTCCAGCATTTGCAGCTCTTTGTGGTGATTGTTTGCTGCTGGCTTTACAGATGACCTTTTTTCTCCCCCATTCTTTTTTTTCCCCCAGTTCTACTTAGTAGTCAGACCCTAATGGCAGGATTTGTCTTTTCCAGACTCTGCCTTCACTCCCATCTTGTTCATTATTATTTCACACCATCACAAATCCTGCTTTTGAATCTTGCAGGCAATGAGATTGTTATGGATAACTGGCTTCTCTGCTCCACGGACAGAACTTCATTTAACTGCTCTTTTCTCTTTCTGTCCTGCCATGCAGATGACGCATCTTTTAAGACTCTCTAGTCTTCATGACTGTGAATAAGAAAACTCTGTTTGAGCTTAGGATTACCATGGTGACAGATTTATTATCTACCCATTTGGATGCAGGTTATCCTTCTGGCCATTTTTGGTATGTATTCGTCAGTCTGTGCTGATGTTAATTGCTGTTTTGTTGGGATACATTTGGAAGCACAGCATCCATGGGGAAATGGAGAAAACAATACCATTTTTGTAGCAGCAAAAAATGCAGACTGGGATCTATCTTTAACAAATGCATTGCAAGGTGGTCAAGTCATGGATGCAGAAGCTGAGTTGTGTTGCTAGCTGTGACACAAATTGTATGGGCAAGATTTTTCTCTGTCTACACCTTAAATATCTGATGTCAAATAGAGATGGTGCTGGCAGGATTGTGTTCTGGGTTGTTATTATTGTCACACAGAAAACACCAGCACTGTTGCACTTTATATCGCCTGATATTTTCTTTGCTGGTCCTCCCTTATATTCCAATGGCAAAAGACCAAATGCTTTTAACATCCTCCTATTCAGTCTGTTGGGTTAATTTTACAAGAGGATTGGTTGATACACTATGACTTACCCAAACCTAACTTCACACCAGGGATATGTAGAAGCTCTGGGCCACACAAGAGCCAGTCTGAGGCTGCAAATAAGTTACCAGCTCTTTGCAGCTCTCCTGCTGTAGGTCTGTGAAAACGCACAGCTGATCCTCTGCTGTCTTACCCCTTGCCACATCTTCTGCACCACTCCCATTCCCTTGTTGGTCTTACCCTGGGAACCCTCACTTACTCTGGGAAATTCCTGGGGTGGCATGACAACCCAGAAGCTCTGCTGTCATGTAAATATACATATGTCAAGTCTTGATCACCAAGCAAATGTGAAGAATGCGAAGTCTTTGGTGTGAGCACCTCTGCCACAGCAACCCCAAAAGGTGTCAGCTTCCCTGTTCAGCTGGGTGGGATGTTACTACACCAAGTAAAATGCACCACCTCTTTAGGTTTTTATTGTCAATGCTTTTATTGGGCATGCCATTAAAGCCTGAAGTCTGTGCTCAAATCTGTATGGACATGAAAGCAGTGGTGCAAGGAATAAGAGAACCATATTGTCCTCACATGATCCAACAGATTTTATGTCCCCATGGAGATAATTTATGTTTGCAAGTCCTCACGTTCTCTGAAACTGGTCTCAGGCATTTCCCTCTGGCTTGTGCACCTCCTCCTCTATCCACCACTGATAAAGTCAGCAAGATTTCCCTCCTTACCCTGTGCCAGCTGCAGTCACAGTCTACAAGACTGCACTTACTCCAGAACAAAAAGATGTTGGGGAATGTTTTAAATCAGACAAGAATATGCCTTTTCCTGGATGTTATGAATCATCCTGAAGACGTTCATCTTTGCCAATTGCCTTTATGCATTTTGCCCCTTGAGTTAGGATGGCAGAAAGCAAAAATCCTCTGGGGTGAAATGAAATAAACTGAAATACCTTAGAGATTTTTCTTTAACAAAATCTTAACCAGATCTTGCTTTTCAAAATTTCTAAACAGTCTTTCCATTATTTGATAATTGCAATTATAGCATGGGAATTGATTAGTTGTAGAAAAATAATTATACACCCAATTAAAGCAAATGGAAATAGACTTAAAATGTTGGCACCCATTCCTGCTGTCCCTAACAGGAAGAATTAATTTGACCAGGATGTTTGACTTCAAATAAAGAACTATATTTAATTTTTTTTGGCATTGCAACAATGAATTTTAATGAAAGACTTGATTGTGGGGCAGTGCTGACTGAATAAGAGGCAACATGTGGGATTTGATTGCACAAATGAATAGTTAAAAATAGAAAGACAAATTAATAAATGCTGGGAAAAATAATTTGGCCCTGATTCTATCTGCATAGCTCAAACAGGAGCTACTCCTGCTTAAATCTAGCAGGGAAAGCTGGACCTCAGGATGAAGCAGGCTTCTCTACAGACCCCCAGAATGGGAAAGCTTTTTATTAAAGGTGTTGGGCCCTCCCTACAGCAGTGGTTTTAGGCAGGTGTGGCTCTGTGCTGGCACAAGAGATGTTCAATGCATTATAATTTGAACAGGAAAAGGGTAGTGTGATCAAAGTTAAGTGTGCGGGAATCAAACAGAAAGAGGCCAAAGAAATGTCGGTCAGACCACACACTAGCCAATTCCAGCTGCAAATACAGACAGACTACAGGAGTTCAGTCTTAAAGGTACCCCCTCTGACTCTTTCAAGGACCTTCTGCCAGTTATGTGCCAGATCAAAGGATGTGAAAAGCACAAAGGAAAAATCCTTCACTCTCTTCCTTCTGATGCTTGCCTCCAGTCTTTATAAAGTGTGATTCAATCTCGTCAATTCTCCCTATTACAGAACACACCAGTGCTGGCAGACAAAGGATCCTGGAGATAGCTTACCCCACCTGTTGACACACAGCAGCGATACAATGATGAGTGTTTCTGAGCTACATGAGTTAAATGATAAATACTCATTTTAGAGCTGGTATCTTTTAGAAGAAATCAGCAGACTCCATCACTGCAGTGCAATCCAGCCACTTGCTGTACTCAGAAAGCAACTTGCAATCTGCCTGCTAGGCAGAAACAGCTTAAAAGAAAGCAGTGAAGTAATACACAGCACTTGCCTGATGTGAACACTAGCAGCAGGGTTCACATGGAGAACCTAAACCTGTCGTCTCCTGCGCAGAACTCTGGGGCAGCAGCAGCAACAGCTTTTTCCCCTTTCAGCTTGCAGTCTGCACAGAAAAGAGGGATGGTACCTTTTTACCAAACACCACTCTTTGTTCACATTCTTATCTGAATAAAGCAATAAAGAATGAGGTCCCAGCTGCAGCTTTCCATTCACAACCGCCAACCCTCCTCCCAAATAAATATATAAAGCTTTGCACCAAGGCTCCCATTCTGTTAAGCACCTTGGCAGATCTTGTCATACTGTTACAGGAATATCCCTCCATCTTACATTTTTCTTCTTCCATTATCAGCTACAGAATCACATAACAGTTCTGTACACGACAGACTGTTCCAATCTACTAAATTTTAAAGGACTTTCAGAATAATGGGTGAATTGGTCCCAGTGAATTAGCTAAGCTATAGATGCATAAAGAACAGCGACCACTGCTCAAAGCACCAAGAGGACAGTTGTGTAATCACTACTCTCTGCACTAAAACCAAGTGTTGTTTCAGCTCTGGTTTAACAGCCATTAAAATAAGTGATTACAGAAATCGAAGAAGTATTCAAATCTCCAACGTGTTTGGAGCCTTTGATCAATTAGTTTTATTAGTTCATCACAAACACAGCACACAACACCTGCAAATTAGGGCTCCTTTGGTTTGCTAGATGCCAGCAGAAAAAATCCACGTAGGTACATTGACTTATTAAAAGTACGCTATTAAATGTTAAAGAGAATCTAATAAAAAGCTTTAACTTATTGAATAGCTATATTTGCTGAAGGGCATCGATGTGTTAATATTAGTGTTTTATACAAAATTCATCCTGCAATATAGTAGCTTTACCTCTAAAGCCTATTATAGCTCTATCCCCTTATGCAGAGGCTGGAGAACTGCCATTTAATTGTCAGTGCTATAAATTAAAGGAGTGCTTAGGTCAGATGTCATCCAGAGCTTACAGACCCATCAGAGGGGGTAGGAAATGCTGACGGGGAATATCAGCCTGGTGAGAACCTTCCCAATGGCTCTCCCAGCGTTCTGAACCTAATTAATTCTCCTGATCTTTTATGTGTATCTGCATTTGCATTGTATTTAAATTTAATACAGCTGTGTGCACTTGGCTTGGCAAAGCCTGGATAGCTAGGAAACAAAAAGCATGAAGGAAAAACAGTGATTCTGTTTTCTTGGCTATTGTTTAGCACATTATAGGGGAAATGTAAGCTTAATAGCTTACAGAGTGCTACAATTCCCTCAAGTGTTCAGAATTATGTTACAACCCAAAGCAGAGAATCATTTCTAGGAAATACATGAAGACACGGTTGCACAGCACATGTAAGTCAAAATCCTAATTGGCAGAAGAACTAAAATGAATCAAATTTCCTATCAAAGGCAGAAATCATCCTGGAATGGCAGCACTGTGCCTTGTGTCTGTAAAGCATAGGTGATAGTGACAAGCTAAAGGTATCGAGTAGACCCCATCAGTTCACTTACAGAAACCAGTACATTCATATTCAGCTGCCTACTCCAAGCTGTTTGCTTGCTTTTTCACCAACATCTTCTATTAAAAAAATGGGCAAAAAAGCAGTCTAGTCACTGCAGCCTCGATTTTGTATGTACTTATAACAAAGTGGCAGTTAATAAACACAGCATTCCCACTGCAGATGTCACATCACCTTTCCTTTCTCACTTAAAAACTTGACATAACATGAACATTTTCCCCCCTGTTTCCCAAAAAAAAAAATGGGTTTAATCTATCAGGGTACTCAAACTGCAAGCCTATGGGTAGAAATCAAGGTTTGCCAGTGGCGAGTGTTGATCCTTGATTCAGGCATCTGCTTTCAAGGCCATTTGTTTCATGACAAAGCCAGATGATATGACACCACCTAAGTGCGCAATCACAGTCATCATTCAGTTACTTTTATTTGGTATTTATGTGTTTCTGGCTGCTGGTGGCCAAGTTCACTAGGGCAGCTACATTACAGCAAGCCTGAACGTTCTCTCAGAGCAGGTTATTTTATGCTGAGAGTGTATCATCATGGAGAGTAATTTAACCAATTTTTCATTTCTTTCCCAATTTGATAATTACAATTCAATTTCAAAGACTCAAATACAACATTTAAGAGCTTCCTTCCGTTCACCTAGGCCACTTGCAGAAAACAGCCATAAACCAACATTTTTTAAAAATCTGAATCATTCTGATGAGCAGTGACAAATGATATGGAAACACTTGAAATTCAGTGTGGCTGGGAGAAAGCTGCCTACACTTCCTGGGCTTGTGGGAAATGGATGAAAAATAGAAGCTGAACATGCACAGATTAACATGGACACAAAAATAAAAGCTATAATACATTTTAATTAAGTTGCATGGAAAAAAACCCAACCCTAAATAATTAACTAAGCTCACATAAGTGCTAAGGGCTATATCTACAGAAGGACTTTGGCACTGCCACATTCCTCTTTCTTTGCCACACCTAAATACGAGGCATCTGCAGTCAGGAGTGGCAGACACAGCCCTGAGCTCTCAAGCGCCAATGGACTCCCATGAGCCGGCACCCAACATGCAGGATGGCTAAATCCACTAAAGGGAAATGCTGTGGAGCAGGAGGTATTTCTCTTTGTACTTCTCACAAGAGACAAGACTCCATCCTTCCACTCCGAGTAATGTGTGGGAAATCAGGTGTCACAACCTACAGCCCCAAACTAGACCATGGCAATCATGACATTACCTATGGGAAAACAGCTCACTGATTAAGGTGACAGAGACCAGTAACCATGTCCTCTTTGGTCTGATAGATTCAAACCCTCTGTTCCTTCACAGGGACAGCTCCAGCTACTGCTCTGGGATAGCCCAGGCAGAGCACAGTAGCATGAAAGTTACCTAGAGTGCCTGAGAGCTGTTGTTCCATGCTTGGTAGATCTCTGGCCACACTGGAAAACATGCAGGTTTGCAAAAATAAACATCAAGGACTTTTTACACAGCCAAGATTAACCATTAGAGCCAGCCTTGCTGATGCTTGCACATTTTGATGGGCAGGGTAAGCTAGCTCACTGATTGGCCATGTGCCAACTCTTCATTTCACCAATCCTGGGACAAAAAAGACCAAAACATCTCCCAGTATTCTCATAATTTTGTATAGCTTGCCAAGAAAGGATTTGATTTTCTGTGGCAGAACATCCTAAGTGACCTTCAATTCACTGATGACAGGGTATTCTTTGCTCTGATTGTTTGTACAAAGAGTGCAAAGGTATAATCAGTACAAAAAGTTACTGAGAAATGTGGGCTATTTTAAAAATGCAGCAAACTAAACAACTCAATAATGAAAACCAAGATGCAAAAAAATATAGTAGACAAAAGGTAAAGGCTATAATTTAATTCAATAATTCAGAAACAGAATTATTAACAGCAAGGGACCTGACCCAGAGAAATTTGGCAAAAAATGTCCTTCCTTTATGGAAGTCTGGAAAAACTTGCAGTATCTCAAAATATGCAAAGGAACTGAAAGCCTCATTTTCTCCATAACAACTAGAGGATATGAATCATGGGAAATCAATGGTGCAGACGCTAAGAAAATTGAAGTTTTTGCACTGCGGTAAAGACAAAGATTCCTGCATCTCCTAGATGGAAAGGATGATTGCTTGTAATAGAAAATATTACAAATACTAGTGTAGAAATGCAGACTGTGTTAGAAATCAGTATTAAAAGATCCACGATTTTTGGTTATATCAATCAAAGATGGAGTCTAAGCACTAGGAAACTAGAAGATGCTGAGAAAGCAGAGGCCCCAGGAGGATATAATAGATGCTGAGTGGAGCACATCCATTGTGCAGAGTTAGCAATGGGACAAGGAGTTTTCTAAACGTTTAGCTGAGGTATCACTGGTGCTTAGTTTTGGGCAAATGGATTTTGACTAGCAAGCACTGTTCTAAGTTTTCCTAGCTGCTTTCTTGCAGAAGCTGGCAAGGACCATTCAAGCAAGCTCTGAGCTTGTGGACTGCCAAAATACACTGTAGGATGCACCCCTTACAGTCCCTCAGGCACCAAAAGCAGGCTCCAAGTAGTCCAGTCACCAGCCTTTTCCATCACTGTAGGTACTGCAGTGTCCTAGCTGCTGATCCTGAAGCCCGTGGCCCTACCGTGGGCTCCAGACCGCATCTGCTGAGCCCATGCAGATGTTTTGAGCACACTGGGGAAACTGAATTCCACATGGTTGGAAACCACCCCCTAAAACAACACGAATGCTTTCTGAAGCAGCCTTGGTACCCATGATACATTTGCCTATGGTAGGAAAGGGGCTAACGCACTGTAAAGACTACCATCTGCATCTCAGCTTCACAACCCCTCAGAGGCCAAGAGGAAGTAGGTGGGAATTTGAAGGGGGATGATGGGCCCTGCTCCACTGTCTGTGGCTCAAAACTAGGGCAGTTGACACCTGAATGCGAAATGGCTTTTATAGGCATAAGTGTGTACATATGTCTGCAAACATGCATACAAATGGGATTTTACTTATAGAGTGGAAGCTGTTGTGTTTCCCTTTATGAAGAAAGGTTCTCCTGCACACAAGACTATTATTCTTCATTTGTTATTCACCATTTGCCTGTTCAAAAACTTTCAATTCTCTAGTCAGGGAATAGAAACACTGTGGCTTAACAGCTCAGTTACACCATCTGAATAATGAATTGTTGAGGTTTACCAGCCATCGGCAGGTTCCTCCCAACTATTAGCAACCACTTATAAGTACTAGCCACATTTGCAGAAATCCCTGATGATTCAAAACTATTTTCAAATAGAAGCTGGCACATTCGTCAGATTACATATTCCAAATAAATAATTTAGCCAACTCCAGCACCTGGGAAACAACAGGCGACAGTACTAAGAAGTCATCAGAAAAGAACTGTAAAAAACTCAATTTTTTGAAGAATCACTGGAAATAAGATGAAGCAACAAAAGAGATACTGGGTAGCCAAAAGATATTGTTACTTGGTGAAATGTATTTCATTAACCAGCAACAATGATTTGCAATTCTATAGCACTTCTCACAAAATAAGCACCCCGAAGAATTTCAATGAGCTGCTTCTCTGGGCTGATGAACAAAGAAAAATGATGAACAGCTCAGTGCTGTTGTATCAATCAGAAGGAAGTGACCCAGCTGGCAGAAGAAAGTTTAATTTCTGACTGAGAGAAATGACAGAGTTGGAACCTGTGTTGACATTTTTACTGTGTTTAGCTAGATAGGGTAACGTCTACCTTTGCTCTCTTTCTTCCTCATCCATGAAAGTATGAAACTGAAGGTATAAGTAAAAGTTGCTAGCTTTTGCAGAAAAAGCATCCCAAACAAATCACCAGCAAGGAATGGGTTTTCACTGCTGTCCTCAATAGACATTTTCAGAATTTTCCTAGGGACTGAGGAAAACCAGTCTGGAAGAGGTTGAGAGGTCATCTAGCTCATCACGATGCATGAGGCAGGATCAGCTCTGTCTGTGCCAACCTGGCGTATGCTCGTCTGTTCTTAAAAGCCTCCAGTGATGAAGAACCCCAGGCTCCCCAGCAGCCTACTCCAGAGTTCAGCTAGCCGCACTGGTAGCAAATGTAGCCTAATGTTTAAGTTAAATCTCCCTTGTTGGAATTTAAGCCAATTACTTCATCTTTGTAATGGATATGGAGAACATCTGACTGCCTCCCGTGCACGGGTCTGTTTTACGTATTTGAAGATTATTGTGTCTCACTTCAGTAGCTTCTCTAATTCCTTCCATCCAACCTGGTTCTTTCAGCCTTCCCTCCAAGTCCATCGATTTAGATTTCAGGCATTTTTGTACTTCTCCCTTGACTTCTATCCAGCTGATCTGCCTTGAACTTGTAGAATGATACCAGAAAGAGGACACAATGCTGCAACAAGCATCTCAGTCAGGCTGAGCAAAGTTTTGCTTCATATGCACTATGGCATTCTGTTCATATATCATAGTTTGGTGTGTGCTATTTTGTTGTAGTTTCAACAACAACATGATATTTTTGACTCATATCTAAATTAAGGTGCAGTTAGACCAGATTGATTTATTTATTTATTCATTGCAAGTATGCAACTTGCCAACTTTCTTCACAGCTTGCTTTTGCACGTGATGTTCTTACCTGTTTGTGGATAGCAACCCAGATGTATATCTATACGCCTAAGACTATAAACCCTAGTCTCCCTCTCTCAGTGTACACGGGTGACATTATAGGACTTTCGTATCAGATACATCTCAACAGACATTGTTAGAGGAATTCTTAAAACGAGGACAATCAGAAGAACTGAAATGTTCAGGTTAGCAAGTTTGTCTGCATGCATAAACCTTGGGCAAAAGAGCTACTGACAAACTGTTCACTGAAAGAACTGTAAATCTGCTTAAAGAATGGAAGGTTCAGCCTGGCATGCACCTGACACCACAATACACGATACACACAAAATACAGTAAAAAATGGAACAAAAAAAAAATAGAAAATATGATGGTATAATCATGTAAAATGATGGAAGGACAGGAATGCTCATCTCAGTGCAGCTCAAGAATAGCAGAAATTGCAGGGTTACTGAGTGTTGTTTGAAAATAACCAGTAAATATTTCTAAGTTACAGAGTATACATATTCCATGTCTATTCCCCAAAATGGCAATTTTCAGACAAGGTAAAACACAAACTGAATGCACAGAACATTCTCCAGGGTAGTGAAATTTTAGCTCGGTCAGCTTATTGTAGAGAAAAAAGCATTTAACAATGCTTTCACACTTCCAGTTCTGTCCTGCAATAAATGCCTTCCTAGCGTATTAGCAAATTCTCTCACGTAGTCCCAGCAAAAAATTCTGATCTGAATTCTTTTGCAGAGGTGCCATCACAGTCCTGGAAGTAAGCTGCCCATGCCCCCAAGCACTGTTTGCTGTGGCAGTGCCAACACACTGCAGGAACGATTTGTGTCTCATTGTTCAGAGCGTAGTGAGTGGTGCAGAGTAATGAGACATGACACTGAATAAATTGATGGAATGAGATACAACAGAAAGCATGGGCCTGAGTCCTACAGAGGAGGCCTTTGTGTTGGTTAATCTGAACTTTTAATTTAATTAGATTTACGTGCAATGACAGCAGGGCATGAGGGCACAGTCAATCTTTGAGTTACTTTCTGGGAGACAGAGTCCTCCCAAGATGAAATAAAATACTGTAAGAAAAGTCTCCTATGTAGGGCATGCTGCAAGTTCTCATATTAGGCTTTTTATTACTATTATATATACTGATCCTGATGAGTATAAGGCCTCACCCTGGGAAGCAGCAGAGTTTAACCCCAGTCTAGGGACAAGCGAGAATATCGCCTTGATTTGTCAGAGGCACAGAAATAAAGGGTTGCATCTGATCCAACCATTACAAAGCCTAAAATAGACAGTGGCATCTGGGTTCAAAAGAGTGACAAGCAATTACATCTCTGCATCAGCCAGCGTGGCCGGGCCCTGGCTCTGCCTAGGGACAACAGGAATGCTCGAACCACAGGCTGCCAGCAGCTACCAAAGGCAGACTTTTCTATGGGGCAGGCTGAAGCACTTGTCTCTGGTTTTGAACTTCAGGCCCACAGCAGGCACTCACACAGGGGCACGCAGTACCTGCCACACCTGAGTAATGGGTCAGGAACAGAAAATCTGACACCTATTCCTCCTTTCCCCTCTTCTTTTCTCCCTGATCATCCAAAGATGATGTGGCTAACCACTACTGTGAATCATGTTGTAGTTATCTTTTAACTTCTATTTAAAGAAAGGTTTTTAAAGATGAATGTGCATCCAAATACCTTGCATTTTTGTGCACAGCAGACATCCCTGGTGCACTGGTGGGAACTTGGAGCAGCTCTGAAGCTGTCCCCAGCTGCAGTTGCCTGGTACCTTCTGGAACTGAACTGCAGCACATGGAGTCTGGGCAGACATGGTACCATGACTGCAGAGTGATGGGTAAAAGGAGATGCAAACAAAAAATACCAGTTTACCATCATATCTTGATTTTAGTCAGGACAGAAATGTCCTACTTCATTGATTTTCAAACCAAACTCAAAAAGACATGCAATGATACAGGGTAGAAAAAAGAGCTTGCTTCTGGTTTTCTGCCTTGCTGATGCTCATTTGTGGTCCAGGTCAAATGCAGACCTAATATATTACAGTGCCACATCAGCAGTGTGCTCAAACAAATTCCCCTGGAGAGCAGGTTTGTCTTCCTGCTGAGCTGACCTTGGATGCCCGAAGGGCTGGAAGGGAAATGGACTTGTGAAGACAGTGCAGAAAAAAAGGGTAAAACCTGACACTACTCAGTTAGAGAGATCCTGGGACTATAAGGTGGGGATGGGAAATCAAGAAGAGATTCTCACCACCACTTGGGAGGTGTCCACATCCAGTGTGTAGTTTCTTTACTTATGATGAAAGTGAGCACAAAGTCTGTACATGAATCCAAACAGTTGAGGAGGTTTTAGTTTGGATCTCTTTTTCATTTACAATTTGTCTTGAAACAACTGAGCTGATTCTGACAGGCTGGAATCTGGTCTTGCTAGTGTTTGCATTTCCTTTCAGCTCATGCCTTTCAAACCTTCACAGACAAATGCCTACTCTCCCTTCCAAGACACCTCGTATGCAAGGCTTGTACCAAAGTGAAATTCCTCTGGAGCATCTGAGCAGAACTACATTGCAGAAACGTGTCAGCAGGCAAGATGCACAGCTCTCACATTGTCCCAGAAAAGCTCCTTTCTGAACTCTGACACAGATTTCACATGAACCAACACATAAGAATATAACAGCCTCAACCTCAGCTCTTCCCATCACAAAGCAAGGCAGGTGACTTCCCTTTTAATCTTTTCTTGGCGCTCATCTCTACAGTGATCAAGCAATTCTCCTTTTCTGAATTCTCATCAATTTATACAGAGTTTCTGGTCTTGCAGGTGCCTGGCCTTTATTTACTACTTAGCATCTCTTAAGTTTTATTTAAATTTGTTATTCTTTGCTCAAATTTCCAGTAGGTCTAATTCTGTTTGTAGTATTTATTATCTGTATTTATTCTCTGGTCTCAGTAATGCTGCTACTTTCATTATCACGCAGCTTCCTCCCTCTTCAAGATCATTAAGGAAAATACTCAATGAAATTGGATCAAATAAAATCCCGTACAAGCTTCTCAATAACTTAATCCATTTAGAGTCATTAGGGCACACATTCTTATTTTCATATTGTGCCATAATCTTCATAATAAAGATAATTCAAACTACTTTTTAACTGCAAAAATCCAGAACATACTGCATGAACTTATCTAAATCCAAATATATTGCATTTATTGCTCATTTATGCACTAATTTTACTGCTACTTAAAAATAAATGAGATTGTAAGACTTTTGAATTGTAAATTCAGGTTACTAATTGTTTCGTAGGTCTATTATTGTCTAAATGTTTCATGAAAGTTAATTGAATTCCCATTTTCTGCCAGGTCTGGTTTAATCACCAAACACAGAGATCTAATTAGCATAGAGCAAGATAGATTCAATAATTTAGGAAGAATGTCATAACAAATCTGGATCATCCAGATTGCTATGCCACACCCCTCACCACTGCCTCTGAGCACATGAGTAAAAGGATCTGTTCATTTATGTTTAAATCACAAAACGCAAATATGACAGGATACTCATTGACGTTAATGTGAGTTTGCAGCTCTGTAAAGAATCACAGAATAAGCAGTTGCAGGAAGAGTCTCTGCACAAGCCAGAACACTTGAGCACATGTGCAATAGGGTCGTAAAAAACCAAGTACCTGCTGCAAATGACAAAACAAAAAAGGGGAAAAAAACCCAGCAATTGGAAACCTAATGGCAAACAAACTTAATCAAGAGCCAATGTAGCATTATGGAACATATGGTAAAGCTTCATTTCAGGCAAAACTGGAAGCATCAAGGCACCTTGACGTACTCGGTAAGTGTCTGTCACTCAGAAATGTTCTCTATTGCACTTCAGAAGGGTCAGCTAGAGGTTTTCTCAGTCAATCTAATTTCAGCACTAAAGACACCCCATTTCTTTCACTGTGTGGGGCACCTCCCTGCTGCCCCACCAAGACTGCAGGTGAATTACCTATTCCAGCAGCATTTCCCCAGCCCTGCTGGGGCAGGAGGTGTGGAGATGGTGGCAGGGGCAGCTCATGCTTGGGGACTGAAAGTCTGGCAAGGGCAAAAGGTGGGAGTGGGAGAAAGAGAGATTCCTGTGTCTTGCAAACCTGGTCTGCTCTGTCTTATTAGCTGTGCAGCTATGGAAAGGGTTTAGAGAAAGAGAGATTCTTGTGGCCCTGCTCTTTGGTGTGGCAGAAAAAGCATTTTATCCTGTAATTAATATGTTCTGCTACCACATTAATATATTCTCTTAATATACTATATACAGTTTAATATCTTTGTTTTAAAACAACAAAGCTACTTTGAATGGCTGTGAGACTTGGTCAGACCAGACTTTTCTGTCCTTCCCCATAGAGCTCCATCCTTTGTTCTGGCCCAGACAGGAACTGGACATCAAAAGAAGACAGATGTTTGAAAGCTAGCAGCTGTCTTGGGGAGTCAGAAACACATGCAGGAGTGAGCAAAATGGACTTTCCACAATGTAAGGAATCAGAGGCAACAAGAATGGCACATTTGAATCTGAGTTTGACCTACTGAAGTAATCACGGGTTGATACACATGAGACTACAACTGGGTAGAGCTGAGGGTTGCCTGGTTCTACAGCACAAGACGAGAGCTGGAATAAGTGTACCATGCACTGGCCAGCACATGCAGTATGATGTCATTTGTCTCTTGCTAGACAGATAGCACTATTACATGCCAGAGGTTCACTCAGCTTCCCAATAAATTACACCAAAGGGATCTTGTGATGGCCTAAAGCATCCGTAGTCATTTACCTTAGCATTAACTTCAACAGCCCAGTTGTTGAGAAAAAATAGAGATGGCTCCATATCAGTAGAACCTCTTACTTAGCATTTTTCAAGGCCAGGTTGGACAGAGCCTTGGGCGACATGGTTTAGTGCGAGGTGTCCCTGCCCATGGCAGGGGGTTTGGAACTAGGTGATCTTAAGGTCCTTTCCAACCCTAACTATTCTATGATTCTATAATTCTACGATTTTCACTACTGCCTGCACTTTTCAGAGACCAAGAGACAGTAAAGCACCACAACCCAGAAACAGAACCACAGGCTGTGTATGAATCACCCGCACTGCAGTGATAGGGTCCAATACTGCAGAGAACAAAACCAGCTAAACATTCTCATCAGTTAACAAACAGCCAAAATACCAGTGGAAGACCCTCAGCTCGCTACACCTATAAATTGCTGCTCCAGAGAAATATTACAGACTAAGTGTAAAAATAACTAAGGATTGTTTTGCTGAGCTCACTCATTCATACTGCCCCAGCACAGCAAAGAAAAAAAAGAAGAAAAAAATCTGTTTGCAAAGCCTTCAACACACTGCACAGAAGCATGTTTACACAAAAGCAAGTCATTTGCTGATAACTGGAACTTAGCACAGAAATTCCAGCTTCTTAGCTGGATTTAGGCAGCAACACAACTTAGATTCAGGCACAGCAAGTGTACTATGCAACAGCAGGAAAAAGGTTAAACCTTCACTTTTTTATTTAGAGAAATGGCCAGGTGCTTTCCTGCGCTGTCTGAACAAGAGGATACAAAGTGGAGAAAAGGTTTGCCAACTGGCTTTTCAGCATCACTTGTGTCCAGCTGAGACACAAACAACTTCACTGTATGTTTTCCCTCTCTATTTTAGCACAAATTCTGATTGTGCCTAGATGCAAAAACTAAAACTGTGAGGAAGATACACACCTGTATATTTTTCTCATCTGTTTCTAGGTCCACACTGATCTCAGAATTCTGGGGAGGTGGGATTTATTTTGTTTAAAACTACCTTAATCTCTGTAACACCTCTGGTTATTGTTGGAGGAAGATTCAAAGATATATTGCTTATTTCTGGTTTTCCTCTCTTATATGAAAATAGGCAATTTCTTAATGAACATAAAAGTGCCCTTCTAGATCTAGTGTAATAAAGACATCTATCTTTCAGCAAATGAGACATTTTTCCCTTTTTTCTTACCTGAATAGCCTCTCTAACATTTGTCTTTATTGAGTTCTAGCTGCTCATGGCTGACTCTCTTAATTTCTCTCTCTAAATTCTGGGCCGCGTGCTCTCCATAGCCTGGTTGCCATTTCAGTTGCTGGGCCCAGTGGGCATGTTATGTCAATACAGTGATATTTGCAGTCTGCTCTATGTGCATGTGATTTACTGAACAATTTGATACCAATTGCACAAGTTAGGTCTCTGTGCCTTATGAATGTTTTATTCTCCGTCTCCCACCGAGTGACATAACCTTTGGATTACAGAATGAACACGTACAGTGATATTTTTGTTACCCTTTTTACACTTCTTTTCTAGTTGAATAAAGAGGAGGAATGGTGCACTGACTAAAGCAGCAAGAAAAGTGGCCTTTTGGAGGAACGAGGTAAATTCTTGGCTCCGCTAAAACCATTCTGTGGCTTTATCTGCCCTGTCCAACAGCATGTGATACAAAAGTCCTTGATTTACTGTTCCTTGACCAAGCTAACTCCTAAAGCAAACCTCCAGAGTTTGTTCGGAATTAACGATGGTGCTCTACTTGCAGATGTTGTTGCATCGTGCTGTGCTGAGCAGCTGAAGGTGCCAGCTGAAGTGTCCTGTATGACCCATCACTTTCCCTGAGTCAGTCCCAGATTCACACAGGGAATTCACATTATTCACATGTAAGGAAACACATTTTTATTGGGAAGGTGATCAAGCACTGGCGCAAGTTTCCCAGGGAGGTTGTGGAGTCTGTCTTTTTGAAAATATTGAAAAGCCATCTGACATGGTCTTGGGCAACTGGCTCTAGGTGGCCCTGCTTGAGCAGGGGGGTTGGACCAGATGACCTTTAGAGGTCCCTTCAACCTCAATCGTTCTATGATTCAATGAGGAGCCAGTAGGTATTGATCTGAGGATGAAGACAACCCCTCTCCAGGCTCTATGGGCTAGATCTCCATTAACTGTAACAGGAGTTTAGATACCTTACAGACATGCCAGCATCTGACTGTATGTGTTTGGAGCTGAAATTCACTTCATGTATTCCAGTTCTATGTCAGGAAGATGATGACAATACACTGTCCCTTTCTGACAGAAGTGTTGTTAGAGAAAAATGTTTAGTATTGGAAGAGTTGTATAGATCCTACTGCTAAAGGAGTTAATGACATTTACCTTACAGTGAGTAATAGCTCATGAAGTTCCATCATTTCTAAATAATTCTAAGCAATTTGGGGGAACAACTTGTCAAATATATATGCAAAGCCAACGTATATACATATTTGTGTGATGTGGAACATGTTGTTATCCTACCTCCACAATGTCATTTAGAAGGAATCAATAGAAACTGAATCTCATAGAAAACTGGACAAGTTACACTTGGGCCCTTAGCCAAGACAGTACAAAGTCAATGGGAGGCTTCAAAATGCAGCTCTTTCTTTCTGGACAAGTTTTTAAGTTAAAATTATAAGATCAGTGTGCAGCCTGGGCAATCCTTGTGTCAGCACTGCTGTCTCCTTTTATTTTTCACATCTGACAAAAGATAAGGCTTCTCCAAAGATTAATATAGCTTTGTTAATTAACTAATATATGAGCAGCTGTTAACTGCTTCAGAAGTGCTGCATATTTCTTTTGTTATTATCTGCAGAGCCAGATGTTTCTAGATTTTTTTCAGAGCAATGAGCAAGGTTTGAAAGCTTAGGGGCACAACTGTTACTGGCTTGAACAGCAACTGTGTGGTTAAATCTCCATACCAGTCTTCAAACACTGGCCACAGGGCAGGGCTGTATTCTGCCACTTCTGTGCATATGAAGAATGGCAGCATTCACAGAGTGATGCAAAGTATGGACCATAGCTAATTAACACTGCCTTATTTATCTCATCTAGCTGAGAAGAGGGACTGGTTCCTCTTACATTTACTGGTTCTGAGCATTGAATCATAGAATCATTGAGGTTGGAAAAGACCTTTAAGATCATTAAGTCCAACTGTTAACCCAGCAGTGTCAAGTCCGTCAATAAACCATGTCCCTAAGTGCCACATCTACAAGTCTTTTAAATACCTACAGGGATGGTGACTCAGCCACTTCCCTGGGCAACCTGTTCAGTGCTTGACAAGCCATCTGGTGAAGAAATTTTTCCTAATATCCAATCTAAACCTCCCCCCAGTGTAACTTAGGCCATTTCCTCTTGTCCCATCACTTGTTAGTTGGGAGAATGTACCACCTCCCACCTCACTACAACCTCCTTCCAGGAGGCCATGGAGAGTGCTAAGGTCCCCCCGAGCCTCCTTTTCTCCAGACTAAGCAACTCCAGTTCCCTTAGCTTCCTCGTAAGACTTGTTCTCCAGACCCTTCACCACCTTCGTTGCGCTGCTCTGGACTCCAGCACCTCAATGTCTCTCTTATAGTGAGGGGCCCAGAACTGAACACAACATTCAAGGTGCAGTCTCACCAGTGCTGAGTGGAGGGGGACAATCACTTTCCTAATCCTGCTGGCCATACTATTTCTGATGCAAGCCAGGTCACTATTGACCTTCACTACAACTCATCAATTCGTGACTGAAGACACAGTGTTTGAAAGGCTGTGTCTGATATAAGCTGAAGCCCCAGAATCAAATGCCAGCTACAGAAAAATGAAAATCTGAAGCTTACAGAACGGATGAAAGGGAAAAACCTTTGCAAGCATCACGCTAACAAGGCTGCATTTTGTAACTTGCTGTCAGCACCGTCTGAAAGGATTAGGGCTGAGTTCTCACTTCAAGGGATGGTGATACTGGAGTGCTCCATTTTGTTGGAAGATTTCTGAAAAAAGTCTTTCCTTCTAATCAAGTACTCCTGTAAACAGCAGTCTCTGACTTACCGCTTCTACAATTTGAATACAAATCTCCATATGCAGATCTGAAGTGCCATGTGATGTTTATCTAATTTCTTGTTCCTTTATAAAAATGTTCTGCACAAAAATGTGTATAAAAGACGAAGCAGGCAAGAACCTAACACAAAGTGATCTAATATAACCCTCTCGCCCCTTGACTTCCATTTGTGTTGTTGAGAGAATAAATATTAAATATAAATTTTGATAGGCAACCGCCCAAAGTGTCCTACAAAGTTTTTAACTCTAGCGTGGAGAAGCTTTGGAATCAATGCAAGTCCCGCTGCTCTGCTCCCACAGACTGTATTCTTGCTGCATGTGATAAGCTAAGTAGCACTGGGTGTATTCAGGTTGAGACTTGTAATTAAAACCCAGTTTCTTTTAAAAGTACAGCAGATTTAACATTATGAGATGAGCTGTGCCTCTTTCGAAAAAGAGATAACTGAGGTTCTAACAAAATTCTTCTCTTTCTTAAAGATGCTGTATCACTCTGCGGTAGTTGCAGAGCCCAGGCTCCAAAAGGAGTATGTGAATTCTGCCTAATTGAATTTTCCCTTTGGAACTTTTTAAACCATGCTGTATGTTTTTGCACAATCCCAGCTCCCAGTTCAAGAATCGGCTCTGTGTCACTGCTGTCTCTCTATCTTTGAAAAACTCTTGTGCATCTTCTGGATAAAATATATTAAGTGTTAGAAGCGTACATCCAACACATGATTTTTAAGTCTGTAACATCAAGGAGTGCATGATCCATACAGCCTACAATAAATACATATGGGGAATGAGGAACATTCCCAGGCCTAAAACCATACTTGAACGCACCTGAATATAAGGAATTCCTATTTACTCAGGCCTTAGATGATCTTCCTTGGAATTTCTTACCAACTGAGACAACCCTCTCTGATCAAGGAGAGGTAAAAGAATAGGAAAAAGAAACCATTTCCCAAACATTTTAAGGACATCACAATCAACAAGTCTATAATCCCTACACAAGGCTAAAACCAACCAAACAAAAAAACCCAAACAAACAAAACTACAAAACACCAAAAAACACCAGAAACAAAGACAAATAAAAAAAATCTGATCGCACTCAACCAGATGTCACTAATTCCAGAGAGCTAAAAATCTAAGGCTGCATCTTACAAACCAGCTGCCAAATCAAACCCCAGAGGCTAGTCCTGATGCAGCACAACAAAGAACAGAAACTAATGGGGGCCAATCAATTCTCAATCAAGATTTTCCCTAATCTGCCATCAATCATAGAATATCATTGTTATTATCTCATCTCAATTGCCAATATGCTCTGGAACTCCTAAAGCTGTGTCCAGAGAGTTTCAAGTGTTTTTTATCCTGCTACAATATTGAGCTGCTGCAATATACGGAAGATGAATGACCCTTTTTAGCTCTTCCTAATAACATTTTTCTTCTGACCTATAGCCAGCAAAAGTAAGATCATGCTCAGCATAACATTATTTTTCCCATTTTATGATTCTGCAGGGATTTTTAGAAATGTAACCCAGATGTGTGCTTGAAATACATGGTGCAGCAGTGTTCAGGAAAGCTCAGTATGACAGCGTTGAAGATACTAAGATAGTCTTGTAATTTCTTATAAAGCAAACCTCAAATTAATGAAATCTTGAGAAGCATCCTGGGTTTCCTAGAACACAGAACATACCCCAGTCTGCCACAAGGCCAGGGAAGAGAAAGGCATTTGGTAATCAATATTTTTTTCTAACATCTGAATTAATAAAAGTCAGACTTTAACCTAAATTTCCAGGATTTACATTACGTTGTGGTAGAACCAAAATGTATTAGGCACTAATGAAACCCACAAGACAAATCAGATCTTGTCCTTAAGGCATTAGAAAAGTTTCCTTTTTAAAGAAACTTTGGAATTATTACCATATAACAACTTTCTCCGTGTGAAGCTACTGGGAATCTGCTGCCGGAGGCAGAGATCACTGCCAGGAGCATGAGGCATTAAGTTGTGCTGGCTGCTTATTAATTTCCCAGTAGAATTTAATCTTTAAAGCTCTCTTTTGCCAAACACCTGCACATTCAAATAACCACTTCCATATCATCTTCCCCCATTCCCTCAACAGCCAGAGCTCCCTCAGCTTTGCCCTCCTAAATCTGAATGAAGCTGGAAATATTCCCTGAGTGGGGCACAAAATCTCAGGTAAATTATATGAGAGAATAACAACAACAACAAAAACTCCTCATGGATGCCTGAAATAAATTGAAACAGCATCTTTCCTGACCTTTAATTTTTCATATATGTCACGTTATTCCTGAACTTTCAATCCTAGACGGTTAAATCCAGTCCTGATCAGACACCTAGGTATTAGATTAACTGACTTAAGCTCTCAGAAGTAGTGGTAGCCATATGCCATGGAGACACAGTCTGGTTCCACCTTTTCCTCCAGTTCCTCCAGGTTCACCTGGAGTTCCTCCAGGTCACCTGGACCTTTCTTTACAGAGCCAGCTGGCTCCTTCTTGCTTCAGGGACTCCCAAGCCCTTCTGAACTAGCCATTGCTCATGGTGCTCCAGCATTCCTCACCAGAGCCCATGCAGTGTGGTCAAGTGACCAGTGGGGTATCACAGGCATACAGAATCCTGAAATAATCTTCCCTTACCTCTTCTGTCATCACCCAGAGCAAATGCTGAAGAACCACTGTTCTTGCTCTGGGGAAATGTACTGCTCTTATCCAAAGCTGTCTGTGCAAAATATCTCCCTAAATGTCTCCAAATCAATAATTGGAAATACCAGCATTTTCAATAAAATGTTACCAAGAACTCAAAATCATTAGTTAGTTCTTCTGCAAAACTTAGCCTAATCATTGACAATCAGTCATCCCTATTACATTTTTATTAGTAAATTAAGCAGTCCCAGGAAATGTTCCTGATCACTGGAATTAAATCACTTGGACTGCTAATTATTACCGTGCTTCCTGCCACAGTTTTGCTCCAGGTCATCTAGGACCTCCCCCCAAAATATTCCCCAGCAAGACACAAGAGATAGCAAGGCTAAGAATTACAGTCAGCAACTGGCCACTATGTGCCAGAGGGCTGAGAATTTAATGCCATGGACATGGACCACCCTCTGTTGGGAACAGTCCCAGACATGTTTCATTTCCTAACACAGGCATAGCCCCATGGTCTCCCAAAAAAGCCAGAGAAAAATAGATGAGATTCAAAAGTAAGCGTAGTAGAAGCCATTAAGGGTAAGACAAAAAAGAGTGAAAATTTTGGTTAAGAGGTCCTGACCAGAAAACCAGCCCTTTTCCTTCTGTTCCTAAGGGCAGTTACTATAGCTCTCACAAGCATCAGACAGTAAGAAGCAAGTTCACCACCAGCATGCAAAAGCAAAGTATTTTAAATTTAAAATCAACACCTTGAACTGCATCCAGAACCGAACTGAAAGCCAGGAAGACTCAAGAGCACAAATGTTACCAAGTTCCCTGAGGACTGAGGCTGACTTGGGATGCAACTGCATCCTTCTCAAGCAGAGCACATTGCAGAGGTTGACTCTCATAGGAAACAGCCTGGATCACTGCAGCAATGACTGCAGCTAAAAAGAAGTCACAATTTTCTAGCTAAGGACAGGTAAAAAAATGGATGATGCCTTTTCTACATCAAGAAGTAGCCAAAGACTCATCTTGCTTTCCATTTAGTGAATCTGACTTCAAAAGAGAAACCAACTAACTCTCAGTTTCTCCCTCACTTACACAATTTCCTTTCTGATTTTACCTACAAACCATTTTAATTCCACCTCATTCAGGCTGACTATCAGCCTGATCACTCTTTGATTCCACCCTACTGACTCTTAGTCCTCTACAAATGCAGTTTGCTCAACAGCGTAATCTGTTGATTTCCTTGTGATTTCCCCACAGGACAGTCCAGAGTCCAGCAGCTTCATGCATTTGACAGGGTCCTTCTGCACCCAGTTTAACCCAAAATAGGAAAAAAGGCAAGTGGGCATTGCAGCTGCCAGAGAACACAGAGGTCCCACGTTTTTGTTAAAGGACACCATTCATATGGCTGACTGTGACAGGAGCAAAATTTGAGAAATGAAGAACTATGCCTTGTCACAGAAGTAAGCTTGATACAGAACCAGTGTCCTCTGAAAAATTAAAGATTACCTAATTATAAAACATCATAACTTATTATGCCTATAATATAATTATCATTATTATGTAATTACAATTACAGCAGGGTATGTAACAAAAAACAAAAAAAAAGCCTGAAGGAAGGGATCAGGAATATCACAGCTGCAATGTACAATGCAGAATTGTCATTTTAATGGAATGGGCCCAGTTACTATATGGTAACACCTCAGTCCTGGTTTGGTTTGCTAGAATTGTATGCATTTAACCTCCTGTGATGCACAAACTATTTCACTGACTTCTTACTAACAAAGCAGACCAAATTCATTTTAGCAGGCATATTAAAAGAGGACAGACCATGTCCACATTCAGCTTGGATAATCAGCTGCCTTCACTTAATCTCCTACTCCAGACCATTTTCTAATGCCCTTTTAACCCAAAAGGCATAACATATTCGTCAGAATAAAATACACTACTGAGAAAAATACTTTCTAGTTAACTAAGATTGCTTAACCTATCTGAGAACTGTGAGAGGCACCTAGATCCAGCACCCACTGCAGTCAATTTACAACCTTTCATTGACTTCAGTCAGGCCTCAAGCATAAGATAATGTTCTTGTCTTACTCAAAAAATACGGATCTGCTGGGGAGGAGAAGTGCTACAGAAAAAGCCTTGAAAAGAGAACTGAAAGAGAATTGTTCAGGGCTGTAAGAGTGTTGAGTTTTGGAGTGTTTTCTGTTACATACAAATATTTTCTCAAGTGCATTTATCAGAATAAAAAAGGCAGAATATCTGAAGGTTTCTGGCACCTTCAAATCCAAGCTGCTCACAAACAAACACAAAAAAGAAGAGGAAAATAAACAACATGAACAGTCTTCATTGTTCCTGTATTAGCTTGAAAGGAGCAGAAAGTTCCTTTTCACCCATGGTACCATCAGCATAAATAAGGTACCACAGTTAAAACAACACTGAGGATGCCTTGCCAACCTAATAACGAGAGCAGGAATTCTGAAAACAGTCTCAGAAAGAAGCTAAATATGACAGACAGGCCTCCTTCGTAGCTTGAGAAAATAAGAAATAATAGAAGACAAAATTATTTCAGAGGTGGTGGGAACAGGAAAGGTCACCTTCGTTAGAGCTGACCATCATCTACAAGTCCAGCCAAATTTACCCTGTGGAGAATCCTTGAGGTATAAGTGACAATAAAATTCTTTAAAAAATTCAACAAGATGTGAAAGAAAATTCTATTTAGGCAACTGCTACTGGATCCCTAATCAAAGGGAATCAGGGACAGCTGGAGGGTAATAGCAATCTTCTAAATGGCAAGAGATAAGGAACATCTGCTAGCAGTGACCTGAGTGAAAAAAGACCTGTCTGTGAATGGACATCAAATATTAATATTCCCATATCTAAGTTCCTCTAGACAAAGGAAGAAACAAAGAGAAAACCTTGAACAAACAAGACTTTTGCAGCAGATCTCTATTCTGTAAAATTTAAAGCTGTATTTCACATTATGACATGATTCACAGGATGCTGCTTGGCTACTGCACTTCCCAAGAGGAATCGCAACACACAGCCCTGGAGACCGTGGCAGTACCTGTGCCTGTGCACAAAGGGCTGTTTGAATGCACTTATTTTCTGTTGGTTGCTTGCTAACTTGTCTTTTCTTCCCTGTGCAATTCTAACTTTGCCAGCAATACGTGTACGTATTACAGTTAAGTGGTCAGTTCAGCAGAGACCTCAGTGAGCCACTGAACATGGCCACAAAGAGGCTAATGGACCCCTTGCCATTTTGCTAATGTATTCTCTGTGCGCATGCCATGTTTTCTTTATGGTGGTTATCTTTCTTTGGAGACGAAAATAACTGGCACTTAAAAGCAATTTTAACAAAGAGATATACAAGAGAAATAGAATTCCTGGTGACAGAGATCTGCCACTGACACACAGTGCGTAAAGCCATTTCATAGCCAAACCAAGCTCCATTTTAGAAACAGCCACTGTATCTTGGTTTGAAAGCTCTTCCAGGACTTCACTGCTTTAATGATGGGGAGACACCTTTCCATTTCTAGCCTGATTTTGCTCCTGGCCCATTTACATACCTTCAGTTCTTGTAACATTTTTGCTATTTCTGGAACATCCCCATTCTTCCCACTGCATTTTCACAGACAGCAGCTGTATCCCTTCCAGCCTCCATTTAGCTAAGCTAAACAAGAAAAGCTCCTTTAGCGTTTTTGGCTATGACATGTTCTTTCTTCTCTTGTTACCCATAGTAATCCTTCTGCAGACTTTTTTGAGTCTGAAGGCAGAGCTGCACATGTGATCCCAAACACAGTCAGAACAAGCCCTTGCAATAAATCCTACTGCCTCTCCACTGATAATATGGGGATATTCTCTTTACATACTTGCAGTGCTGCTAGCATCACCCTTGAGTCAGACAATATACCAAAGGCTTTCCTCTGGAAAAGCAGCCCAGTCCTCAGCTCACAAAACAACTGGCTCAGGTGGTTCTACTTTCCTGCAGTGCTGCCTGTTGAAAGGACACAGAGCAAATCCATCCCTGTAGGAGTAATTAATGCAACCTGTCTCTTACTACTACATACTTAGCCCTTCTCCTTGGAAATGGGAAACTCCAATTTAAATCACTCTATTCTCAATCTCCTATACTAGGTCTGCAGTATTCCAACATTCCTCAAAAACAAAAGCATAAAAGGGGTAGTTAAGTTTCATTGTTGAGACTCTTAATAGGGTGATCAAGCACCTGGATGGATCCAAGAGGAGATGCAGAGACCCTTCCACACCTGCAGCATGGACGTGGGGCCAAATCAATTTGCAGACTGGCTAGGGAATCTGCAGGTATTCAGCATCCCTTTGGGTAGTTTACAGACACTGCAAATAATTTCAGTATGATCACTGCTGCACACGACAAAATTGTTACTATTTTTCTTTTTAAATCGCAGCTCTCAGTCACAGTGCCCAGGTAAAAGCAAGGAACCATGATTTGAACACCCCCCATTTAATGGTCATCCATTTGCATTCGTTCTGCATTCTCCTTGTCATAAGAAGACAAAGGGCATTTTGCACATGAAAGTGATTTCATGCAAACTTTTGAGCTGTGAAGAGGTCTAGTAAATCAAATCCAACTTTAATTCTTCTCCTTATATTGCTTTAGAATCATAATAATTTTGAGGCAAAGATAATTGTCTGATTTGGTTTCCCATTCATTAAAGTGCAAGTCTTGGGCAATGTCTACATTATCAGAAGAGAGACAGAACGAACTGTGATTGCACACAGATCACCCAAGGCTGGAAAACGTCCTTGTGTTGCACTAGGGAGGACAGGGAACCCCAAATCACATCAGGGAACAAAAAACAGCTATGAGAGCCACAGGCTGTTTTCTACTCTGTGTTAATTCTAAGATGTTTGGGAAACAGTTCCTCAGGTTTCATCACTGAAGGGTTCAAGGCCAGGCTGGGTTCAAGGCCAGGCTAGGTTCAGGGCCAGGGTGGAACCAGCAAGCGCCTGATTTAGGAGAAGGATAGTGAGGAAGCAGTTTGGCTGCAGGGAGCTGTGCAGGCAGCTGGGGAGCAGGAAGGAACACTTCCAGCCCATGCCTCATCCCGGGAGGATGAGGAAGTTGTTGCATTTCAATGAGGACACAAACTGGTGAGGGCTAGGGAGGCCACCACAGCTTTACTGGAATGTTTTGAGCTAACAGAAGCTCTGATCCATTCCTCAGACATCCTATCTCTTGGGAAGGCATTTCACCAACCTGAATGTCCAAACAGATGGTCCAGATAGTTCATCGAATAAAATTGATGGCAAATGTATTCAGCTGCTGGATATCAGGCCTGTGTTATCTACCTGCAGCAAAATCTGCATTGCCAATTTTTTCTGAGTCTCTGCCTATTCATCCCAAGGTTCTATTCACACTCAGACCTACTGATGTTTCTTGAATCATCTCCCAGCATGTGTTACTGAGCAATCTCAGAGATGCTGACTAAATTTGCCGCCACACAGGTGAAGATTTACAGTCATGCATGCTAGGAAAGCTGGAAGATTTGCAGTGTAATGTTTCTGACAATAGAGAACAAAGCTATGATAGAGCACTGATGTCTGGACAGTATGCAGGCTTGCAAATGTAACTAGGAGACATTGGCTTCATGGCTGATGTGAGTCACTGCACATCCACAGCTAGTCCTCAGCACTTGCCTACAAGATGGCAAAAGCTTTTTAACACTGTGCATGTGTGCTTCCTTTTTACAGTGTGATGGAGAACCTAGTGCAACTTGCTGCCCAAAGTTTGAACCACCATGGGGAAGCCTGAAGTGTGGCCGCAGTGGGAATAAACCCTTACTTGGGCAGGAGCACCACCACACGCTGGTAGGTCCAACAGGGTGAATGAACTGGAAGGGAGTTGAGGTTCGATGTCATACATCCCACCAAACTGACTGTGCTGTCTGCAAACAGCCTTTGCATGTGTGCTGCAGAAAAGAGCTGGAGATACTGCAGATGTGCAAGGCCCTTCCCAGACTATTTGAAAGGCAGCAAAAGCCATTGTTGCTATTCCTGGTTTTGGCTGATGACTCTGAATGCATCAAAAGGGCAGGAAGAAAGGGCTGGAGTGGCTCAAGCATACCCGTCTGAGGGGCCTGGTATCAACAGCCAGGCTGGAAAATGTCTGGGATTGGGTTGTGCTTGTGTGCGAATGTGTGAGGAGAGGAGCAATGAACCCATCTCCACAGCCCTCTGGCAGCTCTGCTTCCCCGGAGCTGCACCAATGCCAAGCTGCTCTCAGGTGGCAGAAGGTATTTCATCAGCAGGTACCCAAGAGGTGTACAGTGCACAAGCACTGACACGTTAAAACATTTTCTTGACAAAAAGAAAAGCGCACAGGCCACAATGCAAGAGCCAAAACCATGAGGTCAAATCAACAGGAGCAATCGTACTCATCAAACTTGTCTCTGAGAACTGTGCAGCAAGGGCTGTAATCAACACATCCGCTACCCAGAAACCATGAAGGAGCAGACCTCAGTGCCGCAGACTCCCTGTGCGTTGCTCACTACTCAAGGACTGGAGCTATTTATCTACAAAATTGCTCTACAGTGCTTCACTTTGCCTTCTATTTTCCCACAGATGTTTCAATACAAAACACAGTAATTATCTATTGTGAAGAAATTAACTGGCATTAACAATTGTGTGAAATGTAATTGTTACCATTTTCGTGGTATTTCTGTCATGTTCAATTGCCCACATAGCTTGAACCCTCTGCACATTGTGGAAGTGCAGACGTATAAGCTATCATCAAAGGATAAGTCATCCAGATGCATTTTAGTCCATTTGACTTGGAGCTTTGGGACAGGAGTGAATTCTTTGGAGGAATCTGAAAGAAGTGATGCTAGAAAATACTTTGTAGAGCCAGGCACCAGTACAGAGGAACAAAAACTGTAGCTTATCTTCATAACATCCTTCTCACATAGTAGATATACAACAAAGCCCAAAAATGACATAGCCAATTCCAACAAAAGTGACAGGACAAGAAGCATATCAGCTGGAATTTTCATTTTAAGGAGTGAAAAAGCACTTTCCAGCATACCTTTGTGGAGCTGCAGTTAAGAGTCTTTCAGCAAGGCATTTGAAGAAAAAACCTAAACCATTAATCTCCTGTTCTGATGTGTTAAATGGGACTTAAAAGAAAGATAAGAAAGGTTAAGTTTAAAGTAAAATTAATTATGTTGTTTGGTATTTTCAAAGTAATGTCTCCAGGCCTCTCACCTTGTTGAGTCCCACCTTGACAGCAATGTTGCTATTTCCATGACTAATTTTGCTGAAGTCTCTATCATGGCTCTAAATCACAGCCAGTTTAACTAGAGATGATGTTCTTATACATTTAGATTCCTCACTCTCTGTAAGTCCTGGCAATCCTTTTTTAGTAATATCTTACAAATATGAGTTGCAGAGATCAAGAACTTTACTTCTTAGCATTCACTTGTTCCTTCAGGAGACACAAACTGGAGTAACTCAAATGGGATCTATATGACTGAGTACTCCAGACTGAAAGAACCCCACTTCATGAAGACATAGCATTTCTTTCCTAGTGATTTCCAGCAGCTGTCTAAAAGAAGTTATATTTTGCTACCTTTTATTTTTTTGGGGTGTTTTTTTTGCAATCCCTGCTGTCTGGAAGGTTGTTAGCAAATGCAATTACTCTGATGGCTAAATAACCCCTTTCCCCTTTGACTTCAACTTTCCAGTTATTTATGGCAAACATAAACTCAGCTGTTATTGTGCTACCATAGCCTTTTGCAATAAATAGTTCCCCTCTCTCTGTGCTCCTTACATCTCACCTCCCTACACTGCACATGTTTTTTAGATAGAAGTTTCAGCCCTCCAAGCAGGACTGGCACTCTAGGTCCCTTCTCATCCCAGTGACGTCTCTCTGCACTCTTTACAGCCTCAGTCCATCTCATATGAACCACATATGCACAGGCCAGCTGAAGTGGGAAAGCCTTTCTGGAGATAATCAAGTCCAATCCCCTGCTGAAAGCAGGGTCACATAGAGTAGGTTTTTCAGAGCTGTGCCTGGGTGGGTTTTGAATATCTCCAAGGATTGAGACTCCAGAACCTCTCTGGGCAACCTTCAGTGCCCAGTCACCATCACAGTAAAAATGTTTTTTCTCACGTTTAAAATGGTTTGTCTCACATTTAAATGGAATTTCTTGCATTTCAGTTTGCACCTATTGCCTCTTGTCCCATCACTAGACACCACTGAGAAAAGCTTGAGCAAATCTTTGTTACTCCCCCCATCAGGTATTACATACGCTGGTGAGATCCCCCTGAACCATGTCATCTTTAGGCTGAACAGTCCCAGCTCTCTCAGCCGCTCCTCATATGTCAGCAACTCCAAGGCTTTAATTATCTTTATGGCCATGTATGTTGATGTTTCTCTTGTACTTGGGAGCCCAGAACTGGACACGGCATTCCAGGGGTGTCTCACCAAGGCTGAGCACGGGGGAAGGATCACCTTCCTCTGTCTGCTGGCAACACTTTTCCTAACACAGCCTGGGATGCTAGTGCTCGGATCAGTATTTCTACCATTCTTCATATAATGGCATTGGTGTTCTCCTACCACCACTGCAGACAGCTAGCCTAGTTGAACAGTCTTTTCACAGATACATCATTTTGGATACTTACAGCCACTCTCTGATCTACCAGTGCCTCAAGAAGCTTTTCCTCCTCTGTCATTTACAGCTGATAAGCTCCCAGTTTGTAATAAAGATTTTGTTATTAGTCAGTGAGAACCTGACCTTTCATTTTGCACTGTTAAATTTCAGTCCCTTTTGATAACTGCAGTCCTCAAGGTCACCCAGTTCTTTCTGAAGATGGTATGAATATTTTACATTTGTCCAATACATAACCTTTCTCTTTGGAAGTTCTCATTATCTTTTAAAAGTCTCTCTAGTTGGAAAGCCTCTGAAACATTACATTCCTTATTCATTTTGCTGCTCTTTTCTCAACTTTTATCATTTGTGCTTTGTCCTTCATCTTATCTGTAGTCATGCACCATGGCAAAGCTCTCCATCTTCCTTTGATATCAAGAGGAATGTTTGACACCACCCATTAATTTTCTATTAGCTAAGCACAACCCATATGTACCCTGAAGCAGGAATAACCTATGTAGGCAGCACAGGTACTTCCAAACTACTAACCTAGATCAAATCAAACTCCTTTGAATCTGGGCTGCTAAACCTGCTTAAGAATCAGTCCTGTGCTTGTGCTGTAATTAGAGTTCAAAAATAGGGCAGCTAGCTGCTCCTTATATCTGAAATGCTAGCCTGGTTATGTCAGTGTAAGATGCAGTATTTAAGCCACATGCTGCATTAGCCAGAGATCTTCACTGATCTTCAGTGATGACTGAGTTTCTTCCTAAGGTCTTACCAATAAATCAGAGCCTAAAAACTCTATACACAGACCTGAAAATGTTGTCTGCAATGGATGTATTCTTGATCGTGGAATTGTAGCTGCTATTCTTTTACTTCCTTTGGGAACTGTTTTGATTGATTTAGACATCAGTATGTAGGACATGTACAGGCCAAGAACAAAAAAAAAAAAGAGAGCATTCTTAACAAAGCTCTGCAGTTAGATTATTTACCAAATTTCAATTCAAAATTCAAAACCTTTAAAAACCTTAATTACTTATAGTTAAGATAGTAGCCTTGGGCAGTAACATGACTAGACTTTGGATAAGATGACAAATATCATATTTGCTGTTTGGGAGTGGAGCCGAATGCAGGCTGAGTTGTTAACAGCTACACATTTCTTGAAATTGAGATGGATATGGTATAGCCTTGCTCTACATTGTTTGCATGTGAGGCTTAAGGGATTGCAGTACAATTTTCTCTGCTTTAAATTATTTGCAGCTCCATGGTCAATATCTGGGAAGTGGTCTTTCATAAAGTAGTTGATAGATGCATTTTTTTCTCCAATTTTCCTTTGGCATCTTTAGAGTTTGCTTGAAAAATTGAAGAGCTTTAACTCAAAAACACATCAGAGTATCAATGACTGAAAACATGTTTGGATTCTAAAAGGTTATCAAAAAACGAGAAGTAAACCAAAATTCTAAATTAAAATAAAAAAGCATTAGTCTTGACAGTCTTTTCTTTTTTGGGGGTGGGGAGAAAGTGTGAAGGGAAACTTTTGCTTAGTTGTATGAAACCTGAAGACAGACATACTGTCAAAGCACCTGGGATCCTCACAGTGTGTCCACAATGAAAACAACAGCTCTGTTCCCCCTGCATGAAAACCCTTCATACTTTGCCCTTTAGTTGATTTTTTGAGTACTCAAAGAATGAAAGCAGAAAAAAGGTAGCCCTGTTAGTTATTGCAGAGGACCCACACACAGTCCTTTGCCAGTCAAGCAGCCGGTGAGCATTAAACACTATAAGCAATCACTGGATCATGGAGGCAATGGGCTGCCTGACAGCTGTCTGCTTGCAGAATACACAGGGACCAGCCACCAGAGATCCTCCATTAACTTTTCCACTAGCAAAAGTGATTAAATATGCAAGACATGGTGAAAAAAGGAGCAGTTGAAGTTGCTCTTGTGATGGCATGCTCAGCATAGGCAGGGAGCCGTATGCAGCTTTCCTGGCTGGGGAGAGTGAAGAAGATGCCCTGCCTGACAGCACAGCCCAGGGTGATGGAAGGAGGGTGCCACAGGAAGATTAAACTAGAGGTGAAGAGGCTGGAGCAAGCAGAGGAAACTAACTGAAGGAAAGGAGGAAAGATGCTCAGAGATCTTCTTGAGCTGAGGGAAGACCTCCTTGGAAAGCCTTTGGAAAGGCTACCTTGGCAGGAGGAGGGAAAAACTTGCAATTATCCAATTACTTCTGTCAACACACTCGCACTGCCCCAGCACCAGAAGTGTTGCAGATAGTCCCATCCTTACCACTGATGGCTTACGTTGTGTTTATTTGTTGGGAGGGGAAGGGAGCAGAAGCTCAGGCGCCTGATGAGGAGCTGGCTGGCAGCTATCTGCTGTTGGGAGATAAAAGTGGGAGTGCTAGCGCAAGGTCACTTCAAGCTGAGCTGTGAACAAACATAACGTACCAGACACCTCTCAGACTTTGCCCACATGACACATGGAAAAGTATAACTAAAAAAATCAAGTTACCACACACCATCTGGTCTGACAAGGTGTCTGTGTCCAGTCTCACTCGCCAGCAAATGGAAATCATCAGAGGTTGATTGTGCCACTAAAGGGGGAAAAGGGGGTCTGACATTTACCTTTGGTATGTCATGAGATTAGAATGTGGTTATGGGCTGCTACCATCCAGCAGCTGACACACAAAGACAAGATCACAAATAATTTGTGGTGATCTTGTTTTTCAGATTTTTATTCTTGGTGCAGATGTTACTGCCTAAATGATTGACTTGTAAAGATGTTTTCTTGGCCATGCAGCTTCCCTACAGCAGCTAAACAAACTGCTTATGGGGAGAGGCAACAGAAGGAATAAAATTTCAGATGTCCTCTTTAAATTACAGTTGCTTGCCTGAGCCGAAGAGGAGGCAGCTGCTATCAGAGAAGCTGTCTGCTCTTTGCAGAGCAGCATCAAGGATTTCACAAAACAGTTTTGGAACCTTTGAATTAGCATCTTAGCCAGTGGGTCAGTGATGTGGTGAGCAGCAAAAAGAACAAAAGAACCCTCAGCATTCATTTCAGTTCACAAGTTTTCATATAGGTAAGCTAATACTTTAATGAGTACATTCATTCTTTCCTCTAGCAAGGAATGTTTTTATGGTGAACATGAATTTTCTGCTCTAGAGAAAAAACATAACTTTTCTGAAGGCCAGAATTCCTTGGAAATGTGAAAAATATTTCTTATATGGTAATAACTCTTCTGCACAGCTACAAATAGCAACAGGCATAAAGGTCCAGTGCTACCTGCCTAAGATGCAGGACAGGCAGGTGCCTTCAGGCTACAGCTGATTACTATTACTTAATTTTCATGGCTGGGCCTTGAAATTTCCCAGCACATACACTAGTACACATCTTCCTTATATTGATATTGAAGAAATACATCCTCCAGGAACTCTTCTCATGTGGTTAGCCTACTAGTCTGACTGTTAGGGCTAGCAAAGCCCTAAAGGCGGCCCAGCTTTCATGTCTGTAAATGTTATGGCTTAGAGCAATGATTACAAATGATCATGCGCCTTAAAAGAGAATTGATTGTCTAAAGATAATTTATCTCAGATGAATACATTTGCTACATTAATTATGCCTTCTTGTGAGATTTATATATATATATATAGAAGTCCAACTATATATCCAGAGTATCACTTCAGATTATTAAAGGTAACACACATATCTTTGACTATCCAGAAGCCAGAAAACTGTAACCCGAGTTTTCTGCACTGGAAACCTCTCCTGAAGAGGTTTTCCTCTGTGGCAGAAGCTTGCCTGAGCACCCTGGCATCTCTGTTAGACTTCTAGATAGCTATTTCCAACCCTGGGAGGCAGGAAGTTCCTGGGAGATCTGGGTGAAGTACCCAAAATGAGCACCAGCTCTTGCACTAGCTACAGGAATGGCGTGCCCGGCCAGCTGCCCTCCCCCTGCCTTGGTGCACTGAGGCTGCTAACCCAATGCAGCACAAGCTGCCTACAGTGACCAGAGTGAGCGATGCACCCACAATATACCTGAGAATCTATAGGAGTTTGGGAAAATGCAGAGGTAAGGGAAGTGTGGTAGATCTGTGTAACACTGTGCCCTTTATGTTTTGATAGGCAGCTTCTCAGTGGCTGGCAATGCAATTTGCTTATGGGTAAGGTAAAAGCTAACAATTTATGGTACATTATTTTAGGGAAAGTTGAATGCAGCCAATAAATCCTGAGTGTTGTACTGTCACTTTTCTCCCTCTTTTGAAGCCTGAACACAATATAAAAGTGAAATGGAGATGGATCCTACAAATCCACAAAAACAGGAGAAGTTACAGTTAGGTTAAAATTAAGAAATCTAATAGAATAATAGAGTGGCGGAGCTCTGGAGACCACCCAGTCCAACCCTCCTGCTATATACTTTACCATGAAAACAACACTTCAGTGACCTGCTTTACAAGGAGAGGCTGGAGAAGAATTGCTGCAGGAAAGGGCACCAGTGGGGAACAGATCTGAACAAAACAGATCATAACATACTAGACCAAAGAGGAATTTTTTTTTTTTTGACCCCAGAAGCCAGAAGTTTGATTAGCACGTGTACATCACCACAGTAATAATAATTGCAACAGTTATCAAGTCTCTTGGGAATATCCTTTGGAGAAGTCTGGCTCCTCTACCAACAAAACTTCAGTACATGATCTTATAGTTCCAAAACACCAGTAAAAAGGCAGAAGAAGTGTTTTGTAACAGATTCTTTCTCATGTAATGCTAAAGAGAGGAGAGACTTGAAAACACAGACATGTGATATTCTAACAGTTGCTAGTGTTTGCAAATAAGAAAGCCAGCAAACATCATGAGAGGAAGAGAAAATTACAATACAAGTGAAACTTCTAACAAAATGTGTCGTCAGGCCAGCCTGCACGAGAACAACAAGCTCCCTGCAATGCTTATGAATTTGGGATGGAAAAACAGTTCCATGTGGATAATGAGCACAGCTAAAATTGATTAATGGACTGTAGTGGAGAAAATTTTAATTCTGAAGAAAGCAATAGCTGGGAAAGATTCATAAGGGGATATCCATGCAAGCCCCTCTTCCTGCCCCCCCACCCCAAAAAAAACCTCCAAAACCAAACAACAAAAAATAAACAAAACTGAACCAAACAAGCAAACAAACAAACAAAACCAAACAGGAAGACACATTCTTGTCCAGCCCTCCATGAACTCAGAAAACTGACCATGTATTTAGGAATTTCTGCGTTTGTTCAAGATGCTGGAGACAGAACTGCAAGGAGCTGCTGATAATTTGTGACACTCCTCGCAGGGTCTGGCAGAAATTGGAAACTGATTTATGTGAACACAGGAAAGCTCTGTGTGATGGTTATTTGTTATTACTGTCATTTTTTCCCAAGTAATTCAGCTAATTTCACATTATCCAGCACAGTAGTGAATGACATAATACAATATTTGTCAACCCTTCGACCATCTTGTCCTGAACACAGCATAATGTGCAGGACACTTCCAAGACTGCTGAGGATTATGCTTCATACAGAAGTCACAACGCATATCAAACATATATATGACTAATCAAAAACAGATGTAAAAAGGCAAGAAAAGGGGTTCCAAAAGTGCCCTGTGGTCATCTTCTGTGGAGCCACCTGAGCTGGAGGCCATAGTGGCTACAGCCCCTTTCAGCTGTCCAAGGACCAGGGCTGTCCATTCAGAAACACTTCAGTGTTAACTACAGCCCCAAATTCCACTTCTGCAGAGCCGCTGGCCAGTGTGAGCTTGAACATCCCCCAGCCACACTCATGTGCCAAAAATGCCATGCACCCTCACCTCCCTACTGACTAGATCTCTCAAAGTACCCCAAAGGGTACACTACCCCGTGTATGTTTTGACTACAAACCCCAGTTCATTTGCAGTGAGTCTGTACATCATGGGCATATAGTATAATCATAGAATCATAGAATGGTTTCTGTTGGAAGGGACCTTTAAGTGTTATCTAGCCCATGCAGTGGGCAGGGAGATCTTTAACTAGATCAGGTTTCTCAAAGCCCCATCCAACCTGATCTTGCATGTTTCCAGGGATAGAGCATCCACCATCTCTGGGCAACCTGTGAAAGTGTCTCACCACCCTCATTGTAAGAATTCCTTTCATCTAGTCTGAATCTATCCTCCTTCAGTTTAAAACCGTGACGCTTTGTCCTATCACAACAGGCCCTGCTTTTTCAACAGTCTTTCCCCATCTTTCTTGTAAGCCTCCTTTAAGTATAGAAAGGCTGCAATAAGGTTTCCTCAGAGCCTTCTCTTCCCCAGGCTGAACAGCTCCAACTCTCTCAGCCTGTCCTTATAGGAGAGGTGCTCCACGCCTCTGCTCATTTTTGTGTCTCTCCTCTGGACCGTCTCCAAGACGTCCATGTCTTTCCTGTGCTGACTCCAGAGCTGGACACAGTACTGCAGGTTGGTCTCACCAGAGCAGAACAGAGGGACAGAATCAGCTCCCTCGACATGCTGGTCACACTCCTTTTGATGCAGCCCAGGACACGGTTGGCTTTCTGGGCTGTGAGCACACACTGCCAGGTCATGTCTAGTTTTATCATGTCATTACTGAAGTACACACTGTCGTAGCCAAAACAGCTATTACAAGGATTATGACACTATCTATTACTGAAAGAAAAAAAAAAAAAGAAGGAGAAAAAAGAAATAAAATTTTAAGGAATACCTACAAGTCACCCCAGAGCAGAGGAGAAGCCGAGCCTTTGAAAACAGCCTTATGGCTCACACAAGTCTTTAAAAGCAGCCTCATGCATTGCTCAGTTTCAAAACTTACTCCTGCTTTTAACCTATAGACACAACAGCATTAGCAGTACGGGAAGAACTGTACCTGAAGAAGAGATATCCAATAGCCAAAATGTGTGGAAGACAAAAACCCTGCAGAACTGACAGCAGGGAGACTGTCTCAGAAAGAACCTCCTTCCTGAAGATGAGTTGAGATAAGTACATGTATTTATCAGGTTAATCCTCATTCCAGTAACTGAGTAGTGGGTGGGCATATATTTCATTAAAATGGAAAATGCATTCGCCTACTGTAAACCAAAAATATAAACATGAATATGAAAGGCCATGAATTATGCACTCTCTTATCTTTGATCATTAAGTAGGAAAAAGAGCTTGAAAAATGACTTACAGGAATCAGCCCAAGTTGTCAGATCATCTCGACATCATAAACATCAAGTAGGAGTTGATCCCATAGCTGATCAAAAGCTGACTTGTTGCCTGCCTTCACAATAAAGATTTGCATTTGCACCACATCAAACTGCCTGTAAGATGTGCACAGGACATTTCCCAGTAATCAGGTACAAAGAACAGAAAAAACATAACCTCTGAATTCCCAAGAAAGTTTTGGTTTAATAAAACAAAATGATTTTGCATTTGATAGAGAAATAGAGAGAGAGAAAGACTGCTACATGCTGGTAATGATCTCAGCATAGGAATCCATCTACTATACCTAAACAGCTGCACAAAGCCATGCAGACTCTTGCTTGGGTCCTCTTCTGCAAAGCAATGAGCCAGGCTCTCAACTCTTGGCATTGCTCTAGCACTACTATATCTCTTTTTGTGTGTGTGTGAATTCAGCTCATTCAGCACCAGGAGACTTTTTTACTTCCCAGTGAAAACATGCCCTTACACGGAGGTAACTGGTTGTAAATGGGGAGGGAGGAGAAAAGCCGAAATGTTCTATAGCCTCTGACTTTAGGCTTGTACCTGAACACACATGATTCCCCTCCTTACCTGGGGTGCTACCCACATGCAGCCAAATAGTCCCCAAGGGAACGTACTGTGTTGACACTGGTAACACAACCCCTGCCCACCTCCCTTCTCACTCACCGCCATAAACCATGATGAGGAAGGAAGCCTGTGAGCTTCCAAGCGCTAAAGCACCCTGCAAAATCTGCTGACTTCAAGGACAGCTGCAAAGACAGCACAATAATTCACTAAAAATGCATGCGGTGGGCAACAGAACCATACATCAGCACTGTCTCTCGGCTGCCTGCCCAGTAGCTGCCGGTGTGCTGCCAGCCTCCCGTGCTCCTTCTTTACTTGTATCCGCAGGGTCTTGCAAGGGGCTGCTCTCAGCCACACGCATTAGGGAACCATTAGTCACCTGAAAAGCAGAGAAGCTCTGATGTTCGCGTAGAGCAAGGCAGTTTCAGTGAGCCAGCAACACAGATGCGACTGCGTATGCCCAGGCTATTTAGAGCTGAGAAGGACCTGCTGGTCTCACTGCTGGGCAGCAGCCACCCCTGCCATCTCCTCACCCATCTCGTAATGGGAGGGCAGAGACTGCTCCTCCACTGTGCTAACACAAATATGAAGTAATTTAAACATATGGTGATTTTTTATGTATATATAGTGACCCAGTGTTAGTTTTATAAGCAGGTCAATATGTTTAAAGGTGAGAAATACCTTTTATTTTATACCTTTTAGCTTTTTGGTGTTTTTCTTCTCTGCAACAGGAATCAGTGAGGGCTGAGGACAACCAGAAGCTTGCAAGAGATGCATAGCCTCATGCAGCATTGCACCCTGTGGGAGGGAAGGGTGTCAGCCCTCACTGCCTGGCTTAGCTATGGGACAGACACGGTGCATGAAGAGGTACAGAGTGGCAAATGCAGGGGGAACAGGCAGCTACTGCAATCATGCAAATCACATTGCTTCTGTGCATGCTATCTACAGCTGCCAGACATCACATCTCTGCAGCTTTCTGGCTTCTTCCAGTGATGGACAAGAAATCAAATTTCCAAGGGACTACTCTGCCAGGTGTTTTCCCAAGCGGTACTCTACGCTCTTCTCTCTCCAGACTCTGGAAGAAGTAGATGCAGGCAACTCTGAGCACTATGATGGGTTTCAGGTAGGAGAGGAAAGGATGCAGAGTAGTGGGATGGCTCATTTCAGGGACCTGACTGAAGACACTTGTTAGAAAAGGAGGACTTTTATTTTTCTCATGGTGGCAGGGCTGATTTGGAGGGAGGTGTATGGGCTGAGGGCAGTGATGAGCTCAGTGCCTGCAGGACTGGAGAGACAGCAGCCCACCAGAAATGTAATACTTGTGTGTCATGAAAGCTGTATATGTGGAAGACAGGCCATGGCAACTACATTTGATGATGTTAGTTAGAAAAACAGAGAAGACAAAGGGCAAATAATGTCTTCTTCCACACTTCCACCTTCTGCACATAAAACAGGCCCACTTCTTAAACTCCAACAGTAGAGCCCCCAGACCCTCCATGCACCCCTCTGCAAAGCTCTGCTCTCTGGGCCCAGGCCTGACTTTGCCCTGGCCCATGAAAGCCCTGAAAACCAAGTTATGGCAGAGATGTCCCTGGCCATGTGCTACAGAAAAAAGTTTTCCAAAAGGAGGTTCTGCCGTACACGTGTGTGTGGCAGAGAGGGAGGAAAAGGAAGATATTGCAGGTTGTGCTTGATGAAAGCACACAGAATAGATGGAGGGGAAAACAACCTCTTTAACTGCTGCCTTTCCTTTCCCTCTTGCTATGCCTGAACATGGCATCCACAGAAAATCTGCCTCAGGCAAGGAATCAGAGAAAGAAAACTGGGGGAGAAAATGCAAAAACCCTGACAACAGAGCAAATTTCTGAGCCTAACAGCAGTGCACTGAAGAGGGAAAAGTGGGAATAAGAAGAGATTTTAACAACTGGAAATTATTTTGATCACAGGGAGAAAACCACAAAATATCTGCAGATTAGAGAAAAAAGAAAATGAGATGAGAGAAATCACCCTATTCTTTATAATGGAGAAAACTGCTCATGTGGTCCAATTTGAGCACTCATTGCCACCAGCAAAGTATGGAAATTAGAAATATGGCAAGGTTCAGAAGTGACTGAATAAGTGTGGAAGAAAAATGCATCAGGGGTTTTTTAATATAAAATGTGCCATCTTTGGCTCAGACAGTCCCTCAGCTACAGATTGCTGGAGCTGGAGAGTTAGGTTAAGTGTCACTACATGTTTGTGCCCTTCTTATGCTCTCACTACTGCTGGCTGCTGTCAGAGATGGGTGTTGATCTGAACAGCGTTTGCCTGACCTGGCCCATCACCAGCAGATCAGACAGGACCTTGGAAAACCCAAGACGTTCCTTTTTCTCCTCTCCTTCTTCTTTCTTTTCCCCTTTCCTCTAAGGAAGGTAACTTCCCACAGGAATATATGTGGAAATGATAGATCAGTATCATGTCAACTTGCACAAATTGACTGATTAATGTACTTATCAAATCCCAGGGGATTAACTCAATTGTGATAAACTCATGCTAGGGAAACAATGCAGATTCTCAGATGAGAAAGCCAGGTCATCGCTTTAGACACAGAATACAACAGGCTTCTGACCATGTCCACATCCAGAGGCAGCTTGTAAGCAGAGCTCCATAGAGCAAAGCACAGATGTGAAACAACAAAGAAAACACAACAACATTTTTCCAAAAGTGTGTTCAGAGGTGTGGGAGGAATGAGATGCAAAGGAAGACTTACTTGTTCACCTACTCATTAACATCCGTTTTTCTAATATTAACAATCAGTTATCCTATAGGTCTGCTCTGAACAAAGTCCAGGGACACATCTCTTCGAAATAATCAATTACCTAATGAAAAAAATGTTGGCTCCGTCTGACATGATCTTTCCCCTGCTGCACCGAATGAGAAGTAGCTTCATAAGGAAGCAGGCAAGGAACCTGGCATGTTCCCTCCAGGACACAGATGATGTCTTCATTGACATTACTACCATGATCCCATAGCCACAAGAGAGCTTCAGGGCTATAGACAGGGTTTCACTGTGACAGAAAGCTGATCTAATGATGTGCAACACAGCAACACTGGCCCAGGACAGACAGAAATTTCAATATACATTCTACATTAGAAGGCAAGTACAAGAACACTATTCATTAAAAAGGTAAATATAACTCTTCTGTCCTTGACTGACGAAACAGAGCTCTATATACCCACAGGCAACAACTTAGATATTGTCTTTGGAGCTGATCAAGTCCACATGAATTTTAACTCTGTTCTGAAAAATGTCATTACAAGTGCTAATTTTTATATCTTATTGTTTGTATTTTCACCTGCACATTGGACTGAAAGTCTTTACAATTGTGGCACAACCCTAATTACAGAAGACTATTAAATGAGGCAGCCTTCCATTGAATATAAACTTCCTTAAACAATTATTTCAATCCCACCTAGCAAACTGGTCTGTTAGGGGAGAATGTGCTTTTGCTGCAAAGAATCCCTGCAGGATCAATGCTCCAAGCCCCAGAGCTGTACCAGGGGCACGTGGCACACCAGGTGGATGGTGTTGCTTTCTGTGCCTCTCCCATTAGCTATGACATGCAAACAACAGGACTCTCTGCAGCTCTGCGTTGGTGTACCGGGAATTTGTGAGCCCTTTAAAAAACAGTCATGTAACGTTGACACATCAATAGCGGAGCAAGCTGTAATATCACTGCAAATTCAACTTCATTTAATTCAGTTCTGTGGAAAAATTCAGCAAGGCTTTCAGTAGTCATCAGAGGCTGAGACAGCATATCTCAAGGTTCCTAAATAATGTATTAAAAGCAGAAAAGTTAAGTTTCCCTTTAGTTTCTCTGATTCTTTTGTCAGCATCTAACATCACTGGTCACAGGCTCTCTCTTTTCATCCATGGGAGGTGTACTGTAGGATTCTCACCCAGCAAGGACTGTATAAAAGTTGTACCAGGGTTCACAGCCTTTGTGGTCTTCAAGATGCTCCAGTGAGATCCTACAGCAGAGACACTCGGCCTCTGGTGTGATGCCAGTTTTCCCCTCTGGGACATAAGCAGCTTTTGGTACAACTGGACTGTGCTCCATATGCTGCCTTTGTGCTCAAGGCACATTCCTGACAAACACAAGCAGCAACCTCCTTGGGACTGGGCATCCAAAACAATTCAAGTAGCATTATGTGCTTTGCACACCAGCCCTGTACCTGGGTGTGGGTTACAAGTAGGAATAACCTTTTTTTTTTTGTTTCCCCTGGTCACAGTCATATCTTATAACATCAAACCAAATGTCACTTATCTTAGTTCCAGTGCCGGCTACTGCAGCCTTACCTTTTCTGGTTTTCCTTCTCATTGCTCTTCTTTTTATTTCATGAGCAGGGTAACTCCATTTGCTTTTCCCATAAGATGATGAAGTTTCAGGCCACTGTAACAACCAGTAAGAAGTGTCCTTAATCAGCCCTTACTCCCAAGGGAAACCATCATCCTACTGGGCTGCTATGATCATTCCTTCATTTCCTCATCAGAAGCACAGCCAACACAAACTTTCACTTGTGCAGACACCACTATCCTTCATCATTGTCATAACCAGAGCTTTCCCACCCTGATGATGTCCTCCAGTGCACTGGCATTTTTGTTTCGAGATGGTCAATATCGGTCATCACTGATGGCCAGCACCAAGTCTGGAGACAGGTGCACAGAGATTAGATCAACCCCAGTTGATCTAATAATAATGTCAGTAACTCCTTTTTCAGAACAGCAGTTTCTCCCTGGCCAAAGTCACTTCCTATGTGTCGTGACTTGCTCAGCCCAGAGGAGCAGCTGGCCACCTGGAGTCTCTTGGCTGTTTCCAGAGCTTATTACTGGACGCATACCAGAAAGAGTTTAATCCCCTCAAAAAACAAGATTGAAGATTAATGTGGTATAGGTTTATTTTTAGGCACCATTGAATAATTTTCTTAAACTCCCACTAAAAGACTTCTGTCGGAGATGAAACATATTTTTCTTAATTATTAATGGTGCTTCCCATTAAAATAAATAAAACAATAAGTTGAGTTGGTGGTAATCAGAGACAACTGCAAACTGAATTATTTGATGAGGCTGGTAATCACAAAAAAATTGATCAAATTTTCTTTTTATAAATTTTAGGTATTTCCTTGTGAACACATGAGAAACATCTTAATTAAGAGGCTTAAGATCACAGTACAGCTGAGTTTTCCCCCCTCACCTGTCTCTCTGGCATTTCCTATATGGGTAAAGGTTACTTGCCAAAGGATCCCAATTCAGTCCACGTTAAGTGAGTAGGAGTTTCCCTTTCATCTCAAGCCAGTGTGGAGTGCGACTCAGCTTTCTCACAAAGGTCACAACAAATTCAGATGGAGCCCTCTGTGCCTTCCCTCTTCTTCCATGCAAACTGCCAGGACTCTGTTGATGGAATATGTGATGGGTTTTTTTCTCTTCTCTTTTTCTTTTTTTCAATAATATAAATTGCCATTATAAATCTTACATGGTAAAATTTTCAGCAAGCAAAGGGCAGTTCAGTCAGGTGATTTCCAGTTGTATTTATTAAAGCTGGAAACCATGAAGAACTGGTAATAGCAAGCTGAAAGTAGCCAGAGATGTTTAGCAGAATAGTATGAGAGTATGCTCTAATTTAGATAATTCAGAGAAACCACCTGAAATTAATAACAGAATTTCCATAAGGAAAAATAGAAACTTACTGACTTCATAAAATATTACCCTGGTTGCAGAAAGACTAATACTATTAAGAGATCTGCAGAAATTTACTGGCAAGCTCTGTTGGTAATACTCTCATGAGGATGATGTTGAGATAGCAAGGAACAGTTGCATAATCTGATCAGGGTTTTCATAAATTATCCTCAAAAAAATACCTTAAAGTCTTCCCTGAAGAGCAGAGGAAGGACCATTTGCCTCACTGTTTTTCATTCTCCTTTATCTTGTCCCAGAGTGCTATAAAATCCACAATAATTATATATAAGTACCTATAATCAAGAATCTTGAAGGAAGATATACAAGAGAGCCTAAGCAGCAGTAACTCTGGTGCCATCACTGTGACAGTCACAGGCAAAGAGGAGCCAGGGAAGGGGGCACAAAGTCACTGGGGGAAGGAGGAGAAATCCCCATTGCTCCTTCTCTGCACCCCTGCAAAGTGACCTCCAACACCACGGTGGGCTCTAGGGGCCTGATGACAAAGGGCAGCTTGTCGACAAAACTTGACTCAGAAAGATGGCTTCTCCTGAAAAAGGGCCAAACAGCAGTTCATCCAGAGTGTGGATCTCCGAAAATCTAACACTGTCTCCAGATGACTAGAGCATTTGCCAAACGAAAAATACATGCAGCGAAACATGACTGCTCTGGACCTAATCCCTATCTATCTCCAGTCATACCGCAAATAGAGCAAAGTACCTTTTCCCCTAAAATACATGACAGCTTCTATGGCTGCACCACAGCAGTAAGCCAAAATAAATCACTTTCAGATATACCATTCTATGATTCTATAATGTTCAGTGAATACACCAGCACTTGGGAATCTGCATAACCTCATCTTACAAAGCACTCTTGGGGAGAGGGTAAAGGTGGAGTATGTAGTCCTTCAATTCACTGAAGTTTTCTGGTTGCCCTCCCACTGAAGACTTTGCTTATGCAATTTTAATGTTCATGTATATTCTTTTAATCCTCAGAAATTGATAGTTAAAATTATTACTTGTTGTTTTCCTTCTAAGAAAAAGACATTTCATAGTCTCAACACAGCCAAAGAAAAAGATGTTTCACAGTCAACACAGCCAAAATACCCTATCTGTTCAAAAACTATATCCAGCCAGGCAAGGCCTCCTACAGGCAGGTTTGTCTTATTCTTCACTGGTCCAGTTCAATCAGAAGACCAACAGATGTGAACCAAGCAGGAGCCAGTGGTCCCTGCCAGAGGCTGATCTGACACCACCTACATCAGAGACCTCTGGGTCACCCAGTCGCCTGTGTTAGACCAGTACCATTGTGCTTTTCTTTGGTTCACAAGGTCTTTTCCCCATGCACAGCAGCCACATCTCTCCACATACAAAGAGCGCATGTGCCACCCACCACCCTATGGGATGGTGACAGCTGCCCCTGGCCCACACTTCACCTGGTGTGCCCTGGCTCAAGACTCCTCCATCTCCACAGAGATCTTTGGAGGCCCATGAGGTGCCTCCCCCTCTCCTGATTTTGTCTAAGAGCAACCAAGAGGTCCAAAATTTATCATAGATGTGGGAAGAGGCACACAGAGGTGGGTAGGATAGCTGCAGAGATTTTGTCCCCCTAGGAAATGGAGAAGGCTTGTTTGGGAGGGGTTAAGCCTTTCCTAAACTATCCAAGAACATTAAAATATGGTTTTCAAATCTTTATTAATCATACACTTCCCAAACATTTTCCAAAAGTGTGTAAAAGTACTTTTTCTCAGTTGTGACTGTTTCTCTGCCAAGTCATAACACCACCACAAGCAAGTCCAACAGTCTGAAAGATACACTTTTAAGCAAATGGTAAAGTTTTTCTCATGCTTACCATTTCAAAAGCAACAGTATGTACACTCACAGAGTCCCAGCTTAAACAAACAAAAAACCAGCTAATAATGTATACTCAGAACCATGTAAAACCAGAACATACTAGAAATTCAAGCTGCAATCTTACTGCATCAATCAAATTTTAGTGCTAGTGATCCTCTTTTCCCCAGAGTTTGACACTTCAGACATGAAAAAGTTGCTGAAAAGATCACGGGGATAAATTTGGATAGATATTTAAACCATGGGAGAACACTAATTTAAATTATGATAATATGACCTATTAAAGAAAGAAATTAAAATCTCCCAATTGATTATGTCAAGAGAAATTCAATTCCAAAAGGGGCTAAAACACCAGTTACGCCTCAGTTTTGAATAGGCAGAAAGAATATGAACGTTTAATTGTCTGGCTATTTGTAGAAGTGATCTAATGGCTTTCAACCTTCTCCAATTTTCAGACCCCTAAAAATTTACAGTTGAGGATCCCATTAAAGAAAACACAACCCCACTCACAAGAGGCTTGTTTTACTTCATTATTTTTACGGATCTGTCAGAAATATTCTGTGGAAATTAAGGGCCTAAAAAGCAGGAGGACAGATGCTGCTTCCACAGTTAATTGATATACATGGTCTAGGGCGAGGCATCCCTGCCCATGGCAGGGCGGTTGGAACTAGATGATCTTAAGGTCCTTTCCAACCCAAACCATTCTATGATTCTATGATATGAATGCAGCTTGCTGTCAGCTTTCAGCATTCAGCTTTCCCAAAGTGTGACTTATATTTGAATTTGCAAGGCACTTGCAGGCACAGGTCCTGGTGAGCTCATGGACAGAATTAAAAGCTCAGCTATGCTCACCAGCAGATGTAATTATCAGAAGGTTTCACTTGTATTAATTGCTTAAAGGCACAATAAGGAGGATGGGCTGCAAGAAGACTTTTGCTGCCTAGGAAAAGGTGGCAAAAGGTAATGGTGAGACCTGACTATGCTACAGCAGGACAGAACTGTAGGCCCATACTACCAGATTTCCTCTTGACCCTCATCCATTTATGTTTGCAATAGCAAGTCTCCATAAATCAATGTTTGTTTGGAGAGGAAGTCCAGATCCCCTGTACTTTTTGCACTGCTGCTGACAGCTTGGCCCACCGTTAGCACATCCTTTTTCCCTTCACCCTCTGCTCATGGATGGGGCAAGGAGAGCAGAGCAAACAGCCCCAGACAGTCTCTTAATCTCACCTGAGCAGTTAGTTCTACTTCACATATGCAGTTAAATATTTCATTCTGTCCTTGGCACAAGACAGCAGAAGCAAGGGAGAGATGAGGGCCTCAAGCCCATCCTTGACCCACCAACTCCACTCTAGAACACATGGTCAGTTTCGCCCTTCTCCTCCCAAACTGTTAGCTGTTTCAGATGCTGTCTTTCTCCCTTTTTACACAAAATCTAAGTTTTGTTCAATTGCTAAATTTAAACAACTTGCAAAACCTTCATAATTCTCACAAATCAGAATTTTTACATTCTGTCCGGACAAAGTCATCCAGATCTTCTGCTGCAGGGCCAGGACAAGCAAGGTGACTTCATCAGCATTGTTCTTATCACCAATAGTTGACTTCCCTTTTTAGGATCACTTTATGCACTTATAGCAACACAGCACCACTGAGGACAGTGCATGTGTGTCCTGGGTTCAGCTATAGCAGTCATTTTTTCCCCTTCTTAGTAGCTGGTGCAGTGCTGTGGTTTTGACTTTCAGCCTGGGAACAACGCTGATAATACCGATGTTTTTAGTTGTTGCTAAGTAATGTTTACTTTGACCAAGGACTTTCTCAGTCTCATGCTCTGTCAGGGAGGAGGGGAAGCCGGGACGAAGCAGAGACAGGACACCTGGTCCAAACTGGCCAAAGGGGTATTCCATATCACAGCATGTCATGCCCAGTGTATAAACTGGAGGGAGTTACCCGGAAGGCCCAGATCGCTGCTCTGGTCGGGCTGGGTATCGGTTGGCGGGTGGTGAGCAATTGTATCCTCTCCCCTTGTTTTTTCCCTTATCATTATTATTATTGGTGGTAGCAGTAGAGGTTTTGTATTATACCTTAGTTACTGGAGTGCTCTTATCTCAACCCATGGGAGCTACATTCTTTTGATTCTCCTCCCCATCCCTCCAGGAGCAGGGAGAAGAAGAAAAGGGGGAGTGAGTGAGCAGCTGCGTGGTTCCGAGTTACCGGCTGGGCTTAAACCACAACAGTTCTTTGTGGTGCCCAACATGGGGCACGAAGGGCTGAGATAACGACAGATCTGACCAGAGTGTGTCTAATCATATTTGTGATAAGCATTCATTGTTTTGGATTGATAGTCACTCATCACAGTGCTGATTTATTGGCTCTCAGAGTTGTTGTGCTTGATTTCAGAGTTTCAGCATGTTGTACCTTACTTACAGCCAGTATTTGCTGTTTTAGTGTTTATCGGCTGGGGGGCCTGGGCTAAGGTTATTGTTTCACAGTACTTCATGATAATGACTTGTAATAGAATAGACTCATTGATCATGAAACTGGTATGGCTTGCGTTCCCAGGGTGGTCATCACCTCTATACTTTGGGAAGTATATAATGAAATCTTTTAGCAATTACGTATCTTTTTTTTTCTCCTCGGGGGGTCAACCTATGAAGGAGTCATTTCCTTACACCCCCCGCTTCCCCACCAGGCTATTTACAGCAGCATTTGAGAGTTCTGAAGGTTTTGGGTGGCCTTTGAATACTCCTGAGACCTGCCTGCTGATTGTGCTGGGGATCAGCATGTTGGCACGCGTACGGAGTGTGTTTTACCCACTGCCATCCCACCCTGGGAACACCTTATTTCATCTGATCTTGAAAGTTAAGCAGTGTCGGGTTCAAATCTGGTCTAGGGTTAGATGGCAATATAGGAGGACCACCAAGAGATTTTCCCCAAGGCTGGACAAGTCATGAGTGGCAGGGTGCGTGGGATAGTATGGGCAAGTATCTAGGCCAGTGGGCCCCTCCAGTGCTTTGGAACTTCACCGCTGAACAAGTGCAAAATCCGGAAGAACTAGTAAAACAGTTAAACGACGTGTGCTGTCATCCTGGTTAGACCAGAGAGGGACAAATCATGGCAATGTGCTGGGGCTTGGCCTATGCCTACAGAGCCCTGCTCAACACTATCCAGCACCTTCAAAGGGAAAAAAATGTCTCTGGATCTGATGGCAAAGCAACAGACAACGCAGCTATACCAACTACAAGCACAGCAGCTACTCAAACCCTGACCACAACAGACAATGCAGCTACTCCAACTCCAAGTACAGCAGCTACGCCAACCCCAGTGACAAGCACAGCAGCTACTCAAACCCCAACAGCAACAGACAACACAGCTGTTGGTGTTAACTCAACCCCCAACCACAGCAGCTGCACTAACCCCAGCAACAGACCCTGCAGCCACTCCAACCCTAGCGGCAGACACTGCAACCGCTGCAACCACAGTGATAGACACTGTCGCTAAACTAAATGGCCAATTTGTGACAATATCGGTTGCCCTGTACACAAGGGGAAAAGCAAACAAGAGGCACAAAGAGCAACCTGTGCAGTGAAGAAAGACGAAGTCCCAATACACTTACTACAGGGGACAGCATCTGAACAAGAGTTATTACTACGTGAATCAGAGGAAGACGAAGAAGAAGAAGAGGTGACTTCTCAACCCCAGGCCTCGACCAAGCTGCGGAATACACGAAAAGATTTCACCTGTCTTCAGGGGAGCATATCGTCACCTAGTTGCTCTGATGCTGGGACAATGGGGTCCATGGTCACGAACTAGAAGGTAGAGAAGCCAAGCAGCTGGGCTTAAACCACGACAATGTGGTATTCATAACTGGGGCAGAAAATGATGCCAATTCATCTGTCTTTTACAAAGAATAGATAGAAACCAGAAAAAGTTAAAATTCTCCTATCTTTACCCTCACAGCTTCCTGAAACTCATTATTTATTGTAATATTTTTAAATGTTATATGATTATCTAAGAACTGAAGGCCAGAACTCGAAGGTTACATAGACATTGTACAAATAACAAGTACAATATCAAGTTAATAACTCAGACTAGTGAAAGTTGCCCAAAACTTGACCTTTAAAAGTGTACAAGGCATGGCCCTGCTTGGTTGCTGGAAACGCTGGTTTTTTCCATAGCACTGACATCAGCTGTATCCCCCAAAAATTAAATGAACATATCCACTGGCATATGACTAGAAATTACAAGACTAGGCCTGTGCCACAGAAAGGAAAAGGGTTATGTAAAGAATTAGATCAGTATGACTCATCCTAACCATTGGGTTTGAAGAATGTTAATAGTACTATTGTGGTATTAAGCTGGCTGTTACAGTTAAGATTGCACTTGGAATTTCCATTATAAATCCTATTTTCAAGGGTTTATATCTTGGCTGTAGTATAAATTGAATCACAGCTGAAACTCAGCATACAGAGTCTCATCACTGGAAGCAAAAGGTTTTTCAAAGAAAAACCCTTTGGTTTTTTGAGGTCAAAGGAATGAAAAAAACAGTAGAATCATTAAGGGAGAGTTGACACTTTTCTGCTCTCCTGTAAATTAAAAATGACCTCTCTATTTAAACTCAGGATTTCATAGGTCATTAATCCAGAATGGAGAATGCTATCTCTAGGTGTATGGAAACAAAACTCATTAAAAACACTTGCGCTCTTACCCTGAAAGAGCTACTAGAAGGTATAATAAGGGGCTTTTCCAAAGTTTCAGTATAAGTTTTGAACTTCAGAGGACCAAATTTCAGCATTGGCATAAACTGCAAAGCTTCCACCTGTTTCTGAGGACCTAATGATGCTACAATTCAAGCATGGAGTTGTCTACAAGTACATTTGTCAAAGCCATCCTATTGGCACCATGATGAATCTTGCAGGGCAGGCAAGCAATCCAGGTTTCCAAAAGTCAGCTCAAGTACCTTCATGTGGTCAAACTCTGGCTGCACCAGAGGCTTTGTGTCATCCCTGTGCTTTCTATGTAAGCCGACAAGACCTACGCAGGTCAATAAGCAGCATTTTAGACACGGTCAGTGCTTCCTAGATGTGAAACAGCAGAATACATCCCAATGAGGTATCTTCTTCAATTCACTACTTACCTGGACTCTTGCCCACTCCCCTCTTCCCCCATATTCACACAGCTGGTTAATAATAAGCATTTAAGCCACCTTTTAATACTGTATTTTCACTTTCCTAAGCACACATTTGCTCTGCCTTAGTTGAGAAAAGACCACTTCTACCAGCTTTCAGAAGATACACCTTTCTGTATCAGCTAGTCTTCGGGTTGAGGCCTTTGTTTGTATGCACCTTATGTGCAAGGAAACGTGATGTAATCCGCTAAACAAAAATGATTTTGAGTACTTCGAATATGCAGTCTGCCACATACTTACTAGCTGAAGCACAAACCAACAGTGAGGAAAATGTCTGCCCACAAGTTTGGTATAGAATCAGAGGAGTCACTTCCGTATTTTTAAAAGTGGGATCATAGAAAGTATCTGAGGCTTCAAGTATTTTTATAAGCTGGGAGGCTTGGGAAGGTCGGTGCTGTCGGTGCTGCAGGATGCAGCACTGTGCGGGGAAGCCCATGCCAGCCCATGCAGAGACTTCCTACCAGCTGGTGGCTAGCAGGGCCCCAAAAAGGCTCAGCAGCCTGCAGGCAGGCTCACCCCAGGCTGGTCTTGCTAACAAAGCAAAGCACTGCAATGTGTATAAATGATCTAGATTAGAAAGAAAAGAAAAAAGGAGAGTTCACATTTGTTTTAGGAGAGCAGCTTCCGTTTCAGACCAAGCTGTTTACTCATTCCTAGTCAGATCTTTAATGTCAGTAGCGGTGGTTTGGAGGTTAATAGCACTTTAATGATATAGGTTGCAACCTAATTGGAAGCTTCTAACGGAGTGTTTCTAAATGGAAGGAATTAATTGCATCTATGAAAAGTTGATGGAGCTCTTGTCAGGTGTCCATCTGTATTGGAAGTATTTCCCCAAAGATGCTGAATTAATAAGCTTCCTAATTTCATTGAAGGAGATTTTGTTTCATTAACTTTTCTCACCTGTGTCTGTCTAGGCTTGTCAAAAGACTTTCACATGAACATCAGACCACCTGGATGCATCTTAAAGACATAACTGCTATGAGGACCTGGATCACAGGCCCTTGAGACAAAATGTACAAAACTCTTAAATTAGGGCTTTGATCTTTAAACTCACAATGTTTTTCTTCCATTTTTTCCCTGTTTCACATGAAATAAAGGCTGGCTAATGAGCAATCCCTGCCTGTGTCCACAGGAACCACAGGGTTCAGGCAGTGGGAGCTGCTGCTTGGCCCCTCTCAAGGACATCCCCAGGACCTGAGACACTTGGCACCTGGTGGGCTTCATTACAGCTCCAGATTAATTTTTCTACTCGAACTAAAATCAACCCACTCAAAATGTTTGGGCTTTTTTCCCCTGCATTAAAACAGTGCACAGTAAGGGGTGCACAGTAGATTCCACAACATATGATTGGATGGCAGAGCCTTTGCTTCATCTCACCTCCTGTTTGGTAAGCAGTATTTCTTCCCATATGTTATGAAGCAGTGCAATAAAGCAGAAGGGTCCCAACCTGCAACATTATAAGAGTCTGTCTGAGGGGAATTTAATGATCCCTTTAAAAAACTGAGGAGGAGGAAAACATGTGAGGTGTAGTTTATGGGAAAATGGAAGAGCTTACTGCAGAAACTTGTATCACTGGCAATACAGTGAAGGATTGCAGTACTCTCTCCTTGCATATGAGATAATAAACATAGACAAGCAGAAAATCTTTTTCCTCAGTGTCTGTGCCACTAAAAGATACCCTTTTAGGCATTTGCTGTAGCCTCAAAACCAGGAGCTGGGACCTTTGCAGCTTTTCTAAACTTCAACAAAAGCACAGTGTGCCACAGCCAACTTTACTGTGCAATGCCATCAACTTCAGAGCACATAAAAGAGTTGAGGGGAAAGCACTTCTGCTGTGGACAAGAAAGAGCTTAAGAGCAGCTAGGGCCAGGTTTAGTAAATGTCTGAGAGAACCAGCTTTGTCAGTTGGACCAAATTTTGGTTTCAACACTCGAGAGACAATACTGACAGCCACCATGGGGCTGGGGAGGTGGAAGAGTCTGCAAGGTGAAAGGAGAATGGGTGAAAAAATGGTTTTAGCCCAACATCCAAGCACTCTGCAGTGAGAAAAGTGCATCTGCAGGGCAGGGGTTAAGAACACAAATCCTATATCCCCACTTCCAGCCTGACACCATCACCAGCAGCACCACTAGCATTGCCAGACAGGAAAAAAAAGGATTCAGTTTGGACCCCCACTTTTCTGGAAACACTTTTCTACAGACAAAGAAGGAGAAGAAAGGAGAGAGCAGCTGTCTTTTACTGTGAAAGGAGATAAGGTTAATAGTGGATGGTGAAGAACACGTAAAAGGAAACTTTGCAAACTGACAGCAAAGTTAAGCCACCAGAGATGTAAGTAAAGTAGATTCAGGATCAAAACTGTAGGGTGAAATATTTCTGCTTATTTAGGCTTACAGCCTATAATTTCCATAAGGTGAAATAAAGCCCTAGCTCATGTAATAGCCCTAAAACAGTGGTCCCAGATGTTATAATCAGAAAAGAACGATGTGCTGAACAAGCGTGTCCCCATGGCACAGAGTTTCAAGTGGCAGAGCAGAGAAAGCCGTCAAAGACAGTGAAATGCACAGAAGTATGTTTATGGGTGTTTAGGAGCAAAACTGCCTCATTTGCTTCAGACTAAAACTGGCATGAGTCTACTGGTGGGAGGGAATATGAGAGCTTGTCTGGACTTCTTCCATTTTAAAATAGAAAGGGAAATCTCTAGGAAGCAAGCCTACGCACTGAGCCACAAGAAGAGCTAAGCCTTGGGAATCTCGTGGGGATTTTCCAGATCAGGATGGGAGCAGCTTCAGCAAAAGGTAAGCTTCAAAATTAGCCCCAGCATGGCACAGAGCCAAGTGGTACTGCTACCTGCAGGAACGCCTAGTGGATGAAGCTGGGGAGTGGCAGCCTCAGGGAGGACGCTGTTTTGCAACCTGTTGAGTCTGTGACATCTAAGGAGTTGCTGAACTGGCAGACAGAAAAGGGAGAAGAGGCTTCATTTAGACAGAGGACTACTTCTACACCAAAACATTAAAAAGAGAGAGCTGGCATATCATCTTTTGAGTGTATGGGTTGGTACCATGCTTAGTCACTTCTCACTGTTCCTTCTCTGGTCATGATGCTGCTTGGTGAAGGAGCACATTCCCAAACCCCAGTGGGGTGAAAGAGTGTCATCTTCTGAACTGAGCTACACACATGATCTTCTTCAAATTAGTTTTGTTGGCAGCACATATGAAGTAGAGCACAGTGCTAATCAATATGAACAGCATTGTCAAAATAAAAGAACAATAGGCTGAATTCTCAACTAATTTTTAAAGAAATCGTGAAATTGCTTCTCTTTAAACTCAAGTACTTTAATTGTATCTGATGCATTATAAAATTCTTCTTACAAGCAGAAATATTTGCATTTAAAAAAATAACCAGAGAGATGTTTTCAAAGGACTTAAAAGATATTTTGTTATTTTCTCAGGGTAATAAAACAAAAATAAAAATGCTGTGTTATACCCAAAACTAGGCATAAGAAATTCAGCTATCTATATAAGTGGTTGTAAGCAAAAGGAATCAAAATTGTACTTTCCATTACAAAGAAAATAGAAGTGGTTAATCTATCTATATTAGAAATGTAATGAAAAAATGTGTTACACCTAAAAAATAAAACAATAAAAATCTATGCCGACTGAATGTTCAACAGCTGCTATAGCACATACACCACTATATTCCTGTGGGCTGTCCTCCAAATACTGTTCTTGCTGCCCTGCATGAATGCATGTGCTTTAATGATACACTAGGTAAGTGCCATAATACAGAAACATGAAACTTTGCCTATAATTTTTAACTGTGTGAGGATTATTTTAAATAGAAAACATCACTATCCTTTTTTGATCTGTGAAGCTATTCCAAACAAGGGAAAGTAAAATTTAATTAAAGCTAATTCAAATCCATTCCCTGTCTCCCAGTGGAAAAGCCTTCTCTACACGGGCCCAGCTGCTAGGTTTGCTGAGAGGGACATATTCAGGGTGGTTTATGTCAAGCAGTCATTGCATTAATATATAAACTATTCATATAGCCAAGACTGGAACCCAAATCTTTCAAGTGAGAACAAGAGTGCCACCGGCATTCACTTGCATGTTCTCTCATCTCATGACTTTTTTCCTGCACAGAACACAACCCCCCTATTTGATAATGAAGTGAACTAAGTTTCTTCAGGCAAGAAGATTGGTCTTGGTCTTCTGCATGACAGAAAGAGCATCTCTCTCATCCTACTAATAGATTGTAAAATAAAGGCTTGATCCCTGCTCCTTTTTTTGGCAGTACTAGCCTTCAGAAAAAGCTTCCAACTGTAAATCCAGACCGATGAAGGTGCTTCCCTTAGCTCTGAGAAAAGATCTGAGTCCCGAGGAAGGAAATAATTTAAAACACATCCCACATCCCCACCTGAAGTTACCTTTGTTAACTTACATAGCTACAGCTTGTTCAACACACTGCCTCCTGCTGCTGCCCTCCAGCCATGCTTCAATCTTCCCTTACACCTTGCAGAGAGACAGGCCTCTTACCTCCTACCTGGGGCTCCAGGGTCTACCAGCAAGACATGATGACTAAAACCACAAAACACTCCACATCATCTTGCACAAGTCCTTTTTGGACTGCTATTCCTTTTCACTGATCACATATACCACGTCAGAGCATCAGTCCCGTGAGCTTCATGTAGACCAGTCCAGCAGCAAGGACCTGGGGCACAGGATGTCTCTCTGGCCAGCCAACATGCAGATCTATGGATGACAGCTTGGCTTCTGCGCTTTGTGCTTCCTTTCTTTGGGCTTTGGCTTCTACATGGTGTTGCATACTGTGTACACTGCCCCCCTCTTTCCCTTCCTGCCCAGTTGTCTTAACAATTATTTTTTCACCGTGTTAATTAGTATAGCCTCCAAATGGGTTCATTAGTTGCATAGCCCAGCACAAGCCAGTAGTTGCCACCGTAGTTTTCATCAGCTTTTTTCTCACATCAAAATTTTGGAAAAAAGAAGTGTTATCTTTGTTATATCCATGTTGTGGTTTAAGCCCAGCTGGTAACTCAGAACCACGCAGCCGCCGGAGCACTCCCCCCTTTTTAACTCCCCCCACTCCTGGAGGGATGGGGAGGAGAATCAAAAGAATGCAACTCCCACGGGTTGAGATAAGAGCAGTCCAGTAACTAAGGTATAATACAAAACCACTACTGCTAGCACCAATAATAATAATGATAAGGGAAATAACAAGGGGAGAGAATACAAATGCTCACCACCCACAGACCAATACCCAGACCAACCCAAGCAGAGATCTGGGCCTTCTGAGTGACTCCCTCCAGTTTATATACTGGACATGGCGTGCTGTGATATGGAATACCCCTTTGGCTAGTTTGGGTCAAGTGTCCTGTCTCTGCTTCCTCCCAGCTTCCCCTCCTCCCTGGCAGAGCATGAGACTGAAAAAGTCCCTGATCAGAGTAAACATTACTTAGCAACAACAAAAAACATTGGAGTTATCAGCGTTGTTCTCAGACTAAAGCCAAAATGCAGCACTGCACCAGCTACTAGGAAAGAGAAAAATAACTGCTACAGCTGAACCCAGGACAATCCAGCTCACACAGGATTAATTGGGTCCATGCTGGCTGGGCAGGGGCAGACAGGTCTCACCTGCCCAAGAGGTGCCCCAAGGCAGGCTGCAGCCACAGATGGAACTACTGCAATGATGCTTAGAGACTGAAAGACCCACCAGATAAACAAGAAATGCACAGTCTAGAACTTTCTAATGCTGATAATCAGAAGGCTGATTCTTCAGACAAAGTATCTCCTACAGACAGGTCAGCATACCAGTCACAATACCAAGAAGTGACTCTGGAAGAATCAAAAGAGGAAAGGTCTTAATAATCTCTTGTCAGTCAGATGCCTTCTCAAAATTCACTGCCTTTTACATTGCCCTAAGAACACTAGCCTATAAAAATATACGTATGTAATAGAACCACAGAGCCATGCCTACTTTTCATTAAAAGACTTGTCTTCTTTTGTCTTCTTTCCATGGCGTGTAATGCTCTCATCCTCTTCACATTTTTGTTTCTTCATAAAAAAGTAACAGACAATGAATATGACCTCATGTATCCAAACTGATAAAATTCCAGATAACTTTATGAAGACCTTAGTAAGCATTACAGCATCTGGATCAAAAAAGGTAGTGAAAATACTGGTCTGACTGATGATTACACAGTAAGCTGGAATTTAAGCTGAGTTTATGGAAGTATTAATTCAATTTTATTAATTCAGTTTATTTCATGCAATCTAGTAAATATGTGGTAACAAATCCTTAATTACGTGGCCTGCAGTATACACCCACAACAGTGTCACCCATGTTAGCCTGCCCCTTAATTCTTATCCATAAACTCTCAACTTATTCTTCATCCACCCCTTGGCAGAGCTCTATATGTTCCAGTTGCTCTCTCACATAAAGAGCAACTCCACCACCTCGCCTTGCTGGCCTGTCTTTCCCAAAAAGCGTGTAGCCACCCATGACAACATACCAGTGCCAGGGAGCTATCCCACCCTGTCTCTGTAATTGCAATCAGATCATGGCCCTGAGCCCACGCACAGATCTCTAATTCTTCCTGTTAATTCATTTGCATTCAGAGGTGATCTCTGGTTTCTCTTCATCTTGTCTGATCTAGTCTATTCATTTCAGCTGCAGCTGAGTGTCTACAGCTGAGTCTGCTGCAGGCTTAGCTTGAGAGCTGCAGATGTTCTCTAGATCTTCCTGGAATACTGTCTATACTGCCAGAAAATCAAGTAAAGCAGGCCTCGAACTGGACAAAAGAGCTGACCTTGCCCAGGCACACTGGCCTCTACTGATCCTGCGCAAAGTGCTGCTGTGGAGTGGCACTGACTCAACCTTGTCCAAGAAGCACGATATACTCGCAGAGTAATATAACCCAGCACAGTAAAATGTCCCAGCCAAGCACAAGCAACATAATGGAGCTGGCTAAAAAATCTGTTTGGGATTTTACGGTGTTTTTTACCCACTTTATTTGTTCAGCCTGCCAGAAACTATAGGAAGCCTGAAGCAGTTAGAACAAGATGTTCAGGATGCGATGTAAGGCAGGCGAACAGGAGCAATTTATTCCATATCCAAAACAGGACAAGTAACTCAGTGTCACACAGAGGAATAGAGAGAGAGACATTTTTAAGCAAGCTGGGGATCTCCTTTGCAAAGCATTTTCTGCATTTACTTTGCCTGCTACCAGCATGTCAACCTTCCCAAGGGGGCAGCCAGATTTGTATTGCCAGTCTGAGTGGCACACTGACTGTGTGCTCAGTGGATTTAGCATAGTCGCTAACAGAGAGCTGGGGATGATCTCCCTTTGTACCTGCATTTAACATACCAGGCAGCTTCCTCCCAGCACCAAAGGCGCAGGGGACTTCAAGCAGAGAGCGTGGTCCCTGTAGCCATCGTAGGAACTAAGACCACAGCCTGCAGGGAGGCAGAGGAACGCATGCTTGTATCCCCTCCCGTGACAGCTCAGGGATCTGATAATAGATAGATATATCCTCCCTTAGATGTAAGGTAGAAATTCTTCACTATGAGAGTGGTGAGACACTGGCACAGGTTGCCCAGAGAAGCTGTGGCTGCCCCATCCCTGGCAGTGTTCAAGGCCAGGTTGGATGGGGCTTTGAGCAACCTGCTCTAGTGGGAGGTGTCCCTGCCCATGCCAGGGGGGTTGAAACTAGATGATCTTCAAGGTCCCTTCCAAACCAAACCATTCTGTGACTCTATGATTCTATAAAGGCAATTACAACTAATTACAAAAAAAATTGTAATCCACTAAAAGGGTTGAGTAGGAGAAACTAGAGGTTAGTTTATCTCACACGCCCAGCACTTCTGTGTAAGACCCTGCACTTCACTTTGGTCTTCTAATTGAGCACCACTTCTGACTCACTCAGAGGATTTGCCAACCCACAAAACACATCGCACCAGAAGGAGAAACCCAGTGAGACTTGGGAACTAGAAAGACGGGGTATGAAAACCAATTGCTCAGGGGACTAGTCTGTCACTCCTAATCCCTTAACAGTTTTAAAGTCTCGGTGCGACACTGGAATGCACCCAACATTCCTCGGGTTGCAACTACCTTCATCTTCTTTCACAGTGTTTCAATTAAATGGAGGTGTATTAAAGTAAAAGGGAGTTTGACATGGTCCTCAAAGGGCCCCTAATCTCACAGGAGTTATTGAAATTGAAAGGAGATTTTGAGTCATCTCTTCCTGTTTAACTGCCTAATCAGACAGATACTTTCATTGTCTGATTCGTGCCAACACTGAGATTGAACTTCAGATTCACATCTCATAGTTCCTAATTTTATCACATTGGGGCAAAAATGAGATACAGAAGCCTAGACTCTTTCCAAATGGTAGCCTGCAGGACTCCTTTATGAAGTGGGTTAAAAAAGACCTTTGGTACTTTCCCGATAGATAGCCTTCATTATTTACAGATTTTAGAATGATAAAAAAGATTCACTGCAGAGCTAAAGCAAGCTCACAGGCTACAGTCAAGTTGCATCTAATAGATAAGGAGACATTGCAGTACAATAGACTTTAAATATTTCTGCAGCTCTACTTTTCAACTTGTTTTTAAATGTGGAGAATTTGCTGCCCTCCTCTGCTGGACTTTTGATTATAAGGAGGATATCTTCTGGGACAATTCCTTTCCTGGAGCCCATGTGCTCCACTTTGACTACGTGAAATGTGACTTGGCTTAGTGTTGAGGCATTTTAAAATAATTGAGAAGGGCGGGAAAAGGCATTTTGTGAGAATTTCTCTTCTCTTGGTAGCTAACAATGCAAGAACAAAGGGGGCTTTGAAAGACTATTTTCTGTTGAAACCTAGAGTATGGCATGTCCAGTCACAATCCAATGCTCTATTGATATGATGCAATATGCTGTCCGATGGACTAACACAAATATTGGACCACAAGTCGGAGGACAACATTTTTCCTACTTTTTCATTAGGAACAAAATAAGTGAGGAAGCCAGTGGCTGATTCTATGCTACCAAGGGTTATCCATTTCTCTGCTCATTAGCTACAATTAACTGTGTAATTATACAGTTTGCTGTTTTATGCTTCCTGGCAGGCTAATGTCATTTTATCTGAAGCAGAGGATGAGTGGGGGGGATTTAATTGCTGGGCCTTTTGACAAACAACTGGCATTTCTTCCATGTGCACAGTCTTTGGGATACTGTAAATCCAGCTAAATGAACAGGTGACAGGTTTCCTCTCCATGTAAGCCAGAGAAGAAGAGTAACCACTACCATCTCTTTTGGTGCTTACATAGAAAAACTAGACTGTTGGTAACTGAAAGATGAAGAGGGATACTTACTACCATAGCACCTGGAAACCTCACCACTGAGTGAGGTCCTCATCAAACAAATAAATAAAACATAACAGGAAGAAAACTGGGACCAGAAAGGGAACAGCATTGCCCAATGTGATGGTGAGGTAGAAGGTGAAGCTTTCAACTCTGTATTCCAGTTATGCTTCCTTCCAACAGTATGATTGGTCCTGTTGTATTGATTTCTTGTTCATTAAACATGAAGGATAACATTTTCAAACATGTCTCCTCAGCTAAGGCTCCTGAGTTCCATTTACAAAAGTGATTTTCAAGATACCTGTTGCAGACAGCCATTTGCTCAAGTTACTGACACACTTCAGACGTTTTTACCCAGATGTTTAATTAACATCACAAGAGGTGCAACACTGGCACCTCTCACCCTAGCACTGGCCCTCAGGCTTTGCTCAGAGAAGATAGCAGGCCATGCTGAGGAGCCACATGGACATTTGGCTGTGCTCCCTTATGCAGTGTCCAGGGAAGGCTACCACTGAAACTCAACCAAAGCGCTCAGGTAATGGTGAGGTGGCATCACCCAGGCCCTGAGTCTATGATGCAAGCCCATGATATTTGTGCAGCCTCCAAAACTATCTGTGGCATGCGATAGTGTCATGGTTTAACCCCAGGCGGCAGTTAAGTACCGCACAGCTGCTCACTCACTCCCTGCCCTTTGTCCCTCAGTGGGATGGCAGGAGAAAAAGAATAAGGTAAACCCCATGAGTTAAGATAAGAACAGCTTAATAATTGAAATAAAACTATTATTATTATTTAATATATACCGACAATATTTCTTCTGGAATAGTGTTTGACACTATTTTTCCTAAATGCCTGGTTATTTCTGTTTAACCACCCCCATAGTGAAGAGCTATATGAAGTCCCAACAGCACTTATCCCATTGCCTAACATGGGAGGTCTTTTTAGTGCAATATGCTTATGACCTTGTACCCTTCTACTCCTTTAATGCCCAAAGGACATCAGGGCAGAGTACCAACACAAAAAAAAAGACCCTAACAGAAGCAGAAACTGGCAAGACACAAGCTGAACATCCATGGAGTCTTTTTCCCTGCTTCTGAAAGAGAAACCTTCAAGTAAACTCTGCCTCATCCATCCTGTTTGTGCCATTAAATAGGCAGCCTGGCTCACTAGAGCAAGTCACATTTCCACCATTGCAGTAATTCTCTAAAAACTTGGGCATCACCATGTCCAAAAAGTGGGGAAAAAAGTCCTTGTGCATAAAGTCAGCTGTAGGATGAAATGTTAAGTGAACTACAGCCATCCTGTCGAAGGACAACCAAGACAAAGTCCAGTGAGAGAATGTATATTACTCGGCTTCATCTCAGTATGAGTTAACACAGCGTCCTCAGTGCATAGATTTAAATTAATTAAAATTAAACCAAAGAAAGATGCTAGTGCACAATGGAAATGCACTAAGAGGGCTGAGGGTGCAAGCAGTGGTGGTTCTGAGCACAGAAAGAAGATCATTTCCATTAACTAGAATGGGTGTCTGGTCCTGGCAGCTCTGCTCTGAAGATGCAGAGTGGTGGTTAATGTTGCAAGCAGATGGAGTGGGAATGTGCAGGTGAAAGTACCTGTAACCTTCAGTTCCCATTGCTCTCTGTGTCTCAGTCGTCCTCACAGAGCTGCCCTCCACTGTGGTTTGCAGGAATCAAAAGATCCATCTCATTCCTAACCTGTGTGCCACAGTTTGCCTCTTGCATATATCACAGTGTTATCTGTCTCCTTGTAAAAGGACAGAGATAACATCCTCCTCTAGCTCATCAGCATGAGTGTCCCCAAATACATTAACTACAGCAGCCACACAAACAAATTAAGATTTCGTTCTTAAGCTACAGAGAAAACACGTTCAGCACGTGGGCAAGAAAATTATGGGCTTTTTCTCAGGTTGCTTATTGCTGTTCTGCTCCAATGTCATTCAGGGGATTTTCTCTCAATTTCCAACAACATGACAGTGATCGGAATCTCGATGTGCCCCAGTTCTCTTCCCGCACAAGGTCAATGAGTTTCTGTCCTAACCTCTGCTACATAAGAAACAAAATGATGTTTCACTCCTGTGATGATAAATTGCTCCTATAGACTCATTCAGAGTTTGATCCTTGGAGTCAGAGCTGGCATTAATTTCATCAGATACGTGCCATGACCCTCACCCTTAGTCTTGCAAACAAGAGACCTCTATTTAACAAAAGACTATGCAGTGGTTAAACATTTGAAGTTCCCATCTAAATAAGGCTGCCTACAGCTTAGAAATTGGTATGCCTTCCTGTTAGTTCGACAGCATATAGAAATGCTCCTGGACTAAATTGGATGGTGTCACACACAATAGTGACACTATTTGTGTCACTAGGAACAAGATATGCAAAATATTTCTTGTAACTGTTGTTCAGTAGCATAGTTGAACTGCTGAAGCCGCTGTTCACTGAGCTGAGGTCACTGCCCACTGCACTGATGGTCCTGTCCCACTGTTACGAGGTGTTTCCCACTGCTGTGTATGTACACTTTTGCCTCTCATCATTCCTGGAACATGTTGCCCAGTAAGGCTGTGTAATGTTCATCCTTGGAGATGTTTGAAACTCAGCTGGACTGAGCAATCTAACCTAACCGGAACCACTTCAAGAAGGAGGTGGGACTTGATGACTTCCAGAAGCCCCTTTAACACAAATTGTTCTGTGATTTGTTCACGAGCATATGGAACAAGAGTTACCAGTTCTTTGATTTGTCATCACCTAGTTAATTGGTCATTTATTGACCACAAATTCAGGTAGTTCCCTTTCCTTGACTCAGTGTCATGGGTGTAAGAACAAAAACGTAAATCAAAGAGCATTTTCATGAAAGAGTTACTGCATGGTATGTGAAGCAAACAACACATTTCAGTATTATTGAGTTGAAATTAGAAATAAGGCTCTCAGAAGAAAAAATTATGAAGGACTATGAAAATGGGGTTCATCTGCCAAACCCAATAATTTTGCAAGACATATTACCTACATCAGTAGACACTGTTCCCAGTTTTGCCAGCAGGCAAAACTTCACGTGAACCAGAATATTGGGTCAGCACCGTAGAAAGACAATCTTCCTTCAGGTGAATGTTGATCTACAAATGATCTAATGCTAAAAGCCCTGGATTACCTTTTCCACCTTTGCACAGATGTCCTGTGCATCCTTAGCAGCCACTTAGACTGATTCAGTTCAGCTAACTTCAGCTATATAAATTCAGTCACCTGCTTGGCCAGGATCTACCCATAGCAAATGGAGAGCAAAACACCTCTAGATTCAGCCCTCTTACTTTGGACAGGTATCTCGCTTTGGCTTAGGTTTCCCATTGGGGGTGCCTATCTCTCACCCTTTGCCCCTCCTTGTCTGGGTAGGGAAGCTGTCTGCTTACTTTGCCCATTGAGGTCACAGTCCCTTGTACTGGTTGCGTCTTGTCCCTGGCTGGGTCATCAAGGCACTGTCACTGAAAAAAGCTGGCAGACAGCACTGGCATGGGCCAGAGTAACAAATAAACCCACAGCGCTACCAGCCAACAACACATACCCTCCAAGAGAGGCACCAGGAAATCCAGCATAGGGAGGAGGCACACACTCACCATCCCACAGCTGCTGGGCCAGCACACCTATGCAGTTAAAGTAGAGAGCTAGCTGAAGTTTTGCTGGTAAAAGGACCGGTCTAATTCTATTTTATGTTCAATTACTTTGCTTCAAAAAAAAACCAACAAAAAATGCAAAAAAAAAAAAAAAAGCAGAGGTAGAAGACATTTTGGTGTTCAGCGTGGAACTGTGCTTTATCATAAATTCCCTGCACAGAACCAGAAATGTATGATCTGTACTTTGAATAAATATTTAAGACCTAAAATGGAGAGCCTGACGTTGATCAGGGGCCACACTTGGGAATAAATTGTCATTGCTTTTTAAATTGCTGCAGTTAAGCTATAGCAGGTTATATACAGCAGTTATATAAAGATATATATAAAGAACAGTTCCTATGCCACCACATCAGGAGCAGTGTATGAGTTATAAAACACTTAGACTGAGACACTCTGTCCAAGGAAAACCATATTCCTCACTCTGGGATTTCATATTGGACATTTATACCTTGGGCAAGAAGATGGATTTTCATAGGAATATATTTTTATTGCTGTTACTCAAACACAGCATTAAAAATGTGCAAGTAGTTTTAAATCCAAATTAGAATTGAATTGCCTTGAACTGTTCAATGGCAGGTCTTCTCTTCCTCTGAACAAAACCATATCCAAGATATTATAGGTTTTAAAATGTTCTAATTAATCTACTGCTGTTCACTGAGAATATGCCAACGTAGCCATAGTGTAGAGTGTATTGTCTAAAGAGCACTGACAACTGGTAACTAATACAACATCGTGGTCACTGACTCAGGGTCCTTCCATGGCAGCAAACCTCAAAAAAGTTTTTCAAACTCTGTTCTATTTATGTGAAAATAATCAGCAGGAGGAAGAAAACAAAACAACTATGATGATTTCAAGACCGTTTTATACAGCATGCAACACTACAGAACCATGTCACTATTTCCAAACACCTGGCAAATCCCTGTCAGGAGCACCAGTTCTTTCATCTTTTAGACATCTTGCATACTTACGAAGTTAAAATATCTTTCCCTCTCTAGAGCTTTAAGTCAACCTAAAGTGATGGGGTTGATGTGATGTCCTTATGTGAAAGTCCTTGTGTGATGTGATGTCCTTATGTCAAATAAGCAGTTCAAAAAAGCTAACTCGTCTGCAGCAGATTCACAGAATCACAGAATGGTATGGGTTTGGAAGGGACCTTAAAGATCATCTAGATCCATCCCATTAGACCAGGTTTTTCAGTTTCACTGGAGAACTTGGGATGGCTGCTGAATCCCAGGATGGTGTTGAGACTCTGTGTTCTGGAGGGGAAAAATGTCACAATGTCACCTACTAAATCAGTGATTTAGAGCAAGCAGATGCTCTACAGCTGTCTCCAAGGTGAGCTGAATTTCCAGGGTCATATGGGAGCCCCAATACATGTACCTGCAAGATGCATGCAGCAGGTCGGATGTGCTGTGAGCATGGCACCTCCCTAAAAATTCCCTGCACAGAGCACAGGCACACACAGTGCAGAAATCCCACCCACAACCTTGCAAACCCCGGACAAGGCAGCTCAGTTGGGCCCCGGGGTCCTACAGGAACCAGTCACACAGTCCCTCCGCAGATGTTACAGGACCTTGGGATTTCAGCTTTACCTTTTGTCCAGGCAGTGCTGGTCTGGCATGACATGTATGTGTGCTTTGTTTTCTGTCCGCAGGACCAAGACACTGCTACTTGTGTTGGCAGTTCTATTTACCACTGCGCCCCAGCACCATTTCTCCTGGAAAGCTTCAAAGAGAAGAGAAATTAATGAGTAAAATTGCTTCCCTCTTAATGAGTAAAATTGCTTCCCTTCCTAACAGAAGACAGGTATGGGGTCACTGTGCCATTCAAAAGGAAATAAAAAACCCCACGTTTCCCGGTGAAGTGTGTACCTTCAACTGCTGCTCCAAACTCTTTAACCCCCACCCCCCCAACTCACATCACTGCAGAGACCAAACAGGAGAGCTTGCAATTCTATTCGTATTCCCCATGTCTTAAGCATGGGTAATAACTGGAATTATCAAGGGTGATATCATTTTAATCAAGACAGCGTACCACAGGCTGTTACCAGAAATGAGAAACCCTTCCATGCACCGTGGGTAAGCAGACAGGCCCAGATCCAGAAAGGGGTTTAGCTCCTACCTCTCAACAAAAACAGCAACCCATAGGTACCTGCCTGCTCCTGCTGCCCCAGCAAGGCTCATGCTCTCTGAGTCACCCATGCTGCAGCCTGTTTGCCATTAAACTGCAGCCCAGGTGAGATGGAGAGCAGCACATTGAAACTCTATCAGTATGCACAGAAATGGGGCATGCATATTAGCGCTTTATCAAGCATAGTTACTGTATAATGTATTTCACCAATTGCAAGGTGAAGAACTTAAGTCTGGCTCTTCTTGAGGTTTCTAACAGCCATTTCTGTTCAATGATATCTCATTACTTAGTGCATGAAGCCACCTAGAAAGCCTGAAGCTGCCCCCTATCCGGCAACTTCTGCAGGCTTTCAATCACACCAGCAAACCTGCAAGTGTCAGGATTTATTCAGGCATTGCCTGTCCCATCATTCACTGCAAGCAGACTTTCACAAATGCACTTTCTTTACATTAGACTATATTTGTGTCTAGCTCATTTGTAGCCATAAGCGTCTGATCCATTAAGCTTTACACTTGGGTGAGCAGACTTTCAGCCCCTCAGGGCATGGCACTGTTTAATACCAAGAGGGTCCAGAGCACCAGAAATCCCTGAAGCCATTCCCAGCAAGGGAGATAGAGGCATGATTCAGTCATGCCTGCTCCACCGAGGGACAGAGCCCCACGGCACCCACAGCCACCTTCCCAGGGCTGGCTGGGGAACCCTGCTCACCACCAGGTTCTCCTCCAGCAGAGGCTTCCTGCAAGCCCCATCAGGAAGGCAGGATGGAGCCCTTTGGGGAAGCCAAGTCCTTCAGTTCAGGAACTATTAGTATAACAAAAGCCCTGCATCTCAGAGGACTTTGGAAAAAGATGCTGAAAGCCATTGTCCCTGTGCTGAGGCTGAGAAGCTCAATGAGCTCTGGGCCGAGAAGGAGGAAAGGCTGCAGGTTACCCAAACTGAGAACTAGTCAGCATTGGAGGTCAAATGCTAGAAGACTGTCCTTATGATAAAATGGGAAGCCACTGGGAACAGGATGATAATACTGGCTTCATGAAGATTTACCAAAAGAGAGCATTGCCAGGAGAAAACATGAATTTAGTTTCATAAACAGTTTCCTTGCCCAGACTAACAGAAACAAAATCTTTTCTTGATGATTTTTTGCAGTTGGGCAGAAACAGAAAACCTTTCTGTAAATGTTGAGGAGATCCTCTCTCCTCTTGCAGCTGCCCCAAGCATCAAGGGAGATGAGATTATGTTTGAGAGCAAGAAGAGGTCAAGTATTAGCAGAAAGTAAGCAGCATTGCCTTAAGAGGATGCTGCAGCCACCTGCCAGAGCAAGGGACCAACACCAGCAGTCAGAGATGTCCCCTGCAGAACAACGCAGCTCTTTCAGACTCCCTTTCTGACACGAGCTCCTGGAGGCACAGCTGGGATTTGAAAAATCGAGAGGGCTACAGCAGAAGCAACACAGAAATGAAGATAAGTTCAGATCACAGGAAGGTAACCGAGCTCACAGGAGGTAGTGAGCACTTTCTTTGGTACCTGCTCAGTTCCTTAACCTGGATGAGTAACCTTAATAGAGCTGTAAGAGATGCTGAATACCACCCTGGGGAGCTGGAATTACCTGCTGCAGGTGAACGGATTGGAAAGTGAGGAACTCATCCTGTGTCAGAGACACCTGCAAACGCTTCAGCGTGCCCTGAGCACACAGCCACCATTTGCTGCTTTCAAAGACAAAGCGGGGCAGGAGCAGGGCATAATTCTATAACAATGAATGAAGAAATCCCACTGAGCACCAGCGCAGTTCATGCCATGAGTGGATCCCATGGGAGGAGAGGAAACACAAGCAGCAGGCGGCTGGGATGCTGTGGGCAGGCGCTGGCAGCCGGGCAGAGGAGCTGCTGTGAAGGCAGAGCTCCAGCAGCTGCAGGCGTTGACAGAGCTCTGCAGAACACAAAGCTCATCTGAAGGCAGAAGGAGAGAAATGAAAACCGGAATCAATTACAGGCAAACAGATAAAGCTCATACCTGCCACAAATGAAAGAAAATTGAAAAACAGTCACAGCCTTCAACAGTAATAAAAAGAAAATGGTTCGGTCTGTGGATGAGAGGCTGGGAGCAGACCCTGCAGAAGTACTCAAGGAGAAGGCAGGGCTGCTTGACTTTGCTCTCTGCAGGAGAACGGATGTGCTGTGGATGAGCTCATCTGCAATTCTCACTGAATCCCTTTAACCTTGTCATCATGAACACCTCCCTTTTAGAGAAGTGAAACAAAAAATCACATGTAGTAAACTGAAAATGCAGGGAATTCTTTGCCAGAGTCATCCAAAGCACTGGAGCAAATTTGGAAAGATAATTCTTCATAGCAAACTGGGAGGCAGATATGTAAAAGATCAAACAGCACAAAACTAGTGGTGGGATCCATGTGATGAGGCGCACATGGCTAACCATTTCAGGCACACTGAGCACTCACTAGATGGTTTTCATGGGGACAAGGTGCCTATGTCATTCTGTCTTTCTCTCTGCTGTGAGCAGTGGGAAGCATACGCAAGGGAGATGGGATATATGAGTTATGGGAAAAAATAGTTGTTATATTTTATAAGGTGAGAAATATGATGGTATCAGAGAAGTTGCGCTGTAAGATACCACAGGTGGAAGAGATGAGGTTTCCTGATTCACCTGTAGCTGCCTGTGTGACCTTAATAACTTCTTCTCCAAAGAGTTTCTAGTCAAGGCTGCACATGGCACATGCAGGCACATATGTCTGTGCTGGTTAGAGGGTGATTGACTATGAATAATTAAAGTGCTGCAACTGTTCTCCAGATACTTCACTGACTGATAAGACAGACAGAGATGTGTGTATATGTGACAGCGCACGAAGTAATTATATACACCTAGGTCTTCACATTTTCTACTTTCAGCTGCTTGGCAGTTTCCTCAAGTTGTTCATGTCTGTAGCCAAGTTTTAATCACTGTTAAATCACACCATATGACTTGTGCTTTGGAGCACTTTGTCAACATCAAAAATAAATATTATTTCCACAAGGACTCCAGCTGGCTTCTAATTAGCTTTCAGAATATATATTAAGGTGTTAATGTGCTGTCCAATGATGAAAGCCGCCATCCCATCAGCTTCCCCACAGATCAATACAACTGTATGATATGAAATATCCACCAATTTATCTTCCTGGCAAATGAATCAATATGGCAATTTTAATGGGACCAGTCCTTAAATGAATGTTATCAGTCCTGAAGAAGACTCAAACTCAAACAAAACCAGTTGTATACATTCAAGCAACATTTTTTTGCAGTTGCAAGATTCTTTTGGGTACTCCTCATTGCAGATAAATTACACTTGTGTAACCACTAGCAATACCACTAGCACAGCTAATCACTGATCTGAGCTTCAAGCTATAGCATTACATCCAAAGCCGTCTTTATTTTTCTGAGGAGCTATCTCCTAGTGCTACCTTGGTGCTGAGGAAATCTGTATGCAGTACCAGAAAAAAACCAAAAACAATAAAAATGTGCATTTGCCCCCAATCCCTCTGCTATGTCATATTTCTGATAAGAGAGTGGCTATTATGTTCACTTCTTTAGAAGTCGCATGTATTTCATGACCATCTGAGCAGCATCTGAAATTCCTTGAAGCCAGGTTTGCCGCATTTATGCTTCACTTTGAGATTCACTTGGGGCTGTTCCATAACCAGGAACAAGCCAAGTTTTGCTTACCCAATGGTGGGGGACGCCTGTGCCCCAGGGGAGGAGATGTGAACTCCAGCATAGACAAGCCTTGCTCTCAGAGCTACATCTCCCAGGACACACAACCAAGGATCAAACAAGAGGTTGCTGCCGCATGAAAAAAATCCCATGGAAATGCTTCTACGCAGTACAGGAAAATCCTGGAAAAATCTCTCAAAAGCCCTAAAAATGGATCACGACTCAGCTCAGCTGAACTGACAGAGCTACAAAATGCTACAAGAGCGTCTCGGCTGTGTCAGGGCCTGTTATCGCCTGCTATAAAGCACTCGTCAAACCAGAAGAAAAGCTGAGACAACGGCAGATTTCCCATATCACTGGTGAGAACACATTTGCATTACTGCTCTCAATAAATGATCATTAAAATGAAGTGTTTGAATATATGCTAAGAAGCAGCAGCAAGCTCACAGGCAGGGTAATAACACTGCAGATCACTACAAACCAGAGGGCTTCAAAGTACCCAAAGCCCAGCACCAAACCACAGGGTATCCCTTTCCCCGCCTCCCCTTGCTCCCAGGCAATGCCCATCTGTTTGGATTTCCAGTCCTTTCATCTCCTGCACTGAAGACTCACAAAGTTTTTACTCACATTTCACAGCAATATGCTGAGCAGACAAACCCACAGTTGGTCTAAACCGACACAGCTCCATCAGGGCAATGCTGGTATCCACCAGCTATGTTTCTGGACGGAGAAGGGACAACACAGAAGTCTCTTGGTCCAGGTAAGAAGGGGTTGTCCCCTTGTAAATCTTTCAAAAAGGCCTTTCCGCCCAGGCTACTCCTCAGAGGCTGGAAATACCCCTCTGGGGACAAGGACACTGGTGCCACCTGCCTTGCACTTTCCTTCTGGGCAGAGGATGGGCCCAGAAACCACCTGCCTGGACCTGTGTCTTCTGTTTGGCAGAGCCTTTCCTATGTTTAATAAATAATAATTAAGTCCAGAGCCAGAGCAGGGATTAGGATGGGTTTTTCACGTCTGAGCTCAGGTTTTGCAGATGCAAAATTAGTCCTTTGTCTCATTCCAAGAGTTTCTGCATCCTTGTTTTGCCAGCTACCAACTTCGATGACAAACCTGTTGTTTGCTTCAGGATAGAAAGCAAAATGAACTTGGAGTGTGCTCAGGGGCTACGTTCGATGCTAATGCACGCTGCTCTTGCCTAAAGTAGCTCCAAAGCAAGGTCCTGCCTTGAATATTTTCAGACCATAATCAAATCTGCTTAATAGACAAAGGAACTTTCTGTTTTCTCTCCTGAATACAAGGTACCTTTGAATAGCTTCTAATTTATAACATTACAATGAATTATAACACCATCATGACTCTATGTAATTATTTCTGCTGTTGAATTGCACATGTATCAAGTGCAAATTCCTGAAAGAATAGCAGATACAGAAACTGCTCCTAAACAAAAGGTACAGGCTGGTAAAATTAACCAGTCACCTTCACAGTTTCATTTCCATACATACAGTTATGGTCAAAGTGTGCCAGAACACAGCCAAGTACTTTTCCCTCTGCCAAAAATCATTTCTCCACCAAATTCAGATGCTTGTGCAAGGCCACCAATCAAGTCAGTGATGAGAAAGCAATCAGTGGTATCCTGCTAATTTACAGATTTATTTTTGTCACTGGCTGATTACTGCGGAATTCTTGCAAAGCTATGAGAAACTTACAGAAAGAAGTGTTTCAGCACACAGCCTGGCCTGAGCACACTTATCTCCCAATGCTCAATTCCCACAGCACATGGTTTTCTTTCCAATAGCCCTTGTGCAGCCAGCCCTTCGCCACCTGGCTGTTGCTGCTGCTCAGACCAACATATTGAACAGAGAAGTGCTATTCAAGCAGAACTTGGTTTATGAAATAGATTATTCTTTATTAGCCATACAGAAAAAAATAAAAATCAAAGTGATCTAAAGTGAACAAAAATGCTTTTTTTCCCACATGTATCAACCACCACATTTTCTGTGGCTGCACAGGTCACCTCCTGCAGAAGTAGGAGGCTGCAGCCCAATCTTGTCCAGTTCCTCCCTCATGCGATTGGTCTCACCGAAATGGCCACAGGTCCCCTCTGGACTGAGCTCAGCTATGCTGAAAGCAGCCTGGCAAACCCCATTTCTACACAAGCTGGTGCTCTTGAGGGCCAAAAAGACAGAGGTTTTGTCTTTGTTCCAAAGAGTCCCAGCTGGCCATGTCATCATCAGCCCAGCTTCCACTTCCTTTTTCTGTAGATAGATAGACAGACAGACAGATAGATATAGCCCCACCATCACTGGTGAGACAGGGCAGGTCTCCATGACACAGCAGTGCTGTGCACCTCCCAGCAATGAAAGCAGAGCAGCCTTACACACCCTGGCCAAGCTCCACCAGTGGTTTCTCACGGCCCTTCAGCTCTGAAGTTACTGCTCGTAGATAAGCAACCTGTACTGCAAGGGGGCAGACCACCTCCATGGCTGTAACAGCCTTAAATGCCCATCATCCTGCCATGCTTCAGTGCTGGTGTTTCTGTGGTTGTGTTCTCCAACAAGATCAGCTGCCTGGAGGAAGAAAGCAAGCAAGGAGACAACCCCAACAACTCCTTGCACAAATGTAAGAGGAACTTGGCAGCATAATTACGCTTCAGCACTGGTGTTGCTGAAAAGCCCTAGAATCTTCCTCCTTCCAAGACGGAAGAGGGCACAGGGAAAGGAGAAATGAGTGAGAATCCATTGCAAATAAGCAAAGCTGGGAGAAACTGGGATGTTGAAGGACCAAGGCCAATGTTTATTTTTACAGTAGGCTGGAGTGTACCTCATTCATTGCCCCAGCTCACCACAACAGCAGGACATGCTCAGGACTCCTCCCTCACCAGGTCACCAGTGAAACATCCATCTCTTCCCTCTTCCCTCCCTCCTAGACCAAGGAACTCAGCCCTCCTCTTTGCCCTTTCCAGCCTCATAGAATCACAGAATGGTTTGGTTTGGAAGGGACCTTGAAGATCATCTAGTTTCAACCCCCCTGGCATGGGCAGGGACACCTCCCACTAGAGCAGGTTGCTCAAAGCCCCATCCAACCTGGCCTTGAACACTGCCAGGGATGGGGCAGCCACAGCTTCTCTGGGCAACCTGTGCCAGGGCCTCACCACCCTCACAGTAAAGAACTTCCTTATATCTAAAATATATCTCCCCTGTTTAGGTTTGAACCCATCACCCCTTGTCCTATCACTACAGTCCCTGATGATGAGTCCCTCCCCAGCATACTTGCAGGCCCCCTTCAGATACTGGAAGGTTGCTATGAGGTCTCCACTTCTCCTGGTCTTCTCTTCTCCAGGCTGAACAGCCCCAACTTTCAGCCTGTCTTTGTATGAGAGGTCTGCTTGGTCACAGTCAGCCACTTTTTCTTGGCTGGGTTCACTCTCCTGATAGTGTCTTTGCAAGAAACCGGAGGCAAGGAAAAGGCTCTCTCAAAGTCTCATTACCAACATCAGTAGCAGAAATCCTGCACTCTCTTCCATCCTTACCATTGCTGACACAGCTGAACATTGCCCAGAAAACAAAAGTAGTTCCCCTAAGCTGCCCTTGAGACAGCCTCACTGGCTGTTTTTCACAACCCTTTGGCTAAATATAGGTAGTTGAACAGAGCTCCAACCAGTAAGTGCTGCTCAGCATGAGTGCAGGTGACAGGTCATGAGCTGGGGGATCATTTATCTGAAGCTGGGATCAGAAGTGAGGCTTTTTTCAGAAACATCAGCCCTGAGGCCACCTCTGCTCTTAACAAATCAGCAGGACTTTTATTGCTGACCTTGAGGTGCAGGAAGTGCCAAACATTTCAAAGAGTCGACCCAGTGACTTTCAGATGCTTCAAGCGGCATTTAAAGCACCATCATGAACACACAGAGAGGTCCTCATTCATCCTGTCATGTTCAAACGACGGTAATAGGCTGATGCCAGCAGTTCTTCAAGCACTGATGTGCGCAAGAGGGAACTAACAGCAGACTCTCCCAAGGCACACAACAGAGTTGGTGTTTGCTTTGAGAACAAAAGCCAGAGACACCTGCAGAATTTGCACCTAAAAGACCATCGCAAGGAGACCTGGATTCTCTTCCCAGCTCTCAGCATTCACCTGGGGTCAACAGCCCTGTCATAAAATGAGTGCAACACACTGCAAAACAGGATCCTTAAAGCCCTCAGCAGACGCTGTGCACTTTCATTAGCCGCAGCTGAATCCCAGATTGGCAAATGGCAGCTGAAACACCTATTTTTAATTGAAATGAGCCGTGCTAGACAGATTTTTATTAGTGCTCATACGTAATATTGAAGTTGCTCTTCACAGGGTAATCATCCATTAATCTGATTATGATCATGGTTTTCTTAATGAGGTGGCAACTCAATGCAACACATTAAGTGAAGTTAAAAATTTCTCCTTTCTCCAAGATGATTGTTACTCATTTCCATTCACTGCAATCTTTCTTACACTGTGCACAACATCAGCCTCATAGGATGTCATATTATCATCTCAGTGCTTGTCCAGAAGGCTTAGTGTCTGTGTAGGGCACCATGTGTCCAGAGAGCACTGGCTGCACCAGAGATGGAGGTGCAAAATAAAATCAGGATGTTCTCTCAACAGTTCTCAGGGCGAACCAGAGGCCCTCTAAGGATGGTGGTCCTGCTGGAAGGAGACTGAGTGTTAGGGAGCACATCTGCATCTTCACTCATTAGCCTCTGCTTCACCAAACCTTACATGCTTTTCAGAAGACATATAATGGGCAACAGTGAGAGCTGGCAGTGAAGAGGTAATACATTCCTCACTTCAAGCACACATGAACCATGATGAATCTGTGAAGTTTTATGTAATTATAAAATAAATGCACAGATAAGCAAAGACAATCTCCACGAATAGCCAGTTAACACTTTACAGATGGCCCATGAGAGCTGCCTAGACACAGACTCTGACCTTGAAGTGGGCAAAGACTAATGCGGAGGAAGCTTTGCCTCTGGGAGTCAGCAACCCCACACTTCAGAAAAGACCATACTCGCGCAGACGCGCATATATGGGCGCACTGCTGGAGGTTTGCAGCATCGTCTTCTGCCCCACACAGCATCCTCAGAGGGACCTCTCAGCCCGGCTGCGAGGGCTGTGCTTGGAGGGGCACATGGTAGTTGCTCAGGGAACAGGAGGAGCCCGGGCAGTGGTAAACAGATGCTGAAGAGGTGGGTAGTCTGCCCACTAGGCCTGACTGCCCAGCTAGCCCATGGAGGTGTTATGGCTGAGAGGCTGTAGCAGGAGATGAGACATCTCACAGGAATGAAATGTACACTTCCAGAGCAGGTATTGCCTGTCAAATGGGCAGTAACGCACAATGACACACAGACTAGGAAACTGGAGGGGTAGGGGGCTGAGAGCAGGCCTGGGGGGTATTTTAGGTGGTTTACCACAGAGGATCAGACACTGAGCTTTGTATTTCCCTAATAAAACACTCAGCACATGATTTCATGGTACTATTTGTCCCTGCAGAAGCTGTGGCTGCTGCAGCCACATACATTAGCTGTAAACAGAATGATGCTAACATTGCTGCAGAGCTAAATAGACAAGCTCGTATTTTCACTTGGTTGAGGAAAACTGCCCCTCTTAATGCTTTATGACTTGACTGACAGAAAGAAAATTTCAGTGTCTGTGCAGGCAGTCAGGAGTAGATGGGGAAAGTGATGACTATTTACAATACAGAGAAGAATACTTACGTGAGATATTGAATATTACCAACAGAAATGTGAGTGTGAATTGTTGTTAAATGTCTAAGACCGTCTATTATCATAGAGCCATATTTTGAACATTCAAAATAATTCTGAGTAGCTGATGCAATGAAAGAGCTTGTATTACGCGCACGGTTTTGCAAAATAGCATAGTTGGCTGGTCACATGTCAAATAACCAGAAAGGATTCAATCTAACTTCAGAAAAGACCAAATGACTGCATTGGCACTGGGCACTGTGGCAGCCCTGGGGAACAGCAGCACATGCCTGTCCCCACTGCTGCACCCACAGGACAGGAACAGCCACTCCCCATGGCCAAACCTACCCAAGCCATATCTGAGGGGCTCCACCAGATTTCAGTAGGCAAGAGAAGACGCTGGTCACCTCCCATCCTGATGTCTCTGGCTTCACTCTCCTTGGTTTTGTTACTTGATGTCCTGCAAAGGGTCTCCCAATGCTTGGTTCTCTTTCCTGTGCCATTTGTCTCTACGCAGACCCCAAACTGGTGCAGACATCACTGTTTAGGGCCTAGGTATCTCCCCAGTGCCCTCCCTTAGCACGGCAGTGCTACTATCCAGGTCCTGCCAGGATGGGACTGAGGCAGCTGCTCAGCCCTGCGCAGAGGGGGTTTGCATGAGGCTGAAGATGGCCAAGTCCTGCACTCCCATCCTGCACTTCCACCACTGGAAATAGAGGACAGAAATGAGAACCTCAGATGCTTAACAAAAAAACAGAGCTTAATGCAGAACTTTACCCTCCCTTGATTTTATTTAGCAAGTTTCTGGAGGAGAACTGCTCTTTTAGACAGGCAATTCTGCATCACTAACAGCTTGGTATTGTTTATGCTGAAATTAGGTGCTGAAGAAGCAAATCAGTCTGCAAAAAAACATATCAGCATCTACAAGAAGAGGCAAAGAGTAAATGGGCTTAATTAGACACTAGACAAGGAACTAGATTAGCACATTCTTAACATATATTTAAGAAATGCAAGCTCTTAATCCTACCCTGTGCACTTGATTCCTTATGCTGCAGAACTCATCTTTACAAAGACGACTGTTTGAACAGCTGCATGGGTCAAGGACCATCTATCCCAGCAGCCCCAGCCCCAGAGCAGATGCTGGACAAGAGTGCAGCCTGAGGGAAGGCAGCAGTGGGGTCGTGCGCCTGCATGCTGAGTTCCCCCTGCCTGCTGATCCCTTGCAATCCGCTCCACTGGCTTTCTGCTTGGTGAGAGATTAGGAAAACAAATTTAGGGAGGTAAAAAAAGTTGTCAGTGAGGATGTAGGCTTGAAAGACATCTCCTGGCCCAGCCCCTGATGGCTGACATCCCCGTGTCACCTCGTCACTGCCTTACACTGTAGCACACAGGTTTGCCAAGGGACATCAGCCAGAACCCTGTGTTTCTGCTAGGGACTGTTTCTCAACTGTGACAGGGGAGGGAGGGTTCTGACAAGAAGAGGCCAAAGACAAGCTTGATAGCTCCCCACAAGGCTATTGGATGTTCTCATTTTCCTCATGTAGTATGGAAAGACTTCAGAGAAAAACTCTAAAAATAGTCAGATAAAGACAAATATCATTCTTTATCTCTTGGAGGAGGAAAGGGGCTCATGTGCATTGCTCTGGGCATTTTAGACAGTGTTAGAGTGAAATGGGATGCTTGCTGCTCACTGTAACATCGCTGGTTATTAACCATTATGTTTTTTAACTACACCCCAGGTCTCCATCACACAACCATCTCTGCAGGTCAGGACCACTGAGGGCAAGTTTAGCAGCACCCTTGTAGGAATTGCATCATTTACCATGACCTGAGAATTAGGAGCAGAACATCTGGTTTCCCTTCAGGGAGCAGGATCCATCTGCAAGCTGACCTGCAGTCATTTAAGCGTGCAATATTGTGTGCGATGACACCAAATCATTGACTGAATTCCCAGCATTTCTCCGCTTTCTCTGCACCCACTAATGACCATTTCAGCCAAACCCAGTCAGGGTAGGGATGCACAGACACTCTGAGTGCTTTTTAAAGGGATAAAACCTAAATTATTGGGAAGTTGGCACAGGGTTAACACTCACACGGGGAATCATATCTCCCAACTGGATGATCATCTGCTTTCTGGTGGCAAGAGCCTCCATTGCAAAGGTCCTTATGGCAGCATCTTCAGCTGCATCAGGACAGACTCCTCCAAGCACTGTTTGCTCTGTTCTTGGCATCCAATCGGTCTTGGTCCTGTGATCATCCTTCCACATGCATAACTCACTGCTATTGATGTACCTTAACTACATACAAACTGCCCTTTAAATATCTTAACTATGTACAAAAGACTGTCCTCTGTGACCATTTCTGCAGGAACAGATTCTTAACTGCACACAACGGCCTGGGCATGTCTCTGGGACACTTCACCCAGGATGTTAATGCAGGCATACAAACTGGACTGTGCACACAGGAATCGCCTTGGGGAAAATGTCGAGCGCTGCCCAAAATCCCTACCTGGAGTCACATACTGAACGGTGAAGGTTCAGTCACTCGTATCATTTCAAGCCGGCCCATGGGCTCCAGGCATCTGTCAACTCATGGCTGCAGAGCACAGCCTGGGGGTGCCTGGACCACCCAAGGCACTTAATGCACTGGGTGTGCATACCAGCACAGCCCTGACTCCCAACCTGATGGTCTTATAGTGTAAGCCACATAACTCTTGTTACCTGAGCCAAAAATGGTTCCATGGAGGGTGTAAGAGGTTTTTTACCACCTCGCATGTTACTCACAAAAGAAGCTACCTGTGAGAGAGGAGGGATGACTGCCAGGCTTTAGCCTCTGTGTCACTCTGCTGGAAGACAAGGCTCACTCTGGCTCAGACCCTGGGCAAGCACACTTCCCACCCATGAGCAGCTCTTTGGTTGACAAGTCAGGGCATCAGTTTGAAGCACACCAGCAATTTTCTGAGCGCAACAGAGTGTGTTATAGACTCACCTCATTGCTAGGGGAAATTATCCACATTATTACCCGCTTCAAGAAGGGAACACAAAGGTCTCTTAAAAACAAAACTAAATTCCAGTGTTCTCCACGAACATTTCCAAATAAATACAAACTGTACCCAGGGCAGTAGCATTAAAAAACCTGTAACCTGCTGAGATGCAATTTGTTAAGACATTTATGGTGACTAGCAAGCTTAAATTAGTTCCTAAGCTATATTCATTAGCTTTCAGTGAGCTCATGGAATAAAAACAAGTTACATTTCAGTCTAATCAAATGCAATTGGTGGGAAGGTTCACAAGTATGGCCATTAAACCTACAGATTGGAGGAACCATTTCACTTCCTTATGAAGCGCAGCACAATGTATCTATGATGGACTTGCAAAAAGAATGAGCCAAATTCCATTTCACCTTAAGTGTGATAAGCTTAACCACATCAACACCGGTAACAGCAAGTTCAATTTACAGCCTGTACTTACACATGGCTTTTTTGTAACAGCTTGGGTTTAGCATCAGAGGGACACGCTGTGCATGAGAGAGAGGACTTCTGTAGCCCCAGAGAGGCGATAGCCAGGAATATTATCTTCCTCCAGGATCCAATACGTGATTAGGAGAACAATGCTCATTAGTTTCCTCCTAATGCAGATGAAATCTCAGCACAGCTACTTCTCAACTGGAAAGGATTTCAAAACCTGCTCAACAAAACTAATTTAGTTTAATTAAACTTATCTATATTTTATAGACAAAACACATCTCAGATGATGTGCAAAAGTTACAGATAGCATCTACCAAGAGATTCCACTCCTGGGTAAATCTGCTAGCTGACAACCCAGTGTAATTTAAGCAATCATTTTTACATGACTGAATCTGATGAATAGCTTTCTTTGTGGAAAATGGCTTCTGGCCAAACATGCACAGAAATAGGCAATGCACAAGGCATTCTTGGAACAGATCAACTTCTCTACTGATTTAATCGTACCAATACCTCGTATCAGGCCTGAAAAGAATCTTCTTCTGCGTTAGACTTTTTAATTTACTGATGTTCTTGACTGACTCATTTGCCTTTGAGGTTTGGGGAGTACTTCATTATAAAAGTGTCCACATGGTATAGACTGAAGTCTTGATCACAATTTTTATCATTTACAAAGACAATGGGAATACAATTTTCTGGCATCTAGTTCCACCTTTTAAAGATAAAACTTGCAGATCCTTCTGAGAATACAACATTAATCTGAAAGGATGAGACTAAATTCAAGGAGCTGCAAATACTAGAGAACAGAGCAATAAACCAAAGAAATCTAACGAAATATGATCCAAAAGTGAAGGCAAGTCTTTTCTTACTGAAACTATTGATTGGAAATTGTATTTCTCTTGGAGTTTAGATGTGTGCTGGATCTTCTAGCTTGAAGCACGCTGGGTGCAAGGTTTGGCTACGTTACACTCAAGGTCCCTCTCAAATTAACAGCAAAAGTGGCTGCCACACAAGAAAGTGTTCCGTCCCTCAGCTGCCTGTTCCCAGCCCTCTGCCCAGTGAGCAAAAAGGATGCCAAAAGGATTCATCTCTTTCAGGACAGAACCAACCAGCTTCATCTGAACCTCAGGTTCTTAGTCAGAGAAAGGTGATGGGGCAGTGACCTCCAGCATAAAAGCAGCAACATCCTGAACCACAGTGGCCGTTTCTGCAGCAGCAGCCTACCACAGCTTAGCATCCCTGCCACGAGGCATACTTCATCTCTCGAAAGAAATAAGCATTAATCAGATCAAACTAGAGAGCAGCAGGATGAGGAAATATACACATTTGCAACCTTTACTAAGAGACATTTTCGTATTGTGTTTTATAGCAATTTTGTCATATGTATCCAGGATTATAGGAACCCACAGGATCACATCAGTATCTTCAGATCTTGTACTATTTGTTATAGTCTGAATTGAATGTTCTCTACCACAGCTCTCTGGTTTTTCGTGTTTTGCTTCAGGCATTTCTCGCTCTCTCTGGGTCTGGCCAGACAGCAGGACACACCAGTCAATGCTCCAGCTGGACTCAGTCAGTTGAAGGAGGAATAAGAATTATTTTGCATTCCTATTCATGTATTTAAAGAAAAATACCCACTTAAAATGTTAAATATTAATTTGCAACCACTTATGCTAGTGCCTACATTTATTAAACTCTTCACATAATTTAATGTGCTGCATCAATGAGGTCTTTACAAAGTAAACACCTAACAAATTTCTATGATGCTGTGGCAGAACAGTATCTTTGCAATGACACATTTAATGTGTGTCCTGGGTTCAACTGTAACAGTTATTTTTCTCTTTCTTAGGAGCTGGTGCAGTGCTGCGTTTTGGCTTTAGTCTGAGAACAATGCTGATAACACACTGATGTTTTAGTTGTTGCCAAGTAGATCAAGGACTTTTCAGTCTCATGCTCTGCCAGTGAGGAGGGGCATAAGAAGCTGGGAGGAAGCAGAGACAGGACACCTGACCCAAACTAGCCAAAGGGGTATTCCATACCACAGCACGTCATGCCCAGTATATAAACTGGGGGGAGTCACCCAGAAGGCTGAGATCGCCGCTTGGATTGGGCTGGGTAGTGGGTGAGCAATTGCATTGTGCAGCACGTGGGTTTAGTGGGTTTTTATTCTTTTCCCCTTTCAGTTTTATATTCTCTCCCCTTGCTATTTCCCTTATCATTATTAGTGGCAGTAGTTTATATTATACTTTAGTTACTGGACCGTTCTTATCTCAACCCATAGGGTTTACATTCTTTCACTTCTCCCCATCCTGCCCAGAGAGGGGAAGAAGCAGGGGAGTGAGTGAACGGCTGTGTAGTGCTGAGTTACCAGCTGGGCTTAAACCATGATAATATGCCTCATGAAAATACAGCAAGCTAAACACATTCACTAGCTGGCACATTCAGTGTCAGTCTATTTAACTATCTAAAAAACCCCAGACCCCTCAATACTCTCATGACTTTTACCTGACCTTCAGTTTCCATCCAAAAGAGGCTGCAAAAAATTGTAATAAATTGTCCAATAAAAAATTCTCTATTATTTTATATGCAATGAAGAAAAAATCTTACTCTGAGCAAAGCCCACTAAATTACAGCATTATATAAATGCCTAATGTATATCTTCAGAATTAACTAAATGTACTCAATTTAGTCTTAACGCCATAGCTGGCCATAAATCAACACAGTGGAACCATTCTAGCAGCGGCAGGAAATCACCCACTACTAATATAAAGTACAAACTAATATGACAATTCATTATTTAAAACAAGATCTCCTGCTTAGCAATTTGAAATATGTCTCCTGGCCAACGGCCTTGGAAAATACTCACCACCTTACTCAGACCTTGCTATCCCTCCTAAAGTAGTCCCCAAAGGGGACTTTCCCTCCCCTCCTCATGGGGGCTGCAGCGTGTGAGGGTGAGAAGAAGCCTGAAACCCACGCCAGGGTGCTCACAGTACCACACACCATGACACCTGAAGGCGAAGGTCCTGCACAGAAGGCAGGTCAGCTGCCAAGTGGGAGGCTGCTCTTGCTAAACCACAAGTGATTTGGGAGCTGTGGATTCAACTACATGGCCATCAATGAAGCCTTACAGGAAAGCCAATTGACTTCCACACTTCCACTTCTCTTATGTAAAGCTGGGATTACAATGCATATGAAGTACAAACTTGTAAAAGCTTGGCATTTGTTCTGATGCTACATGTACCTGGGACCAGCTGGACTCACTCCACATGCCCTGGACACACATGCCAGGTCTTTTGGCAGCAGGTTGAGAGGTCCACACGTGTGAAATGCAAACAACTCCCTGGAAAACACCCTTCAGTGAGGTCAACCCTTGCATTTCTGAGATTAATATTTGGTTTGTGCGCTTTGCTCTTTTTTTCTTACTCCAGAAACACAGCTAAAGGCAGGGCCAATGAGGAGCCTCTTAAACCAGACCTATAGCTGACAGAAATGACAACCCAGAACCACAACCTCAAATGCTGAATGATGGCTTTGTCTTGTTCTTTCTAGCACATGCAGTTCCCAGTTCTTTAACACACTCATCACATGGAGCATCTTCCTTAAGCCCCTTCCCTCTACTTTTTCACAAAGCTCCATTCCTGTGGGAGTCACACTCTAGATACACACATTCGCCCAAAGACAGCCACATCTGAAGCAGATGGGCAAGATGCGTAAGAATTTGAGAAACAATGGCCCTGCATCAGAAAACACAAATACATTAGAAACTCCATTATCCCAAAGCACAAAAGAAGAGCACTTGGAAAAATATTTTATGCAAATGATGAAAGCATCACAAGACTAGAAGTGCAGCACAATCTTTCCAATATACATAATTTAATTTTTAGTCTTACTGCTCACTGGATAAAATGCTTCTCTCACACCCCAGCATACGAATGAGAATATTCCAGTAAGAAATGGGAAGTCTTTTGGATTTTTATTTACTTGCCCCACAAACTATACTCAACCTTCTCAGAGCAAAGATTTGAGACAAGAGACATCAGTGGTTGTGCAAGACAGCTGATCACCACAAAGTGCACCATGAATTTACAAATACTTCTAAGACGCATACACCACCATGAGTATTATCTACACCCAGCTCACCTCTGAATAGCTTCCTGCTGTTGGTGCTGCTTGCACTGCAGTTTAGTGCGTTCCTCCACAACTGCAGGAGCAGGACCTCTGCTATCCCAGTGCAGGGGCATTTGTTAACCTTGCCCATCACATTTGCTGCAGCTGTTCACCTGATGGAGCCTAAGCACAGTCACAGCAGCATCACAGCCGATTCTTCTTCGTTAACAGATTGATCAGTAATGCTGTTCCCAGATGACAGTATTTTCCAGGCCCACTGTGGCACTATAGACTAAACACCACCATGCATCAGCTGCCAAGCAGGTCCCATCTTTCATGTTTAGCTGTTTGTGAAACTCGGTCATTTCTTCTCATTCCACATTGTCAGGAAGGAGCAGATGGCAGATGTGCTCTGCCTATAATATTGTTTTTATGATACCCTGCCTGTTGGCAGAACAGCAGAAGCAACATTTGGAGACAAGAATTTGCAGTATATTTTCAGTTTGGGGTAACTGAGCTGAAAGATAGCATGGGGTACAGGGAGACGAAGAAAGGCTTGCATAGGATTGGTGAGATTTCTGTTACAAAACAAAAAACCAAAAAATCCAAACAACAACAACAAACCCCCAAAAAAACCCAAACAAAAATCCAAAAATCCTCTCAAAAACAGAACAAAAAAAAAAAAGGGGGTGAAAAAAAAAGTAATCTTGAAAAGAGAGGATTATTTACTTCAATATGTTCTTCATATACAACTTTCTGGGACATGTACTTTGATTTGCTGAAGGAAGGCAACAGGGGAAAGCCCTCAGGCATTTCTACCTACTCAGTGTTTTACTATTTTGCCGTGTAAACTTCACTTAGGCATAGGTCTGCTGAAAACTGACAATCATCACTTTCCATGCCTGTTTGCTGTCAAAAAACTTGTGTCAGCAAACACTGGATTTTCCCACTCTCCTTTGTTTTGTTGCACAGCAGCTTTCCCTTTGCCTCGGTTGTTTTCGAGATATGCAAAACTCTCAGCAGCTTTCATCATTCTCCATATTGCCTGCAAGGGTTTACCGTGCTCTTTGCTCAATGATGTGCCAATATTCTTGACAGGGTAGTCAAGAATGCAAGCAAGAAGACAGCGAATTTGGCTCACAGCTGGCATTCAGGCCCAAGCAAGAGAAGAAAATCTACTTTAAAAAGTAAGAATTTGGTATTATATTAATATTTTGTTTTGCTTCAGAGAGAATGCCCACTTCTTCCCTTCCCCGGGAAAAGACCCACAAAGCATACATCTTGTTGCTGTTCATCAAGGCGCAGCAGTGACGGCTAAGCACAATATCTGCAACAACCAACCATGGTTTGATGGGATGAAACTTGAAAATATGCTCAACACTAAATTATTTTTCTTCATTACATTTGGCCAAAACAAAAAATAGCTCACTTCCAGTTGTAAGCCTGCCACAAAATCTACCTGGCAACCAATTTTATCAGGCAATGTTATGCTCTACCTTCTTGTGGTATCACTGTGTTCTCATTCATATGGGATTCAAATGCAAGATTCAGTTTTAGCTTCTAAAAGTGGTTTCCTGAAGTGCCTAACACCAGTGACAGAATCATAACAGAAACAATAACCGAGATAACTAATAAATGAGAGAGACACCAGAAGTTTACACCAAGGCTTCAGAAATTTTCATTAAAATGTTTTTAAAATATGTGCATGATACACAGAAGAAAAAATGCATTTGATTTTTAAGTAATATGACTTGAGCACTCAACAGTATTTCTTCTTGAATAATTTTAGAACACATTTACGTTCTAAAATAACAAACCTGACAGAGTCAAGAAGGGAGCATCCTGGTTTTATGTAAAGCAAGGTTAAAATAAAAAAGATAATTTATTCAGAACTTGGGAGATTTAAAATTATAAACGTGTTACTGCAAAAACGACATCTGGGGATTGAGGTTGGAAAGTTCATTTAGAAAGACTTATAAATCAAACTAAATATTGTCTGTAATCCATGAGCTGATCTGAGGCAATCCCATTGCACATAGAACTCATTTATCTATGACCACTGGTACCCAGCTGCCCAGACGCCAAATTCATTTTCTGTAGACTACTGACAAAACGTGGAGATGTCCCAGAAAAGAAAATGTGCAGAAGAATAATTAGCTGCGACTGTTGAGCAGATGTAGTACAAGCTCTTCATCCTCTGCCAGAGAAAGCCCAGTATCTAATGGCAAACAGGGGTCCTCCTCTTGGCTGAATTTCGCTTTCTTTCTTTTCAGCAGCATTTCTTCTGCTGCAGTACTGCTACTATAGCTTCTTTTCTTTCTTCCACTCTTCTCCTCAAGTTCACTGCAGAAACAAATCAATTAGTCTTTTTAACAACTGTTGTAATCAATATCATCATGTAATCAAACAATTCATTTTAAACAAGACAAATTTATGTCAAGATAAGAGCAAACAAAATTACAATTCAGAAGGGTGAAGCAATAGAAGCCGATAAACTCTGAATGTCTAAATTAGAACTGCTTTCAGGCCAAGATGGTGGTGGCTGTTCTGCTGTCTTTATTGATTACAGTATACTAAGATATCGCTATCAGCCTTCTCTAATATTTTCTGTCCTACAGAGTGACAGACAACTTGACAGAACTGATATAGTGACGTGCCAGTGGACCTAGACACGCATTCGAGATCTTGTCTAAAATAAATATGCAACAAAAATAAAAACATGAGAACTGCCATTTCACTGGTAAATCCACTTCAGAGAGTTTTAATTTGGGTACATCTCATTCAAGCCACTCTTTGCCCTTCTTTCAGAAGCTTTCCTTGGAAGCTATTAACTACCTCTTTGCCATGAGAGGAAAAAACCAAACCCAGTTATTTTCCCTGATGGATTCCTAGTTTTCTGCTGCTTTTCTTAAGAATTGAATGTATTGCCTTTTGCAGCCTTTGATCTGGACAAAATGGCTGCGTATCTGTTTTAATACTTTGACTTCTACCACATGGACACATGACAGCAACAGCAGGAAAGTCCAAGCTTTCATGTATCTTTATGTGTTTTTTTGTCTATAACATACAAAATTTGCCATAAATCATCTTACCTAAGATCAAAATAATCTACTTAAACAAAATCAATTCTAAGATATAATATCTGCATACCAGGCTACAGGGAGCTGGTTATCCTATGCTGTAGGGTAGAATTCACACCAAAAAAAAGCAGACTGCAATCCCTCTCCAAACAAGTCAACCAAAACAAAATGGCATTCTCAGTTTTTCATGTTTGTATTTTAAAAAATACAACAAAAATAAAAATGGAACTGCAAAAACTGAGTTTAGGCCTTTCTAAAATAGATGGTTAAAATCAGATTTTCAATTAAATGTTGGCAAACTTCTACCTAGAAAAATCAATTTGTTTTTAAAAAACTGTTTCAACACAATTTTTTAAATTGTTTTAATTTTTATAATTGCTGAAATGTAAATGTAATGTTTGTGAAATGTTTTGTTCAGAAAAACTGTTTTAAGACTTAACCATTAGAAACAGCGGTTATAACAAATAGCTCAAATTGGGGAATACTGTTCTTCAAACCAACACAGCACAGGAACCCAATGCCCAATTCAAACCACCCTCAGCTGCCCACCTCATTTTTCCATTAATAGGCCCAGTTACCAGTCTGTGAAATGCCAGTTTCATCACTCACTGGAAACCAGCCTATCCCAAATATCAACCCCAAAACACACCAGCTTTCAAAAAGTTCCTGAATGCCCTCTGAGAGGGAATGGCAACATGATGCTTCATTCCCTTCCTGGCTCGTATGCTTTTCAAGCTGCCTCTCTATCAGGATGAAGGAGAAACATGAGATCCAATGGCAAAATCTGATCTGATGGGTGTTTGGTAGCAAACACCCTACCTTTATATTGTCCTTCCCTGCCTGTCGAAAATAAATGGTGCATAAAGCAACCTGATCTAGCGAGAGATGTCCCTGCCCATTGCAGGAGAGTTGGACCCAAACCATTTTATGATTCTATGAATAGCCGATGACTGCGCACCAAATACTTTTCCTAAAACTGGGACATTTCAAAGGATGTATCAACTTTGCTGGCTTTGAGCTGTCATGTGCATGGGGGTGGCTTTTCAGTGCTTGCTACCAACGTTCATTTTATTCCTTTTCTGGGGAAAGGAGATTCTATTTCTTTCTGTAGTGCCTAAGATATTCCATAAATGCTGAAGCTATACTGACAGCATATGAAAATACTCTAAAGCACTAAGACATCTCACTTTTCCAAGTGGTCAGTGCAGGTTTGGGCTGGAGTTACATGGTGTTCGCTTTGATCAGGACAGAATACAGGGGTTCACTTTAGAAGCAAAAGGCTGAAACCTCATTAAGTAAAAGCATTTTTGCTTGTTTGCAAAAACCCCAATTATTTCCAGCATTTGAATGGACTCTGAAGCCCAGTCTGCATTCGTAATTGACTAATGCTTCATCTAGGACATTAGTTCAAAACATCTTAGCAATTAAAACAATGCAGAAATCTCACAAGTTATGAAATAGGAGACTTTAAATACAAAAAATGATACTCATTTTTGAAGTTTCAGAGGCCCATAGGTCTAGATGTCTGTAAGATACAACGTTTAAATATAAAACACATTTAGCAGACACTCTCAGATCTCTGGTTTTTCCCACAAACAAAAGAACATCTACACAATTATAATTCATTTTCACCATAAGCTTTGTGGGAAGATTATGCTGAGTCTTTTTTTTTTTTAACTGAGAGATCATGGTGCTCAATTAGTAGTGCATCCCAAAGATGTATCTACACATTAGCAAGTGTATTTTTGCACTAATTTGACCCATACTGGGCTGTAAGTTGGAGAGGTGAATAAGAAGGAAGGTGTGACACAGGAAGCAGCAGTGGCAAAGCCACCTAGTGAAGAGAGCTAACAGCTTGTGTTTTCACAACACACAAAATGTAGAAGCAAAACAGTATTTGACAAAGGCAACTTAGGAAGGACAGCAGAGTCTCATGTGGAATGTGCAAATAGTATGTCCATGATTTTGAAACACAGAGAGAAGACACAGTGCCTGTCCACAGAACGGTTTGGGCTGGAAAGGACCTTTAAAGATCACCTAGTCCAACCCCCAACCATGTTCTTGCAGGATGGATTTTTTACCAGTGGTAGTTTGGGTGGTGCGGAGAGGGGCTGTGCTACTCTGGAGAAGCAGAGATGTAGCTTTTATGAAGGGTGAAAGTGTCAATTTTAAAAGGAAGCTGGAAAATCACCAGGAGACATGTCTGGCATCATGATGCCAAGGGGTATCCTGTACTCCATCTGGGTGCTTCTCCTTAGTTGTTTGGAGGAGATGCAATAGGTGTAATTCTCAGGTGCGTATGTAAAAGAGCTGAGTGTGTGAAAGCAGGTATACGTGGATGACTTTTGCATTTATTGTAAAATGAATTCCTCCTCAGTCTCCATTGACCAAGGGGCTGCCTGTCAGTCCACCCTGCAGAGCCAATCTTCTTATTGTTGGTCACTTCCCATGGACGTAAATGGCCCCTTATTCCTCACAAACATACGACCTGCTGCACTACCAGCTGGCATCCACAAATAGCCGAAACAAAATAAAGCTATTCTAAGGTGAACTATTTTCTAACAGAACAATGCAGTTAGAAAGCAACCCCACAATTGAGATCCAAACCAAAGCCAGTGTGCCTTTTCATCTTCTATTTATAACACTTAGAAAGCGCCATGTGCAGCTGGATTACAATTCCTCCCTTTTTCCATCTGGTGCAATTCAGCTTTTCAGCCGCCTGAACAACCCGCGCGGTCTGAAGCTGTGTGATGGAAGGATTTACTGGGACGGGCTGTGTTTGCACAGGCGAGGAGGCACTAACAGATGACTTATCCACAGGCACAGTAATTTCTGTGGTCACCATTTGCACAGCTGTAACAACAAAGGACAATACCATCATTTGATAGGTAGTGTTTGTTACTCAAACACTAAAGCACGGCTTACGAATCCTGTCCCTTAAATAAATGCCAGCATATATGAATTGCATCTGGGAAACAGGGCATTTAACTATGACCCTGATAGCTATTCACCAAGAAACTCTAGCTAAAAAACCCTAAAATCTCAAGTGTGTTTTGAGGTGATACCAGGAAAAAACAGAAAGCCTGTAACTGTTATTATCTAACTCACTTCTGGGCTTCAAGGTATATCTTGACAAGCTGTAAGGCTTGAAATGTGTGGCCACACAGCCACGTTGCTGTTGCTTAAACAATGTGAGATCTCTAGATAGGCTCTGCTTCAGTTAACATTTATCAGAGCTTGCTTTGGAGCCTAGTTTACCAGCACTGTTCTGGAAGCAAACCAGCTTTGCCACTGAACTGCAGGCCACGAGTCAAGTTTCCAGGATGCAATATAGTGCACATGAGCTCTTTCCCAAATAAATGTACAGGAATAAAGAATTAATCTGATAACAAAATACAGTTAAGAAAACTTAGGAATAATTTATCCAATAAATATTGGCATTTTGCTAATCAAACATACTATGCCACAAACCTTTTTCCATGTAATAAATTTTAATTCACAAAGCCATTGCAGCAATCCTAATGAAGATTAATTACTGCAGTCCCTACCATAAAGTCCAGTGCAGCTTCTTTCTTACTTGTTGTCAGAATGCCACAGCACATAGAAATGATAATGAAAATAGATTGTGTTGTGTTACTTCCTGGATCTGGACAGGCTGGATCGATGGGCTGTGGCCAGTGGTATGAGGTTCAACAAGGCTCAGTATCAGGTCCTGTACTTGGGTCACAACAACCCCACACAATGCTACAGGCTTGGGGAAGAGTGGCTGGAAAGCTGCTTGGTGGAAAAAGACCTGGGGGTGCTGACTGATGGCTGCCGAATATGAGCCAGCGTGTGCCAACAGCATCCTGGCTTGTATCAGCAATAGTGTGTCCAGCAGGACCAGGGCAGTGATCATCCCACTCTACTCAGCACTGCTGAGGCGGCACCTCGAATATTGTGTTCAGTTCTGGGCCCCTCACTACAGGAGAGACATTGAGGTGCTGGAGTGTGTCCAGAGAAGGGCAATGAAGCTGGTGAAGGGTCTGGAGCACAAGTCTGATGAGGAGCCACTGAGGGAACTGGGGTTGTTCAGCCTGGAGAAAAGGAGGCTTAGGGGAGACTTTATCGCTCTCTGTAACTACCTGGAAGGAGGCTGTAGTGAGGTGGGGGTCAGTCTCTTCGCCCAAGTAACAAGTGATAGGACAAGAGGAAATGGCCTCAAGTTGCACCAGGGGAAGTTTAGATTGGATATTAGGAAAAATTTTCTCTACTGAAAGGCTTGTCAAGCCCTGGAACAGGTTGCCCAGGGAAGTGGCTGAGTCACCACCCCTGGTGGTATTTAAAAGATGTGTAGATGTGGCACTTAGGGACATGGTTTATTGATGGACTTGACAGTGCTGGGTTAACAGTTGGACCTGATGATCTTAAAGGTCTTTTCCAACCTAAACGATTCTATGACTCCCTTAGTGGCCATTCCACTGATGTAAAACAAAACAGCTCTAAAACTGGATTTATAAAAAATAATTGCAAGAAAAGGGATGAATAATCTACTTGTAATGAAATACCAGTTCAACAGTACTAAAAGCAAAAGACAAGTCTGTCTTGGAGCTGAAGTACCATAAACTGCAAGAATAATAAGAAAAATGTATTTAAATGGAAACCAGACCAGCAGGACAGTATGCTTAATACTTCTTACTATAAAATGGAAAGCATAGAGAAGATTTGACAGGAAAAAGCACTAAACCAATCATCAACATCTCACTTCGGCTCCGAGATCACCTTTTATTTCTAAAGGCTTTAGTGGACAAGTGGCAGGGTGGACTTAAATCAGATGTCTGAGGCTGTAACAGTAGTCTTCTTCCCTGTTCCTACTGCAGACATTCCTGACTATAAAACAGCAGTATTTGACCCAGCCAGCCCTGTACCAGTGTAGTTTCTATTCAGTGCATTCAGGCTAAGCAATTTTAACTTATGTTTGTACACCAGTCTGAAAATCAAAATTATTCAGGGGTTGATTCTCATATGGATCAAATATCACTGCTCTGGGTTGAAACTGTTCCAGTTGGAAGTGACCATGGTTTTAATGAAACCCTTCTGATGTGCTGTATGTCCTTCTGTCAGAGGCTTAACCTTCTCCAAAATGCGCTGCTGCCTTTGGAGATGCTGCTAATCACCTACCTAAGCCTTGCACCCATTCAATCCTCCTCAGCTTCATCTGACACTGACATTATTCAGACCTGTTCCTCTCCTTTTCTTCTGTGTGACCGCTATCAGCCTCCAATTGTAGATAGCTAATTTCTGAACTGCAGAGTTTCAGGAAATACTCATCATACTTCTCCTTCATTCATGCAGACACTTGCTGGTGACATGCTACATTTTTTTCTCCTGCCGCCTCCTCCTTGGTATTTTCTTTATAAAGGCAATTTCTGTAGCCAACAAGCTTACAGGAACCGCGGCAAGGATCTCGTCTGACCTGCAGAGCCTAGGTTACCAAATTTCACTAGGAAATTCTACCATCAGGTCCATTTCATATAGTAAGCTAGAGTATAACTAATATAAAGACTTTCATGGCATAAGATTATTACTTCTCTACCAACAGCAACCCAATATCTCAATGTGCAATTTTGCAGATAAACAGCATGATCAAGCCCTTAAAAAGAGCCCTTTTACAGTATCTGTCTTACAGTGCTTTTCCAGCCATCACAACATTAAGTTCTGGCCTTCAGTGATAAAAAAGTCACTGATAACAACCTGAATAATACACATTAGAGGGAGTACCACAATTTGCAGATAAATCATATCAAAAGACAATGGAATGGAACCTTATCAAGAACCACATAAAACTTAGCAGGTCAACATCAGCATCCTGCTGTTAGAAGGTGTAAGAAACTGCAATTTGGCCATGATTTTCATAAATATAGGAAGGTACCAAAACAAGCAGCACTGACTGCTGACTTGCACACCCATCAGCTGGTGACCGGCCATAAAATCACAAACAAAACGGTACCAGAACTAAGACATTTCTCCTCTCCCCTGATGTCCAAGATCTTTCCCATGCTGATCTAAGAGCTAATGATGCACCTTTTAAAAGATTTAAAGAAGGTAATGGTAAGGTCAATCGTAACTTGGTTCTTCCCCAGCATTTTTATTTAAGGGATTAGAAATACCAGAAACTCAATCTGACTGCAAAATGAGTATTTAAGAAATCCAGCTGCTTTTCTTCCACCCTATTCAATACACTTGAATTTTTCACCTCATTAACAATTTACATTGATAGCCTTAAACCAAATATGATGAATGTTGCTAGATATACAAAAATTAATCTCATATTACATGCTTGGAGTCATTAATTACTCTGCTTGTAGAGGTATGGCTGGAAGGGAATCTTATTCAAAGGCAAATTCAACTCATGATTTGTATAGCTCCTGCAATTAAAAAAAATGCTGAGGGTTGGGGGAGTGAAAAGATTGACAATATTTTTGACTTCTTAAACCATCATTAGGATAGCATTTCCCAGCCCCAAGAGCAACTCATCATGCAATTCAGTGACAGCTCTAAGAGAGGTGCCTGAAGCATGAGTGTTGATTTAACAGAAACCCCTTTTTTCCCCTGGCAGCAAGATCTCTTCCCTGTTCTTATATTTCTTCTTCTTGATCTACCAGATCCCCATCATCCTCCCTCCTCCTCTCATGTATACATCCCCTCCACCTCTTTCTTCCTTCATGCAAAATCAATAACATTTCTCCACGGCCTTATGCTCACCACCAACCTCTTCAGCTACCACTTTCCTTTATCTATAGCTTATTGGTAATTTAAATTCTCTTGCTTTTCTTGATTTCCTCTTTTTTTCAGCCCTAAATTAATTTCCTTCACTGCATCTTCCTCTTTCAGTTGTGCCTCTGCTTTCAAAAAAGCCTTCTAAGGGGTGCTCGGAGCACCTCACAAGTCTCTAGACATACCTACACTGAGCCTCAAAGTTGACTTCAGAGCCAGAGAACAGACCACTACATTGTTCACCCACACACACCAAAAGAAACGTGGCTTCATCAACACTGCCTACTGGAAGCAGTCCTTGGCCTGATCTGCCACACCGAAACACTGGGCAGTTTTCTGCCCAGAAGAGGTCTAGTTGGCACCATTCGAAATCACAGCAGATGTGGACAATACAGACAATCATGTGCCAACACTTAAGCCCGCACCCTGGCCAAATCCATTAAGCCTGTAAAGACGTGACTGATGTTCCCTAGGCAGGCCTAAGCCAGCATGGGATTAACCACCACATGCTGCACTACACTGGAGCCATCAATGGCTCTTAACTCCAAGTCACTTCTTTCAGGCACTTCTAGAAATGTAATTTTGTCCTGGACTCTTCATCTGCCAAATCTATCAGTACACTGTCGCACACTGCTCTTGCCCTCATGAGCATCCCACAGTTTTTCACCCTCCTCTTCCTTCAGCATACCTGCCCTGGCTATGCTCAACACTCACTTCGATTTAATTAGTATCCTTAGCAATGACTGACAAATCCACTCACCCTCTGTCCCCGGCTATAATATAATACAGTACCAGTGTCTCTGCTATCTGCTTCTGGAAACTGCTGTGATAATATACAAAAAATTGTGGTCTTTGATGTTGCAGGTTTATCTGTAGTACTTTTTCCCACTGGAGCACTGCCCAACCTGATGCGGCCTTTTCTAGAAAGCTCTGAATGTTGGGTCTAGCTAGGCTGTTTGAAACTGCTCTTTGGGTCCTGGTTAACTCCCATTCAGCTTAAATGCTGGAGAAGAACTGGAAGCAATTCAACTCACTTCCCGAATTTCAATCCTCTTGCCTTCTTAACAAAGGCTGAAAACATCTACTATCCATTGCCCTACTCCCTGAAACAGACAAGACTGAAAAGCAGGAAAGTATTCATTCCAGTTACGTAAAGATGGAAAAACGAACAAAACCCTTTAAAAATCCCCTTGGAGGAAGTTAAGGACCTTTCCTATTATTAAAACGACAATCAAAAGTCAGAGCCAACAATCTGAGACAAGTAGCATGTCCTGAAGTTGATAGGCTGGCTAAGAAGCTTCAAGTGATGGCAGTACTTGAGGCATGTTTGTTACCTCTAGAATGTCTTGCTCCTAGCCAGGGAGCCCCCAAACTGATATTAAAAAGAGACCTAAATGGGTGTGACAGATCTACATAAACATTTTACTTAAGGAAGCAAAACCAAATTGCAACTTTGTAGTCATAAAACGAATGCCAAAATGTAACTGTGTAAGCCACCAGGGTTTGCGTGGCAAGATATCGCATGCTGAAAATCGTAACAGAATTTGTATTTGAAGTTTCTTTGCAAGACCACCCTTTAAAGAGCTGAATAACATTGAGATTTTAAGTGGCCATCAACTACATTTTCAAACATACAGAAGATCTTACATCCATATATCATCTTAAAGAAATTATACAAAACCTGCTTTATTTGATGAGCCTTGGCATCTCCTATTCAAAATCTGAAATATGTTTTTTAGACAAATCAGCTTCCACACATGACTAAGTTCTAAAGACCAAATAAAATCCAACCTTCCAAATAATTGATCCTGTGCCAGGCTCAAGGCAAAATTCATAATTAAAAAACAAAACAAAACAAAGAATTTCATTGGTAAAGCCCTCCTAGATTTTAAGTTGTATTTCAAATACATGGATACAATGTAGATAGAACTGTAGCATGGAAAATGTTCTAATGCTGCACTGTGTTCTAAAGTCACTTCTGAACATAGTCCAAACAACATACTTAAAGCATATTTAGTAAATTAAAACTTGACAAGCCTTAATACATGCAGAAAAAAAATCCGTATTTCAACCACAGTTGAATCATGTACATAGTCTATTTTTTGTGCTCAAAGTTACTCTCTTCAGCCCAAATTACATTCAAGACTAATCTCCTTGGCATAACTGAAATACCGCAGACATCAAAGTTCCAAGAAGTATTCCACGCAAAAGTAATACAAGTCCAATAAAATAGAAAACCAAGAAGGATTAAGCTGTGTCTTAATCCTTCTTAATTTAATGTGGCATTAAATTTACATATGCAAACCTGGCATACTGAAAACAAGAAAAATATTTAAAAGAATCAGTTATCACACGTGATTAGTTGTAGTTTCAAAGGGAATATTATCTGTCTAGTGGATGGAGCACCTCTGGGTGCTAGAATTTTATTCCCAGACCTGTGCTGCTGCCATGATCTTAGGACAAGTTACTACGTGACTCAACATTCCTGCCTATAAAAATCATACTGACCTCCTCTGCAAAGGTTTGAGATTTGCTGAGGAAAATACTTTGATAGAAATTATTACTACATTCCTGTTTTCCTTTTTATGCTCTTTCTTTTCCAACTTACTTCACAGGAAGGGGAAATGACCAAGGCCCTAGATCTCTGAGTCTTAGCTCTGCTTGACAGCAGACACTCTGACTCCAGAGGCCAGATCAGCCATCGATTCCAAAACAATCTGCACTGATTACCACTGTCCATCTCTGTCAAGTTTTATTCTTAAAGCTTAGCTAATCTTGAGTCTAGTTGACAGCTTTGGGGAAAGGATCAATACAAAAAGTGATGCATGAATAAAAAAAAAAAAGGGGAAAAAAAGAAGTGATGTCGCCTGGATAAATGGTTACTTAATGACACTGAAAGTAAACTGTACAAAATTCCCAACTTCAAACTGACTGGCCCCACAACTTTTACAAAATACTTATTAAGTAGTTACGCTACAAAACACCATCTTGTCAAGACAGCTAAGCCTAGCTAAGGCTACAAGTTGAAATAATGCAAAATCTTGTTTAAGAAACACGGCACTAAAACACCACTTTTTTCCTACAGGAAGTACGCAACAATTTAGCAGGAATTAGGAAATGCTGAGGTAATTAAATATTTAACAGGTAGTGTTGTGACACTACATTTCCTACACTCAGTTGCTGGTAATTCCAGCCCAGCCCAGCTGTCCATCAGCTTAATGGATTTCAGGAATCTGCCCTTCAGCAGCAACGTACACACCAATAAACAAGGCAAGTGTTGCTCAGTCTTCAATCGCTTACCAAAGCTTTACTTGAGACTCCTTCCAAGGAACAAACTACCAATAAATATCAAGATTCCCCCTTTCTTTTATTACCTGCAGCAACACTTCTCCATGTAGGACTGCACCAGTGCTGGTTCTGTCATTTTGCCTTTGAGAGCAAATTCTGAGATCCAGTCCATGCTGGAGCAGCCTGCTTCTGAAGGGGTGCACCCCATGGGTGACTCACGTTGGAGCAGTTTGTGAAGAACTGCAGCCCATTGGGACGGACTCATGCTGGAGAAGTTCTCACATGGAGAACTGTCTCCTGTGGGAGGGACCCCACCCTGGAGCAAGGGAAGAGCATGAGGTGTCCTCCCCTGCGGACGAAGGAGTGGCAGAAATAATGTGTGATGAACTGACCACAACTCCCATTCCCTGTCCCCCTGCACCTCTGTCAGAAAAGGAGGTAGAGAAATTGGGAGTGAAGTTAAGCCTGGGAAGAAGGTGGGGGGGAAGGTGTTTTAAGATTGGTTTTATTTTCTCATCATCCTACTCTGATTTGATTGGTGATAAATCAAACTAATTTCCCCAAGTCTGTTTTGCCCGTGATGGTAATTGGTGAGTAATCTCTCCCAGTACTTATCTTGACACATAAGCCTTTGGTTATATTTTCTCTCCCCTGTCCATCTGAGGGCAGTGACAGAGCATCTGATGCCCAAAGAGGGTCAACCCAACACTCAAATAGGTAAAACCTCCAGAGAATTAGTTAAGATCTTTGTGTATGGAACAGTCTGACTGAGATCCCTTCAACACTGACTCAAAAATCTTTCTCATACAGCTTCATGAAAGAAAATAACAGCCTTCACCACAGATTTCATTTCAGCACCTGCCTCACAAGCAAACTTAAAATACTAAGTCCTGGGAGCAGGAGGGTGACTGTAAAATGAGTTCCTAACATCTAAATATAACAGTTTCTAAAACCCCTGAGCATTTCAAAATGAACACAGAAGATGTGCACATACCTATAGCTGTCTTCGCTTTCTGAATTCTGCTCTTCATCAGAATCTCTGTATTTATCAGGATCTGGAAGAGTACTTGGATCAAACTCTTCTTCACTTCCACTGTGAGCAAGAAAGGCCACTGTTTCCTCTTCAGCCTGCCCGGTGACAAATGGAGAGTTACAAGACAAGCAAACAAGTCCATGTTACGTGCCACAACCACATTAATAGGGATACCAAAACAAACACCGATGCCCTCAAACACAGTCAAAGGCCACCACTATTATAGCCAGGAAAACAGAATAATTTCTGCCATCATCAGTGCCTTCCCCTAAGGCTGTTAAAGGTTGAAGAAATACTATTCAAAAAGCACAAGGATTTACAGTCAAATTATACCTTCACAATATCGTCATCTTAAATCTACCAAATGTAAGAGAGATTTGGCAAGGAACTAATTAACAGTCATCTGAGAGCAAGTGTTTAAGTAATACAGGGCTTTACTGTATTACTGGCACTGGCACTGGCAAAGAGATATGAGCTTGTGGACACATTAATCACTGCTGTAAGTTGTATTTCATTAAATACTCTGATTTAAAACTCATCTGGGTGTCCCTGCAGTTAAAAACTAAAAAGCTGCTTAAGCTGAGTTAACTGCTCTAAGGGAGTTTCAGCCATCCACCACAAGTGATAGATGTGCTTCAGGCTTCCTCCTTGACCCCCCCATCGCTCCTCCCTGGGGCTCAGCTTCCCTCCATCTCCTCGGAATGGGCTGCTGGCGTTGGCAAATTTTCCTAGGTTGTGGGAACACCTCACTAATTCCTTAACAAAGAAGGCACAGAAGATGCTGTTCCCTAAAAGTCTCGGATAATATAATAAAGCTGACTGCTTCTGCAGATACAGATTGTGGTCCACGCAGTCCTGAACTGATGGCACAACTTCTGTGAGTATTCGCTAACAGGCACAAAGAAAGCAGATGGACTGGAGGGGCATATACACTTGCATATGCAGAGTAAAGTGCTCACAAAAAGCTTACAGGCATTTCTAAAAACGTGAACCCTAGATCCATGCATATTTATGCTGAAAAGCAAAAACAAATGCAAAGAAACTCTAATTAAAGACATTGCTAGATTTTGTTTATAGATCTAATCAACATGCACACAGCTGAGTTTCCAAAACAGCACTCATTTAAATGATCCTTCCCTCTATAAATAACTTCACATCCTAAAATATTTAAAGTTCATTTTTGTTCTGATTTTTCACCAGTCCCATCTATCACCAGGTTTTAAAAGAACACTGTCCTTATGTGTACACACCTCACCACAACAAAAATAAATTAAAACCAAAACAAAAATCATACTAAGTGTCCCTTTTATACCTGCATATAGAGAAAGAGAAAGGAAACGAGCTGGTGAAGGGGAAGATTAGTGACCACTGCAGGAGTCCCTTATTGCTTATGCAGTGACACTTCTGCAGTGCACTGAAAGAAGGAGAAGAAAGGGATAAAACCCAGATTTGCAACCAGAAGGCAGAAGAAAAACACACCTTTTTTTCTTTACTATTTTGAAATACAAATAAAGGTAATTGTATAGCTCGGCATATAAAATCACCAAGAGCATTGTCACTCTCAGTAGCACTGTAAACTGCCTAAGGTAACACAATCACCGACAGAAAAGCACGTTGATTACCAGGAACTTCAGGTGCTACTTCACAACAAAGTTGGTTCTGGTTTTGGTTTTGTGGGGTTTTTGTTTGTTTAAGTACTCTTTTGCTTACAAAAAGTATCTTCTAGCTCCTCGTTTAATACAATATTACAGAGCGCTACTAACTCAACTGAAAACTATTTCGAACGTCACCTTTCTGTTCATGAATTTCCATATCTGAAAAATATGCTGCATTAAGTTATAGTTTATTTAAATTTCTTTAAACATTAAATATTTGCTCTTTACTTGTCCCTTTCATCACATCTATTCTTTCAGCACAAACGGTGAATGCCAATTACATATAGGGGTAGGGAGTATTCAAAGCTGTTGTATGGAACAAAGTGTTTTTGTAATACTAACATTTTTTGGCAGTCATCTTTTAAGACTTGGGCTGTTCATGCATATTCTCAGTTATGTCAGTAAGATGTTGAGACTGCATTGCTTCCTAAGTTATGTCATTTATATACGCTCACAAAAGACAATTCACATTCACAGATCAAACCTTCACTTTTGGGTCACATTCATATTTATTCTTTCAAGCAGAAAATTTGCAGAGATGTGTTCAAGGTAATGCTTACTATAACAAAAGAAATAATTGGCAAAGATGCCTCTTCAATCCATAAGGAATCACGAGGTCGTATTTCTTTTAAGTATCACCGCCACATATTCATAATACCCTGAAATTAAGAACTTGAACATGAGCATTTATCATCCACAGCTGAACAACAGAAACTCATTATTTCTCCCCTCTTGCTTCAAATTTGTATCAGCCAGTCAGGAAAAAGGAATCTTGTGACTTAATTTCATATTATGCACCGCAAGAGCCAGAGAAAAAAAGACTTAAAATTATAGTTCAAGGTAACTATCACAGAAGCTCTTCAGATAAAAATAGGATGCAATTTACAGAATCAGGATTAGATCTTTCTTAAAGTAATCACTGTCAAATAAGAGATTAACTGAAGAACACGTTTTGACCACCTGTACTTTTTGTCGAAGGCCAGTGACAATGCGCTTTGGAGTGTGTATCTATTACAAAGTTCAGCTGTGGAAGGAAATCTATTCAGACATCAGCTCAGGCTGGTCAGGATTCAGTGGCAGTCACCTTCTGCTCATGGGTGATAAGCTCTCTTTTGTTCTTTTAATACCAGGTTGGCCCATGCATTTTGCAATCCAGTTCCATAGAAACTTTGCACAAAGTTTTCAGTTTGAACATGGCATTTCTGCATTCACATAATCTCCGTCTGAGGCATAAGGAGATTCTTCCTACACAAACTCAACATTTCAGAAATATTCAACAAAATTTCAGTGCTGGAGGTTTTGGAAACCTTGTTGCCTTCAGCCTTCCACACTGTACCAAGTCAAGAATGAACACACTCAACACCTTACTGTAGTAATTTTGGAAACACACACTAGATGACGCAAACAGGGCAGATTCCTCTAGAGATTTTGCACTGCTTCTCGACAGAATACTTTCAATGCAGCTTCTTATTGTCTTTATTACAGTACATAATGACAACTTCCTCTCTTTGTAAAGAAGGCAGGCTAAGAGAAGCTTAAAATGAAAAAATTTATGTTCTTTTTTAAGAAAATAGATACTCAAGGGACTCAAATGTTCAAAACAGCAAAATGATGTCTCATTTCTACCAGGGATTGGGCACTCCAGTGCAAACTATCTGTTACCATCAGGCAAAAAGGGAGAACTGAAAAAAGAAATGATGAAAACCTGCACTTGCATAAAAAATGTTCTAATTTCCAAGATTTAATTTATAGAATACATACTTATTATAGTATTTAATTTACATCTAATTTAACAGGTGTTTAATTTTTTATCCAATTACATTGTCTTTTATGTTGCAATTTAACATAATCCTCTGAGTAATCTATCAGATCCTAGCAACCAGGTTGAAGGGAAAGAAATAATTGTTTAGGCACTATCAGTTCTGTCAACAGTACTTCATAAAGCATAGTGGGAAAATATTTCTAATCAGCTAAAATCAAAGCCTTTCAGGTTTGTTTAGAAGTTGATTAGACTTGATTTGAGTCCATCAACAGTCATACAATATTCAGTTCCTTTTGAGATCTGCCACCCTTCAGCTTTTGCTAATAACATGGCCTCTCCTAGTAAGTGGTGTTTGTGATTTTAATGCTAAGAAAATGTAAGATTTAAATACTGCTGGAGGTTACCCTACCTAAGTACACAACTTCTAATGATTTAGCATATTACCGCTCATATAAAAGGACATTTACAAATACAATCCCTTTAATGATCTGACAGCATTTCAGATTTTATTTTCTTCTTTTTGACAATTATTTTTTCAGATAAAAATGGGACTTGTTTCTGCATCATGTTTATGATGGAATGCATAAACAAACAGAGAGGTTTTGTCCTTTAAAACATCTTACTCTGGATTCACCTGATTGCCTCACAGGGGTTCTTTTTCATAACGTGTACCCACAACCCACAACACAGTGTCCCCAGTTGATGCATGGTTGCTCTGATACTTCATCATCTACATCGCCCCAAAGGAATACAGCTCTTCTGGCAGTTCACAAACAGAAATACAGCCTTTGATGTAGCTAGGGTGTTTGATCCAACAGTTGCTTTGAAGATCAAGACCAAAGCCTTAGACAATATTGAAAACTGAATGGGTGCCAGTGGAGTGAACCAAGTGCTGAGCTGACACATAAAGAACTGCCTAAATCATGCTGAAATTGGACAACTACACTCCATGTCATGTAACACCCATCAATAGCCTTCAAATCCAAACTCAGAAAGCATCATTTCCATTGAGGGAAGGAACTTGCAAACCAAGAGGAAAAGGGCTCCTTTTGACCACATTTCTAAGTGTGCAGTGGTGTCTAAGGTTAACCTTCATGAACTGTGACCAAGTCATATGAGCTTTCTTCCTGTTGTCTTCTACTCTTTGTCATGTGCATCAACATTGAACATTAATCCTCCTAGGTGACACACACGTCGATTCCACAATTGGTTTTGCCACTCCTCCTAGGCTTTTTTCTTCTTATGGGTAGGTAGGAAGTGGTACACAAATGAGTGGGAAGAGGAGAGAACAAGTTGTTATTGCAGGACTGTCCATTCCCTTGGTCTTAAAGCACATAGGTGCACTCAAGGCAAACCACAGAAAGGAAATGATGTAGACATGAACAGGGACAACTGTTTCAGAAGGATTGGCCAAATTCCATGAGTCTGACCAGAAAGGCCAGCAGCCAAAAACTGGAGAAACCGAGGCTGTGAGTTGGTCAGACAGACATAGTCTTTGCACTATGATGATCTAACTGATCTTCAGGCTCTGGAAGGAGTTAGCCATAGCTCCTAGTTTTCACATCACTTTGTAGGATATCATTCTTGTTTTTCAGAAGAAAAGACAGGTAACTCTTAGCTTCATCTTCAAATCATTCACCCTTCCAATCACTAGCAGTTATGGTTCTATTTCATCCAGTGATTATTTCTTTTCTAAGCAATCTAAGATCTTGAATAATACAATGAGCCTAGTTTAGCCAGCAGAATGTTGCTTTTACCAGTGGTCTCAAAAAATGTACATGAAAATACCGACCTTTCTTTCTCGCAATTCCTACATTTTATGGTCAGTGAATGGGTAAGCCTGTGTTCCAAACTAGCTCACACTGAGCTGTATAGACTGACATTCAAATCTTTGCTCTGTAACCATAGCAAAGCAATTTGTGCTGGAAATGGCTCCCGCCACAAGCACAGTTCAGAACCACTGAAAACACAAAAATCATAGAAATTTCCACACCTTCACTTCTGGATTTTTTATATTAGTAAAGCTTCTGTCATTTTCACACTAGTAAGTATATGTTTTATTCGTAGACTTGATCTCTACAAAGTACTTACAGTCCATACCAGAATTAACAGCAACATAACGAATGTCTATAGAGAAAGATAATATGATTTATTAAATATACAATTAGAAACTCATCTAGCTCAAAACAGAATGCCAAGAACTTCTAAATCTACTTAGAGACTTTTTTTTTTAAATGTATTTGCTCTTATCGGTGTTTGAATTATAATGGATACATCTTACAACTAGATCTTAAGCTTTTAATTTTTTTTTTAGTTGCTTTAATAAGACCCATGTGGAATACACAAAGTTTCTTCAAGTTGTTACTAGCCACAATTATCAATGTGATTTTAGCACGGGGGTAGGCTAATATAATTCTGGTGGAAAGGTCAGGATAAAACAACTATACTGTTAACTTAGATGTAATTCATGTTACGGACATGAAAATACAACTTAGAAGAAACTAAGCTGCTAGGTGGGTAGCACTGGAAGCAAAATATACACTGGAATAGAAGAAATTTTGGTAAGCAGAAGGGTTTAACTTCCTGCATATACTCTTGGTTTCAGATTGCTTATACACAGATTTCACAGGAATGCAAGCTAATAGTATCAGTGTAATGAAATATGGGCATGAGCAAACAGGTGGTTTATTTGCCACAGCAGATCAAGCCTAGGATCTTCAGTACCATAAAGCTTCCAGCACTTGAGTTAACAGAGTAGTAGCTTCATCTTTGGCAAACTACAAAGATTCCCATGCCTGTCATGCCAGCAGCTAGACAGAGATGCTACCACACACACTAAATCCCTGTCTGAAACAAAATTGATTTAAAGCATTTAATAACGGAAAGGCTTCAAACCAGAAAAGTCTAAACAATTTTCATTTTGAAATCTTCCTAATGCTAGGTTGTCAGGTATTATTTTGCTTGCAAGCTGGCAAGTAGTGCAGGAAAAAAAAAATGGGTTTTATCCACTGCTCCGTATAAAAAGAAATGAGTAAAAAATTCTAGCAGAATTAAACATACCAACAGATGTGTCCAAAAGACTAAGGCCCTCTCAAAAAACACAGAAAAACACAGTGCAGAACATTGGTTTTAGACTTATATTCTCCAACACAATCCTTGGACCATCTCTTTACATTCCCTCTTTCTCTCCATTTTTAGGTTCACAGCAGTCATGGCTGTCAGCTCAAATACAGAAAGTAATTCTCCAAAGTAGTCTCTGTGTTCCAACATTTCAACATACCAGTCTTCTCCAGGGAACCTCAGCATATATCCACAGAGACAGTGCCTACACAAGAGAATTTTCATATTGCTTTCTTGCACTTTTGAATGCGCCTGAAGGAACTGCACCCTCTGCCATGATGCAGCAGAGCTGTCCTACCACCATTGCTGCTCATAGCTGGAGACTGAGAGCAGAGACCACTCTTAGCTTAGCAGTGTGTATTTTTCAAGAATGGACAGATCAACAGCAGCAGTGACATGAAATAATCAGAAGGGAAACCTTGTAAGTCATGTAATTCTGCAAACTGGTTAGCTCTTTTCTTGAAAAAAGAACTGATTTGTGTTCAGTACACAAGGAACAGCAACACTGGCATTAAGCACTTGACCTATGACAAGACTTTCATGTTTTCCTGGTACTGCTTAAGTCACATACTCTAAAAGCTCATACAAAATACCTATGTAAAATAGCAAATTTACAGGGAGAAAGCTATGAACCAAATTAATTCCTTGCAGTTAAAGTTATTTTAACTGCTATTGTTGCTTCTATGTACAGAACTGAGGAAAAGAAGCCCAGAAGCAGCATTGCTGCTCACAGCACCGATTCAATTGCTTGCTGTGAGAACAAGACCATGGCTGCTTTCATTGAGGATCTATTTAGCTGCAGATTCACATTTGTTCAAACATGCAAACAAATAACCAGTAAATCAGAAAGCACCTGACTGATGCTGCACACTTACAGGGTCATTAATTATTAATCTTTTGTTGTTGTCAAATTCACCTTTCCAATCCATGAATCCCTTTCTATGAAATTTTGCAAAAGAGCTGCTGGCCTGAGAAGCATCAGGGCTAAGGAGAGCACATGACAGAACAGATGAATACAGCCTGAAGAAGGACAAGGAAGCAAGCTGCCTGGGGAAGATTATGAGCAATGGGCATGACACACCAGGAGACCTGTCCTCTTGTTTTTCCACAGGCAAAAGGGGGATCCTGGATGAAGGAACTGAAAAGGCTTCTAAGGTAGACTGGCAGACAGCCACCAGCAGACAGAAAATCATAATATCCCTTGGTAACGATTTTATCTACATGAACAAATCAAAAAGATGTGTCTTAGAAATGCCAAGTAGAAAGAACAGATTTATATGAGGCAAGATCTTTTAGACCAACTAACTGAAAGAAATAATTTTCAGGTCTAAAAATGTACAGCAAATCCAAAGAAAAAACCCCCACGAATTAAGAGTAATTGCTGAGAGTTACTGTTACTCAGGAATTGAGATGAAATGTAGTATCATGTGTACAATAGGGCTGGAAAATGCTAGTACAGGGAACCCTACAGAAGGGTTCTCTTCAGGAAAAAGCACATAATTTGTCATCTGTGGAAAATGAAGGGACAAAAGGAGGATTAAGAAGGATTTAGATAAGCACTAGAAAGTGACCATAGCAGTTCTAAGGCACAGGCTTAAGTGAGAGACAGTGGTGATACCTACAGTGACTGTGAAAGAAGATAGCAAGGAAGGTTGGAGTTTTTTCTTGAAAATTGCCTAATTCATAAAACATCAGCCAAGATTTTAATTTGGACAGAAATGTAGAACTGGAGGAGAGAGCCTGAGATAAGACTCATTAGTACAGACATGAATTTGTATTCATGGACAGGATTTCTCCACAGATAAGAGGAAGAAAAAAGCAAAAGGCAGAGCTGTGCGAAACACTGCCCTAGAAGGAGACTGAAGATTATGAGGTTACTGGAAGGAAGAACTACGAGAGAAGACAGATGCCAGAAGAGGGTGGTCACTTCTGCAAACCCCCTAAAACTTAGAACAGATATGGAAAGGCCAAGTGAGTGACCAACAAAATGAGAGGAAGGCTGACTAACGTTAGGGCTCTCAGAGAAAAGGAACTGTGTAAGAGGGAAACCAGTGAGCAATTGCTTAAGAACAGGATGGATGATGTCTACTGAGCAGAACTGAAACATGTCCACATTGCAAATGAATAGAAGGGCACAAAGAAACGTGGCAGCTTGAAAAGTATGAAAGGCCAGTGTGGAAGTGGGAAGAACCAAAAGGCAAAAGTGAGACTGCAAAAGAGAGGAAGACTACTGAGAGAACACCTGATGGAGATGACAGTGATGACAAAGGGAACCATGGTGGAGAGAAGAGCTGACTGAAGCTATTTAAAAAATGGGAAGAAATAGGAAAGGGGAAGAGTAAGAAGGCATGAGAATGGCACTGGAGCTGATTGAGAAGGAGGTAGAAAAACGAGGCTGAGGGAGAAGAGGTAGCAGCAGCTATAAGAATTAAATCAACAACAGCAAACAGAACTAGTGAATGTGTGGTTTAACAGCCAAAGGCATCTCTTCACCTGGCAAATGGCAAAGCCACAAAAGACTACAGAAGGTGTTAAGAGTTTACATGGGCTCAAAAACTAGGTAGGTAATAGTAATAAAAATCCACCAAGGGACAGTAAGCACAGCAGTGCTGTGCCTTTGCCCCTGAAAGTCCCTGAGCTGCAGATCTCTTCAGCCAGGCAACGTAACAAGATCACAGTTTGAAAACTACTCTGCAGGTACAACTGCAGATTTTCCTGAAAACCAGCTAGAAAGAACTTCCAGATCTGCCAGGGTGAAGGGAAGAAAGTCACCCCTATTTCAATGTGTAGCTATTTTTTTCATATGAAGCAATTTTATTTTGCCACTGCTGTACTGTTCTCAAGTCTTTTAGGCCTTCTTGTATAAATATCGCAGTTTATTAAATGAATCTGGTGAAGAAGATTATCATCTCATTCTCAGCACAAGAACAAAATGTTAAACAACGCAGTTAGGGGAAAAATGAAAGTTGAGACAACTTTCCATCAAAAGCCTAAGCCTGTGCCTAATTATATTCATTAACTATATCAGTAGTGATCATATGCGATGGGTCACTGAGGAACGCACACCGCACTACCTCAAACTGTCCTTGGGTTTCGTTCTGCTGCCAGAATGTCTCACTCTATTTCCAGTGACTGAGTAACAACTTTTGGTTTTAGTAACTGAAATATAAGTGGTATACAAATACTCATCTGTAGGTGTAATTAGCATATTATAGACTTCCAGCTGACTTCTCGCTACTCTCCGTAAGTCCATACTTGCAGCAAATCAGTCTCAAACATAAGCACTGAAAGCATCTTTACAGATTTTAACTTAGGAAATTGCAGTTTTCAGCCTAAGACACATTCTACCTTATAGTTGTTCATTTGCTTGCCTGTTCATTTCAACAACATCTGAAAAATCTTTATACTGCATAACTAATGTATTATATCCATAACAACAGCATACAGTACACTGTATGATTGATTATCTTGGCATTTAGCTCTTGTGGGAACAGCTTTTGTGAAACATGGCTCTATTGGACTCCCTGAAAATTACATTTTGGTAAAACTGTCTGAATGATCAAACTTAGGTATGGCTAGACATAATATTATTAACATTGCACAGGCAGGTACAAACGTGAACTTTTCATACTGTACAAAAGCAATGCTATTTTACATTTGTTTCTCAAGAGATCACATAGCAAAGTCAGGGTGGATCAATTTAAATCAGTGATTTGAATCATTAATCATAAGCCTGATCAAAATCAGGAAACTTTCTATTCACACAGTAGTTTACCTAAGTAACCACTGCTACTTTTGGTTTTATTTCAGTATTCTAAGGCATAGCTGTTTTACACCGGACTTTGCACAAAACTTGATACTATTTTATGCTAACTATTTAAAGCCCTAATTTTTCCTTTCTCATTTTTCTTTTCCATAATGACATTAGTGAGTGATAAAAAAGCCATCATCTATTTGCCAAATGATTACTATTCATTTTTTAATCATGGTTAATGTCAAGTTGACTCCTACTCTATTTGAAATTGAAACAATTTCAACCAGGATTTTAATTATTTTCTAAATATATATCTTATGTATATTATTTGAAAATTACTAATTAACAGTTTAAGTACAAACATCTTAAATACAGCAGATACATGGAAGAAAAATCAAGTTCATCCAAGCAGGTGCTGTATTGTAAATTTAACATTTATGAAGGTACACATTCTCTATCGCTAACAAAATTTACTACTTAGCACTCTGCCTTTTGAGATTTTGGTATGGCTAACAGTCTCAAACCTAATTTATATTCACAGACTGGAACAGAACAGTAAGAATAAAGAAAGATAATCGGTTCCTCAAATCCTAATATGTTTTTCAACCTTTAACTGCACATTGAATTGAACTTATCAAATATATCTAAATAAAGAAAATATTTCGGAAGCAGGAAAGGATACAACTTGTTATGAAAACACAGGTAAGTTTTCCAGTTCATGATTGTTATCTAAATCACACTGCTACCTGAAACTTTATTTTTTGAATTCTTTATTTTTAGATTATTCTAGTCATTTTTCTCATAGATCATTCCTTAATAGCTTCATTTTACCTATCGTTTTTAAATTATCAGAAAGAAAATAATGGAGCTAACAAATTAAAACATGTATTTAAATCACTTTTTTTGTCTTTTTACTGAGCTGTTGATTTTTATCTATTATGTTATTAGTAATTATAAGACAGCCAACCGTTCTCTCCATTCCCCCAACTACTTGCAACATACATACAGAATGTATGGGAAGGGACAAGGAAACAAGAAGGATAAATGTTAATCTCATAGATTTAAAAATAAATCATAGCATGCTTAGAAAGCTGTCAGAAAAAGTAATTTTAGCCTAACTTTTCTCCTCATTATGAACTCCAGTGCAAACAGCTCATTTGCTCTCCTGACTTTTTGGCAGTACACAATCTGCTTGCAATTATGATTTGTCATACATTAGTAAATACTGCAAACAGAAATAGCAAACTGAAAACAGGGTCTACTGGCTTGAATGTAGACATATTGCCAGTTCTCATTAATTCATTTGCCACAACCAATAGAAAGGCATAAGCTTTTATTACCCTAATAGACCTCCACCAGCAACAGAATTTAGTACAGCTCTATGACATGCTTTCTCTATAGGTCACATTGCTGAGAAGCATTATCTTCACTGCAAATAAAAACAAACACAACAAATAAAACATAAGCCTGACACTATGTAATATTAATGAGTATTATCCTGTAAAGTTGAGGTTCTAACTCTGCATTATATCATCATCCTCCAGAACCTTTGCTTGTTTTAAATTAATAAATTTATTCTGGATTTCAGATTTGCTGTAAGGAACTCAAAAGATATGAACTAGCTGAACTGCTGTAACAATAACTTCCAGAGACTGACAGCAACTGGATGACTGGTTAGTCTCACTTCTCTGATAACTTCAGTACCCACAGACAAATACCTTTCAGTGCTCTCTGACAGAGGAAAAACCCAGTGAATGACCATGTTCCAAAAATCCCAAACCTGTCTCCCTCACCTCCCTAGCTGGGACATCTTCAATCCTGACACAGAAGCCTCTCTGATACATGCTGCAGGGCAACTGTGTCAACAGGAAACAAAGACTTCCAGAAAAAATAGGGCTGGTGGCCACCAACTCCATTGCCCTTCTCAGTGAAGAAGGTGCAATTCCATCTTTCCTGTCTTTGGTTTTGAACCCTTCAGTAATGAGGATCCCACAGGCTCCTCACAGATTTATTCCAGTATTTAGACAATCTCACCATTGGAACACATTTCTAAAGCCTACACTGAATTTTCCTGTTACAAACCTGTAACTTGTTGCACCAGTCTGAGAACAGATTGTTCATTTACTTTTTAAGCATTTGACCTACTTCAAGTTCTACCTAGACCATGCCAACTACCACAGAGCTTCCCAGCCAGGATACAGGTTTGAAAAACACTTTTTTGGCCTGCTGAAAACTGAGATGCAGAGCTATTGCTTGTCCTGCGCAAGACACAGAGACTCTGTAAGCCCACTTTCTGAAGAGAACACTAGGTAAAAAAAACAAAACCACATCTGTCAGCTGCTCTGGCACCCAACCAATGACAAAGATAGACTGATGAATCCAACAAGAAATGTTCATGTTCTCATGTATGCAGACAAACATAGAGACTGGAGGGGAGCCAAGCAAAGTGCGTGAGCAGAGCGTGGGAGAAGAGAAATGCCACCAAGCAGTGACCCCGCAGAGGTCCACATCAGCCACCCACTTCAGTTGGGCTTCCCTGCCTGAGGTAGCACTGTCCACCCCCTCCAGTCTTTGCGGAGCAGACCTAGAATTCAGGCTACCTCGAGGTTCTGGTGGTCTTGGCAATAGTCCACCGCTGGAACATGAAACTCACAGGTACATGCCTTAGTGTGCTAAGCAATGCACCTCCAGCAAGCTACTGAAGCACACGTGCTGCTTACTGCATCCCTGAGGTCCCTATGGGATTCCAGCAATAATCCACCCAGTGCATCAGACTGCAGGATGACTCTTCAACCCATAATTTCTGGTTCTGAGGCAAATCACTACTTCTTAAGGGGGAAAAAAAAAATCCCAACCAAACTCAGATTGATAAAAGTGTTTTACCACTGGCAGACATAAATATTTAAAAATCTTTCCTGAACTTCTGAAGGGACATACAGGATTTCCTGTGGCCATGTTAGAACCTCCTAGAGACCCATCCTCAAGATTTATTTGGGTCTGAGAACCTACAAAGCCACATAAAGGATCAATTAGCAGTTACTGGTGTTTACAATTTCAATCTTAACAAAAATGGAAAAGCAGCAACTATAACATATCCCATGCATTGAAATTATATTCAATTGCTACTTTCTCCACTAGCTGTCATACAATGATTTAAATTTACATATTTAGATTTACATAATTCTTCAGTTCTTGACCTAATATTTAAAATGATAGATAAAAACCAATCCTGTTTGTTTGTTCGTTTAGAAACCTTTTTAATCTGTTAGGTTAAACAAAGACTAACAAACGAAAGAATTGTGACTTTGAAACAATGTTAAACATGATTATAATTTTAGAGACATAGCAGTATTTTTCCATCTGAGAAATGGTGGGCCTGAAGTGCCTGGTCCTTTTGACATAAGTCACATATCTTTACAAGGCAAACATTTTATCTTGAAAATAGCATTTTTGCTTTCTTCAGGACTACTACTCTTTGCAAACTGACAAGTTTAGAATTTCAGCTTTATGGAGCCACTAAAATTATTTCTGCTTCAGTAGTGCCACCTGATCAATAAATACAGTTGATTTGACTGTATTCACAAACCTATCTCTTCACACATACAACTTTAAAGGGTTACGCTTCCTTTTTAAGTTCTTGAAGTTTCAAAATTTTGAGGATAAAATTCAGTGACAGATTGTACTGGGTCTGGCTGAGATGGAGTTAATTTTCCCTTCCCCACAGCAGCCCTCATAGTGCTGTGCTTTCTACCAGTAGCTAGAAAGGTGTTGGTAACACACCAGTGCTTTGGCTACTGCTGAGCAGTGCTCACACAGCATCAAGGCTGTCCCTCCAACATTCCCCCTCACCAGTAGGCTGGGGGTGGGCGAGATGTTGGGACGGGACACAGCCAGGACAGCTGACCCAAGCTCACCAAAGGGAATATTCCATACTGTATGACATCTGCTCAGCAATAAAAGTTAAGAGAAAGGAGGGGGTCACTCATTATTACAACAGTTGTCTTCTGGAGCAACTGCTATGCGTACTGAAGCCCTGCTTCCTTGGAAGTGGCTGGACATTGCCTGCTGATGGGAAGTAATAAGAAGAAATCTTTTGTTTTCCTTTGCTTCTGCACACAACCTTTGATTTTGCTTTATTAAACTGCCTTTAACTTGACCCATGAGGTTTTTTCCATCTTATTTTCTTCCCATCATCCCCACCTCCATCCTGCAGAGGAGGGAAGTGACAGAGTGGCTTGGTAGGCACCTGGCAGCAGCCAAGGTCGACCCACCACACCTATGGAAAATAAATCATTTGTTATATCTCATTCTACTTGGCATACAATATTAGCACAGAGAACATTTGCTAAAGGTACTGTTAAGTGAAAATCCTTGTTACATTATGCATGACTTCCCAAAGCACTGACTACATAATATCCATCATGAAATTCAGAATATATAACTAAATTTAGAAAGAAGTATATTCAGACCTGCGATCAGCATGCTGACATCTCTAGTTATGAGTTTTAATTAAACTTGCTTTTTGTATTAAGTCTATTTTTATTACATAAGCACAGAATCGTGTGTTATATGTTATGCATAACTAAAAAAAAAAAAAAAAGCTATTTGTAAATGCCTTTTCTTAAAGGGACTTCATAATTCAAGTCACTGCTCCACAGCTTCTCTTCACAGTTGAAGACACCACTGCTGAACATGTTCAACCTCTTCGAGGGCTTCAGCCACCTTGCTGGCAACCCGTTTCAGCTTCCCAAATACTGGTTTCTGGGACAAAAGGCTGATAAATGAGGTTGTTGGGCGATACAGGGCATGGATTACTTTTTTGTCAGGAAGTAAATTACCAAAACACAAAAGCAAAGAGATTCTTGAACACCTCTGATGCATCAGACTAACCCTTGGATTCCACAGTTCCTGTCCTTTGATACCAGGGATTTCTCACTACTAAGCAGACGAGGTCTTAATCTCTCTGTATTTTGCCACGTGATACACCACATTTAAAGAAGCTTTGTAACTTCCTACGATTATAAATAAGAAACATGTAGGTACCTTATTTATAAACTTTATTTTCTTACAAATGTAGGTAGAATAGTCAGAATCACCATACTGAAGATGCTGTAATAAGTCTAAAGACATTTCAGCTGATCAGTCTTAAATCCCTGGTTTCTTCAAGACGTGTAAGAGTTAAACAAATGGCCCAAACAGAATACTTCTACAGGTGGGTAAAACTAGCATTTCAGAGGAATAAGTAAGAGTCATCATGGCACATTTGTACAAAGTGTAGTTGAGAGCAGTTAATTCTGGAACCTTTCCAGAATGGAGAGGATGGTGACTCCTTTTTCCAACTGAACAGTGATTTGAGTGCAGCAATAGCATCAGCCTGTGTGAATGTTCAGCTCCCTGTACCTTTCTGATACTGTGATTCAGATATATATATATTTGAAATACCATTCATAAAGAAGAATATTATAAATGTGTTTTCCAGCAGGTCATACACATTTCTGAGAGAGACTTAGCACTCATTTTTTCTCACTTTTACAAACAAAGCATCAAACAGGAATTACTCAAAGCTGGTATGCACACACAGGCTGGGATTGCTAGGAATAATATCAAGCGCTGGAGAGAGAGAAAGCTGGCCAAGTGAGGTGCAAACAGTTTGAAAAATCATAGCCTATGAACAGCACACTAGTCCCCCAGAGATGCCATACAGAAGCCTGACGTTCTCTCCTCCTCTGTACACTGACCAGGAGAATTTTCCAGACATCAAAGAAAAATAAGTGGCTAACAAAACGCGAGTCGCACATACACTGAGCCCTTTCATGCTTCTGCAGTTCAACAAATGTTCCACTAACCTCTACAAAATTGCCCTTACTAATTTGCTTGTCCATTTAACAAAAATAATGCATGTTGGTATATGGCACTTTCAGGATTTCTTTATTGCTTTAATTACCTGTTATATTATTATTTTCATTTCAACTAATTTCTGTTTAGTCTGTTAATAAGAAGAGTGATTTACTCTGTCATACAACAGTATTTAGAGAACATTTGCATAGCTACACCAATTAGATGTTTTCCTATAGTCAGGAAACTATAATACTTAATGGAAGTATACAAAAGAAAGAACAGTAGGCTACACTGGAAGGGCTGAAAGACTGATTATGTCAATGAATTCACACATAAGAAACAAAACAGTTTATTATCCATTCTAATTTAAATCAGGCATGCTTATTTCTCCAGGACTTCTTCCAAACAGATGTAAACATCATTCTCAACAAATTATCTTTTCATAAAATGCTCAAACCCTATTTGAAGTTGCCCAAAACCACTGTAAGATGTGATCCCCTGTGGTCCAATGAAAAAGAATATGCAACTGCTTCAGTTACCTTCAGTCAATAGGTGAGCTTTCTTCACACTGCTGCACAGTCTAGCACTCCTACGGAGATGGGTCAGCAGCAATTTTACGTCACAAGATTAGTTCAATATCTACCAACTTGTTCTTAAATGAACTGACATCTCTCCATCAGTAATCAACATTCACAAGATAAGTTACGAGCAGAAAGCAGCCAATTTCCAGCTAGGATTGGCTCAGGGGAAACAGGCATATTTGCTGTAATCTGCTCTAAGTGCAAGCATAAAGTGCAGTCGCGTTCCAAAATCTGATTGTCCTGAGTCCATATTCTCCTAGATGAAGCTAATCCTGACTGCACACATCCAAATGCTATTAGCTTGTTACAACAGTAGCTTCTTGCATCAATTCAGGATCTCAAATATATTTTTAAGTGCTAAAATGGGCATACCAATGATCAGATATTACACACAGTTGAGCAAATTTCCAATCCAAACAGCTTCTAAAATCTAGTCAAGACAAATCACTTGTATTCCAGCATGTATCACACTGACCAGGTTACAACTCACAGAGAAGCCAAGAATTTAACTCCAGTAGCTCTGTGCCTATTCAAGTAGTGTTTTGCTTGGTAAATTAAAAAAAAAATGGTTAACTATAGTGCCCTACCTTTCATCCCAATTTAGATGATGCTCAAAAGAAGACTAAGCTCAATTGTTCTTACCTAATTACCTGAATAAGTATAGGCTTTGAAAATAAATCCTAATTATAAATGCTAATTAGTAGAGTATGCAGTTTTTCACAGTTACTTAAAAAGTACTTGCAGGCATCTTTAGTATCAAACAAATTTCTCATGGCTTTGTCACAAGCTGTTCAAGTTTAGCACTTTCTTTCTAAACACACAGGCCAGTTTCATAACGTAATGAAACTATGATGCAAGCAGTATTTACACTGACCTGTTTAAAGAAAACAATTAGTTATATTCCTAGAAATAAATATACAATGTGACAAATGATGGGCTACTTGCAAATGTGTTGAATTTACAAAAAAAATGTATCACAAGGTCACTTTCTTCATTTCAGTCTCATTACTGATTGATGAGAAGAAAACTATAAATTCAAATTACTTAACTCATCTGGAATATCTGACATAGCCTGTGCTTCCAACCTTCTTTTCTTTGAGATTGCACTGCACGCAGGGGAACTATCCCCTTTAGATGTTCAACTGTTTGTGGGTGCACTCTAAGTCACCCTATTAAAAGGCCTGTGATTTAAGACTATAAGTAAATAAAGATATTTTACTTCTTCTATTATAAAAAGTCAACTGTCTCTCACTGAAGAGGTAGCCATAAGAATCGGTTGATATATGATTTCATTTATAATGTGGCAATACTCTAAGCACGCTATAAAGTGGGTTTTTTATGAACCTCCCATTCAAGAAAAATAAATTAAAAACTATTGCCAGCAAGCAACTGTTTCAGTGCAGTTCTGATTACTGTAGCTGCCATAAGGACATATGCAAACAGAAGACTAATTTACAAAAAAAAAATACTCAGGACAACATTTGGATGACTAGAGGCTACAGCAACACCTCCAACTAAATGCATCTGCATCAAGCCATTTGCTTTACAATTATGTTTTCTCTTTATTTCCACAAAGCGCTATTCCATAGACCTCATGGTTTTGCATTTTCAACTGGAGCTGAATTCAAACACAACAACTGAAGAAACAAATCTTTCCAGACTGCTCGGGTTTTCAACATCAACAAGAAATCACCTACCAACACACAAAAATAATCTAGGGATTAATCATTTCAGGTTTTTTTCTCCTCTGATAATAGATATAATGGAGAGAGACATTCAAACAGCTACTCTGAGTATGGTTTCAAGTAATTGAGATTACAGAGTACAGAAAATCTGAGGTAACTGGTTGTATCTTAAAATGCCTCAGAAAGAAGACTTTTCCTAGTTACTGTGAAAGCTAGAAATTCGTCGAGGGACCTTTTCAGAGGATGCTGTTCCTCTAATTACAGAGCAAAACAAAAAGAAACTCTCAACCCTAATGAACCAGAGGGAACAAGCAAATAAACAAAAAACTGATGACTGGTTAAACCCTGAGCCCAAGAGCAAAATGGACCCATGAGATATCTAACAGAATTTAAACCATATTCAGCAATATATTCTAACTTCAGTTCCAGAGAAAGCAGAAAGAAGTCACAAACAAAATTAACATTAAAAGGTATCATTATTATATTAGAATATATTAATGTAAAAGATATATGAACAACTTTTAATTTTAGCCCTAATCTAATGACCTGATCACAGAAGCCAAACCAATGTATCTCATCATGTTTCTTTAAATGCAGTTTACTGATAGTTTTTGATAGCCTCCCTAACCACTTGCCCATGGAAACAGATGTCATTGGTATGAATTATTTTAATTACTTTTTAAGACCACTGTCACCTAAGAAACCAACATTTTTATTCAGTGACAGCTGTGTTATCAGTATTAAGCTACTCCAAAATACTGTTTGTACAAAAAGAGTTTTTATTTAAAAAAAAACCAAACAACCAAACAACAAAACCCCAGCCTGCTACTGACCAATTACTTACTATTGTCTTCTGTAAAATTAGTCTCTCGTGAAATATACAAAAAATTAAAAGCTATATTCTGGTTTTCTTTTCAAAAATGCCTTTAAAGAGCTTTTATAATGTCAGAACCTTAGCTCCAATGGCAGGTTAGGACAGAATTTTTCATTTTAAAGAACTTTGTAAGCTACAAGAAGGGAGGTAACCAACAGATGAATAAACTTGCAAATTCAATATGCAATGGCCAAAAAGAAAAAAACAAAGCCAGTTGTTTCTCAAACTGCTGGATATTGCCTGATCATAATGAAGAATATTGCTATGTAATCTGTCCCACTGCCTTTTAAAAAGCATTCCTAGAAAAGATGACTCGTAAGGATGCTTCACAAACAAGGAGAAAGTACCACTATTTCAAACGGTATGAATTCTTGAAGAACTTCAAAGAACCATCTTCCAAAAGGAAGAGTCCAGAAGAGTCCAGTTTCAGGCAAAGCAATCAAGGAGAAGTTCTATCTCTGTCCTCTCCTTCATATGTACAACAGAAGCTGCCACTCTTATACCCAGAGCCTCCAGGCTATTTGCTTCAAGCTTTGCAGCAGCATTTTCTACATCTTTGCAATTTAACTCTTCAAATGAGACTCTGTTATGGAGGTTGAGTATCACATTTTTTTCCTAGGAGTTGAATTCACTCAGTGTCTGACAGTCAAATGCAATTAGTGATCTGTAAAACTACAAAACTGTAAAAATCTGAGAACAATTTCAACCAAAGACTGTTTCTGAAATGCAATGCCTAATGAATTGCACAGGGAATTGTCTTTCAAATGCCTCTCAGAAAAAATAATAGAGCAGATTTTCTTTAGCACCTGGAAACCTATTCTCATGGATTTACAGTAGTTAATTATGTCAACTCCTTTTTAAGCAGAGCTAATTAACAGAATTGGTCTTTTAGTTGGTTGATCAGAAGTCACTAATATTATCTGAACAAATCTCTCAGTCTTTCTCAACATTTACATGTTTTCTGAATGTTTTCAGTATCACTGGCATTACCAATTATGATAATGGAGACATTAAAATACACTACAGGGTAAATTAGAGCATGAACTCGCAAAAACTCCTCACTGACTACCTTTTCATCCCATGGGAATCAAAATAGACCACTCTCAGAAAAGCAATGGCTATCTAGCCTTTTTATGAACAAATACTTTCACAGAGAAGGCAGCACATTGCAAAGTATGACCCCAAGTTTATTCATGGTCTGTATCCATGTGGCAACTCCGTAAAAGAGAAATTAAACACAGAGACCTGTTTTTTCTGCCATAGTACTGATGAACTCTGCATTCACCAGCAACAGAGGGAATGGGACAGAATTCCCCCACAGATAGACTTACTAGAAAATTCCTTTTTGCAATGCAACACTATGACACCAAAAGTCTTTTCACCAATTACTCAGTCCATCATACAGTTATATGTTTCTGACAAGCTTCTAAGTAAATTATCTTTGAAGTTCATAAATAATCTTTCTCTCTTGAGGCTCTACCAATGGATCTGGCCCTTCTGCCGACGGCCAAACCTGAACACACTGGCTGTATCAACCACTTTAAAGACAACTACTTTTTATAGACTTTAAATGCACGTTTTTCAGCATGACACTTTTTTCATTTTGATGAACTCTGAGCTACAGTCTGACCTAGTAAGTAGAGCAGAGCAAACTGGCAGAATCGAGGATAAATTTGCTGCTTTTAACGTCATTCAGAGAGCTTTCCTGTCTCTATTTTTACCTCTTCTAATTTTAGCTGTTTCCTTACTTTACATCTGTCAACTAGGACCTTGTATTGGGTTTGTGTGACAAGGCTTTGGTAGCAGGGGGCTACAGCAGTGGTTTCTGTGAGAAACTGCCAGAAGCTTCCCCCATGTCCAATAGAGCCAATGTCAGTCAGCTCCAAGACAGACCCACTGCTGGTCAAGGCTGAGCTCATCAGCAATGGTGGTAGCACCTCTGCAGTAACGTATTTAAAAAAGGGAGGAAACCACAACTGCTCTGGAGAGAGAAGTGAGAATATGTGAGAGCAACAACCCTGCAGACACCAAAGTCAGTGCAGAAGGAGGGGAGGAGGTGCTCCAGGCACATGAGCAGAGATTCCCCGTCAGCCCATGGTGAGGCAGGCTGTGCCACTGCAGCCCAGGGAGGACCCAACACCAGAGCATGGGGATGCCCAAAGGAGGCTGTGACCCCATGAGAAGCCTGCACTGGAGCAGGCTCCTGGCAGGACCTGTGGCCCATGGAGACAGGAGTCCACACTGGAGCAGGTTTGCTGCAGGACTTGTGACCCAGTGGAGATAGGAGCCCATGCTGGAGCAGTCTGTTCCTGAAGGACTGCACCTCATGCAAGGGACCCACGCTGGAGCAGTTTGTGAAGAACTGCAGCCCATGGGAAGGACTCACGTTGGAGAAGTTCATGGAGGACTGTCTCCAATGGGAGGGACCGCATGCTGGAGCAGGGTAAGAGTGTGAGGAGTCCTCCCCTGAGGAGGAAGGAGTGGCTGAGACAGCGTGTGATGAACTGACCACAACCTCCATTCCCAGTCCCGCTGCACCTCTGGCAGAGAAGGAGGTAGAGAATTTGGGAGTGAAGTTGACCCTGGGAAGAAGGGAGGGGTGGGGGAAAGGTGTTTTAAGATCTACTTTTATTTTGTTGTGATCCTCTTCTGACTTGATTGGTAATAAATTAAACTAATTTCTCCAAGTTGAGTCTGTTTCGCCCATGATGGTAGTTGCTGAGTGATCTCTTCCTGTCCTTATCTTGACCCACAAGCCTTTGGTTGTATTTTCTTTCCCCTGTCCAGCTGAGGATGGCAGTGACGGAGTGGCTTTGGCGGGCACCTGCCATCCAGCCACAGTCAACTCACCACAGACCTTTATATAAGTTTTGTATAATTTCACTGGGAAAAATGCAACTATTTAAAGAAAGAAAATATCGTATGTAGCAGTGCAGTGCTAAGACATGCGTTCTGGAGGAACGGTGCAGGTGGCACTGTCATTTTTTTCAGTGCCAGATTTAGCTACTGCTTGCTATCTGCTCACCTCCTACTGACTGAAATCTCCAAGGTCTAACTCCAGAAGTATAAAGATTGGAGGAAGGAACAAAAAGTGAGTATGCTGTTAATGGAAGAGATGAAAAGGTAGGTGGAAAGAGATATTTGGAGATCCCAGGCCAATTCTGCACCCAGAGTGGTACTATCACAAACACTAGATCAGGTCAGCTGAGGCTTTATCCATCTAAGTCTCAATAAACCTCCAAGCAGGGATGTTCAGCATCTCGGGTAGCCTTCAGATCAGCATTACCCCCATAAACAAGTTTTTCCCCAGCATCCACTCTGAAACTTTCAAGTCACAATTCCTGGCAAATTTACATCATTTGCTGCTAGCAAAAAATTCTTTGCTCCATGATCTCTGATGGAGATTGCCCTTTAAACATGCTATTAGATTGTCCCTGAGCCTGCTCTTCACCACGCTGAACAAACCCAACTCCTTTACCCTTTCCCAACGAGGAGGGAGGACAGGCTTTCCATTTTTATCTGCTCCAGCTACGGGGGGGCAAAACAAAACAAAACACCAAAAATCAAAACAACCTTCTCTTGTTTGGAAAGAAAGGTTTCTTTCTTCTGCTCTTGTGTATCACTCTCAGAAAGGCAGAAATTAATAGTGATGCTTTAGAAAAGTCATCAAAAAGTACATCGGGTCAACTCCAAGATATATCTCAATTTGATCAACTTGCAGTCAAGAGAATGATTCTCAAACTGCAAAGTCTTGGTTCCACCATGCGAAGCTTCTGAATTTCGGTTAAACTTGCTTATACTTTTGCTGTTGTGCTTTCCTAATTCCTTTGTGGATAGTCCCACTTGAATAGCCATAACATTTACAGTCTCTCCAAGGTCTACAAGACAGCTAATGGCTTATAGGGAGGGAGAGAGAAGAAGAAAAAAATTACTTTTTTTTCTTTTTATAAGTTGTTGCCTTGCAATAACCTATACCGTATTATTTTACTAACACATGCAACTTTAACTTTTATGATGCTTGTTATCATGGCAGGCCACTTCATACCTGAAAGCTTTTGGTTTTAATGAGATCCTGATGGAAGTTAATGGAGGATGCACAAGTGCCAAAATGTTCAGCAAGGCTCTTTTTTATTTTTCCTAATTCAGTGAATCCAGTTTCACCTCTAATCCCACAGCATACTTCTCTCTGCTGCTCTTTACTTATGGGTGTTACAATAATAGTACAGTAATTTTGCCACTGTGCTGCTCAGGAAGGAATGCTGCAAGCAGGTACAGAAATACCTGCATAACTGTGACTAGCAAGCTCCTAATAATCTTTGTGGGTCCAAGATATGGCCAGAAGCACCACATAAAGTTTGTATTTGGCAACTGTTCAGTGATATGGTCAGTAACAATAAAAGTATTTAATGTTACTGAAATCCTAACACGTAAATAGAAGTGTTCCTTAGAGCAAAACTATACAAAAGAACCTTTTAAGATAGCATGCTGGCAAACCTTTTCAGATATTGCAAACTGATAGTTAACATGCTCATATTTTACCATAAATAAAAAGGAAAAGCAGACCTGAGCTGGGAACCTAGTATTGTGTATTTGTCCAAACAGACACTATGAACATATGATTGACAGCCTAACTAAAACTCCAAAACAAAGTGATTTAATAAAATGTTCATACCTCAAAGGGGGCAGAATTCATTTGGAAAGAACCCAAAACTTATGGGGCTTTTTTACAGAATAATTGAACAGAATAATTGAGGGTAAAGCTAAATCAGCCACTTAAGTAGCACTAAGCACCTACACCAGTACCTCATCTTTGAAAGCATGGACCAAACATTAATTCTTAGGATATCTTTGCTTCTATACAAACTATCTTCATTTTAGCTGTAACAGAGCACAAAAATAGCTATTCCAAGCCCTGAGCATAGTTTTCTAGTGCTGTACAGAAGCTGGCAATAGGTACAATAGGTACAGCTAAGACTAATCAGCATCTACAGATCTGTGTTATTCATGTAATCATTCAATCCCCCTGTTCGGTTTTTCTTGCTGTTGCATAGGGAACTAAAAACTAAGCTCTAGGAGAATAAAGTATCTTCTGACCAAAGCAACAAATTACAACTCTAGGAAAGATGCATTCACCTACAGCCTCTGCTTTGAGAAAAACCCACTTCCCAAGGACTGTGGGCTCAGACCATGATCCCTCAACTGGCCAAACCAGCTCAGGGATAATGATTCCATGTGCACTTCTCATCAAGGTAAACTAGGCTTCATTCCAGTTAAACTTCCTAGAAATAACAGCACCACAGAAATGGTGGCAAGTTTTAACAAGGTTTCAGAAGAATAGTACCAGTGAACTTGAGAGTTCTTCTAAGCTAAATATGACAATAATAGCATATGAATAATTTTAAAAATTAAAGTAGAATAATATAATATTAAGCAAAGAAGTGGGTTACCTTTTGTATTATTCATAGAATTTTGCCACACAAGTGGCTGGGAAGCATGAATTTCATAAACTCTATGCATCATCTTGAGCAGTGATAATTCCCTAAGTACTACTTTTGTAGATACGTGATCTGCTAGAATATTAGGTGATGGGAAATAAAAAATGCTACTAACTTTTGGCATTTTTAACGGCACATGACTTATCAAAGAAAATGGACTATTTAAGATTGCCATTTAAAATGAAACCTAATGATCTTCATGAGCTTTCAGCTCAAATAGCCACTCATGTAAATCATGTAAACGTAAAGTTGACTGTGACTGTAATTAATCAATCGCCTTCCCCTGTCCACCCGCAATTTCTCTCTTTCAAAGCTTTGGCAGATAGTCCAATAGGAATGAACAGAGGAGAGTGATATACTTGTATAAGCCAAGTATAAACTAAGTCTAATCCTATTACATGCTGCTGACTGATTTTTTAAATCAATTCATTCCTGTGACCATTCATTTGAAAAACTGACTTTTGATATAATGTACTGAAACACTGTACCACAGTAACCGAAAGAACATACATTAACAGAGTACTTCATAAAACTGCTATGTTGCTATTCACATAAACTACACATAAAAAAATCAAGTAGCAAATAGGATTAGAAATGCTTTTCAGCTTTTCATTGAGTTTTTTCTCCTTACTGACAAATGCTTAACCTACCTTTCTATCAGTAGTAACTTTGCTTTGCACAACTGCTTACAAGGCAATTTTACTTATTTGTAAGTGTTCTCCACAAAGCAAGAGGAAGATCAGTGTCAATGTACTGTGAAAGTGCAGTAACTCATTTTTGAAAATATGGGACCATTTTTTTCTCCCATGTCACAAACAGAAGGACACTTGGTGACCTCTCATTAGTCTAAAGGGTCAGCTGGATATATTTGATATCTACCATCACATGAGCAATGGTCAGAAAGTTCTACATGAGAGAAGCCCAGAACAAGCAAAACCCCCTGCAACTACAAGGTCCCCTTCCCACCATTGCACTAAATGTAAAACAATATGAGAACAAAAATCTCTCAATACACTTCAATTCTGCAGTAGTAATTTAGAAAATCTCATATGGGAAGACACTAATTTCTCCCATCCTCACTAAAATAGAAGTTCTAAGACAAGGGAAAAATCAAATACCAAACAAAATAGGAAGAAATTGCACAAACACAAAAGAGGAAATAAGACTATAAGCAAATACCATGCAAATGTCAAGGCAGACTGTGATTAGCTATGAAACAGAAATCACCAGTAACATCTGGGTATCTAAGGCGTTACCACTAAGCAAACCTATTTCCAGATCTTGGGGAATTTTAGGCATCAAGGAAAAGGATGGGTAGGAACGCCACAATACACTTTTGCAAGACCTGTATGTAGTTTGGTGTATGCACAGTCACCCCAAGTGCACATCTACTCATACACAAGTCGCAGTCCTCAGCTATTTGTAACAGCTGAGAATACAGCAAACTGTACTTCCCAATGGTAACAAAGATAGAAATGACACTAAGGAAATTAAAGAACCAAGTTAAGAAGCCCAATCTCAAATGTTTGGCAAACAAAGCATATGCAAACCAACAGTCCATGGTCTCGAATTAGCAGCTCTTACATTTAAGCATAAGCTTTGAGAACAGCACTCTGGCTCCATGTTCTCCATGACCAGCTTCACACACACATTCTGCCAGGTTTTAATGGCATCTGCCCAGGGAGGGGATGAGGGGTAGGAGAGGATACTGAGCTCAATCCTTTGTTGGGCCAAATCCACACTGTGTCATGCAGTGTAGTATAACTTGATTCCAGAAGGAATTGCACTTCTGGGTCTCTTCCCTACAAAGAATAAAGAGCTGTACTTTCTTACTTCAGTCAGTTAGGAAATGTCTTTGTATCTGCCCTCACTTGTCTTCTTTCTCTATCAACATCAGGCTTTTTTAAGTTTTTCCTCATGTTTTCTGGACATCTTTCTACTCCATGCTTTCCTAGCTGAGGGTGACCCGAACAGCACATAGTTCCACTACTACACTGAGGCTCCCTGGATCTACAGAGAAAACCTTAAAAATAAAAACCCCAACACAACAACAAATAAACTAAGCATCATGTTAGTCCAAGGCTAGCTCTAGTACAGTTTAAAATTCAATTTACATATCACAATTTCTAGTCCAGATAAGAACTTGTGTTTCCTGGATCCAGTTCCTCTTTGCAAATAAATGTTAGCAAAGCATGAAAACTCAGTATTCTGGGAAATACAACTGAAAGACACAAAAGTTTGGGGGAAAAATAATCAAAGAAATCAATAAATGATAGAAATAAATATGGACGGTAGGAACAGTCCAGCTCACAGTTTATGTATACTTGTTTGTCAAAGGATATTAAATCCATTTATCTAGTGGATGGCACTCCCACCTTAAGCAAATGAAAACACTGAATAGCTGGAAAATGTACAGTATCCTCCACTCCTTAATATACACTAAGCAAACTCTGAGTTGAGGATCTGGCTCAGCTGGAAGCGCAGGCGAGCAGACAGGGTGAAGCAGAGTCGTCTCTCCTAATCTGCATCACTATATTTATACAGCAAGGGACAAGCACTGACAACTTTAATTCTGGCTTTTCTTATAAGTAATTAGCTTTGAACCCTTACTGATGCTGTCTTACTAAAAGGTTTTTTGTGAGAACATAAAACGTGTGCAAGGAGTAACAAAGGCTGAACCTTTTCCAGCTGTCCCTACAATGAAGGAATAGTGGGGCTGGAAAAAAAAATAGGGAAGGGGAAAAATTGGAGGTGGGGGGTGAAAAGGGAAGGGAAAGGAAACATTAAATGGAAGAAAAATTGAAAATAAAAACTGTGCTTTGCCTTCAGGAAAAGAAACCTTTAGGGAGACCTAAAGCCAACACAGAAAGACACAGGTCCTAACGGACTCCCTAGATAATATGCAGTGCTTCATTTGGGGGAAGTACGGGGCTTACCAGATGCCTCCATGCAGTCTCTTAAATAACCATCCATGTTGGTTACTAGTTTAGCATTTTCTAATAACAAACTGCTTGGTTTATCAATGAAGCTGACAGTGAAAAAGAACAGAAAACCTATCACAAACGCTACACATTGTGGTAAAACATGTGATACTGCACTGCTCCTGACTGAGTATATCTGGCAAAGGAGGACTCTGATAAAAGACTGAATCTTTCAGAACTCTCTGGGGAAAAAATCTATATACTGAGAGTCATTAAGAGCTTTTTCCTCTTCTTCTAATGCTCATGCAAGATTCAGCATAAAGCAGCCGGAATCCTGGTGACTGCAGAACCCAGAGTATTCTGAAAAAACAGCCATCAGAAGAATTTTAAAATGTTAGCAACTGCAGCATTATCAGTCAGAATGCAGATAACCGTATTCTGATTGCACAAATCAATTTTCATCACTAGCAGCAATTATAACTGCTGAGAGTAGCTATAGCAGACTGCATACAATACTGCAAGCAACACATTACCATATAAACAGGGGGGATGCTGAAAAACAGAGTTGCTTAATTTACTTATGATTCCTTACTGCGTAAGCATCTCAGCATCATCAAAACACATCTGAAAGATTACCCCTGCTCATCAGGAAATTAACTCATTCTTAAGAAGCTCATACCTGAAATATGCAGCCAAGTAGAGTCCCTGCATTCAAAGTCTATAACCAAAGAAAGTTTCAAACACATAAGGAAAGCTGGGAAGAGGTTCAGAATAACACCAGAACAAACGAAGATGCAAAATATACAAGTTTGAACAGTCCGATACAGCTTACTTGTGAAATGCAACCATCTGCATAATATTTATATAGACAGAATTCAGCCATGTGAATACACATGCTTCTCACAACAGAACCGAAGAAGGCCTACTGCTCCAGAAGGAATTTCCACTTCGTAAATAAAAAGTTTATGTGAAAGCTGCTGCAATCCTCAGGTCATCACTTCTGGTTTGTTTGGAGTTTCCCACATTTTCAGGACTGAGAGTACAGGCAGAAAAGAGGGTTAGGATCTCCAAAAGTTCAGCTCCAGTCAATTCTACTGCACTGTGTTGGTTAAGGTATCAAAAGATGGTGGTGAGGCAAAGAGAACAAGAACACCACACTAATAAACAACTTGATTTGCTGATCAAAACATATATGGAACACAACCAATAAGCTTGGTATAACAGCTTTAGATTTTGCACTTCAGAGGGAAAGAAATTTCAAATATTGGTTACTAGACACTATTAACTAATAACATAGAACAGATGAACAAATAAAGTACCATTATAATTAACTTCTTACAGCAGTCTTTGCTAAGATGAAAATCCCTAGAGGATGGTTTATAATACTTTAGAACAGTCGTGTTCCCCCAGCCACTCCCCTTCTTTCCATACTGGCGGATGTGCTGCTCCAGCACCATCCATTGCTTCTTACTCCTCAGCCAGAATCAGGCAGGTGCAAAGTGAACATCTGTGTTCTGCTCAGTTTGGGACTGTTGAGGAGGGTGTCCAATCAGTGAAGAAATGAAACAAGAAATTCTGGACACCAAGAAGAAAAGATGATACTACTTATAAATTCCAAACCACACTGAAGTGGCTAGTTATGCTTAAATGGTACATGTGAAGCTTTTATAAGAGAGCATAATCAAAAATGGAATGCTTACATGTTGACGGACAGTGATCACAAAGTGAAGTCCCAGTGCTCTCTTCTTCCCCTGTTTAAGTTTACAGAACATGATGCTATATAGTTAGCATGAAAACATTCAATCAATGGTGAAATGGAAATCTGAAGCTCAGGTGGGAAGGTCTTTACCCTTGAATATAAGTGCTTGCACTTTGCAACGAACAAGAAGTTCCTTGTCTGGTTTCTTGCATACCTACTGTTTTCCTAAATGCACTGAACTGAACTACGTTGCCTGAATTGAAGAAGTGTGGATTCATACAGGAAAATGTACATAACCTTAGCTACTGGGGTTTAATCATTAGCCTCAGAAAAGCATCTGTGCAAGACTAACAGAGCTCCAATTTTGTTTTCCCTGTGCTCCATCATACTCCCATATGATGGTGGAATCCTGCTCCCGATATCCACAGAGACAAGCAAAGAGGAAAACTGAAGTGGAATAATATATATCTCCCTTGTTCAAGAGGAGGCTCAAGCAGCAACTCAAGTAGCCACCCAGTTGTTTGCTGATCCCCATTCAAGAGCCTGGGTGAAACGGTGCCAAAGCACTCCTTAATTCCACAACTAATAAGAGTTATTTGTAACTATACAATCTGAACAAACTATAACAAAGCACACATAATTCAAGAGGAAGAGAGAAATGCATATATCTTGGGACATACTTATTTCAATTTGCAAACTTGCAATTTTTATAGTCTAAGTCTTTAATAAAGAAAATGCTGAATTTTTTTCTCCATAATGCCAAAATATTATTGATTCTGAAATAAACAAATTTTTTTAGTCTAATGTGTTGAAAACTCTGAAGCTCAGCAGTGGAAGCCCAATATGGCTCCAAAACTCCTGTTCCAATGCCATCAAACTTACATGGACATTCTAGAAACAAAAGTTCCCCAAAGAACAACGAATTAAGCAGTGTAATCTTCCTGGAGTTTAACGTAGCTACTGGAGAAGTTTCTTCATGATTGTCCTATAAATTTAAGAAAATCATTTGCAATCAAGTAAGACAATTAACCTTTGTGCTCCCTAACACACCAGAAATCCTGCTCCTCTGCTCTTACAAATCCAGTACTACATCTTTCATCAAAAACTCCCCTGGAACTTCAACTCCCCAAAATAAGAAAACATTCAAGGAAAAAAAAAAAAATTTCCCCTCTTACCATAAATTTAACAGCAATTACAAATCAAAGCACAGGATACAGGAATGTCATACACTGTAATGAACATGCATTTGTGTTGATCCATTGTGCATCCACCTCATCTCAGCAGACCTTCAGGGGATAAGGAGGCATGTGCAAGGTTCACAGCCCCTGTAATCTGTGCTTCTGCCATGACTATGAAGAAATCACCTCAGAAAACCAGTAAATCATCAGCTTAGTGTGTGCAGAGCAGCAGACTGCCATCACATACCACGTATGATTAAAAATAACAATTGTGAATATCACACTCACAAAATTCAATTGCTATGAATGATATAAACTAATATATGGCCCATTATTTTAAATGGTCAACCTGACAGATATATTTAAAATCTTCAGTGTGCTGGCAGCTGCAATGAAAAGGTTCACAGAAGCGTGCATAATTGGCAACTAATCCATCAGAATACTTCCTTGTTACTTGTTCAGGGTTACAAAACAGAAATTGGTTTAATCGTATACATTCTTAATTGCAGAAAAAGCAGGACTTATCACAGCTTTACTTAAAACAATTTAAGTGTTATATTAACTGTAATCATCAATATGTTATTTTCAAAAAGCAAAATACAGGCAACATTTCCATACAGGCATGTAATACCCATTTTTCAGATATTAACTTAAACATTGTAAGATACATTGATTTTAAAAATATTTTAGAATACAAGTAGTTCAGAATCAGTGATTTATTTTCCAGTTAGCAACTTGAACTTGAAATCATGATTCTGCCTTAAGAAGCCTACTCTCTTTATCCATAGAGCTTCTCAAGGAAATTCAAAACAACACAAATGCAAACTTGTAACAAAGAAATAAAGGTACTTACAGTTTTTGGGTATGCATACAGAACACAAGAGACAACAGACCAGAGGTACTCCTAAACTAAGGTTAATTAAACTGTTTTAAGTGAGAAGGGATTCAATTCACACAATAATTTCAGCTGTAAGCTCTCCACACAATATATTGGAAGATCTTGTAGCTGAACAGAAGTATCAATCACTGCTTCATTTTTTTGCTGTTCTTTGTGGTTTGCAGAATCGATACTAATTACCAATGAAGATCAAGTTTAAGTCCTTTGCAACCATCAAACAGATGTAGCCTGTCCTGAGGCTGTATTAGGTCTTCTATGAACATGCTCCAGATCTACCTTCCGGTAGAATGATTTAGCCGCGAAACCGTGCTCCATCTCCAGAAACTGCACAGATTTAAAGCAATGGCTCCTCAACACCATCAATGACAGGGTCACGAGCGGTGATTCAGAACCAAAGCACCTTCACCATTAACAATCAGTATGCAGGGCATGCCATGAGACTTTCCCAAGAACACTTACTGATAAACTGATCAAAGGGATTTGGGAACCTGTACTCACAGGAAGCACAGATCAAATTCCTCCTTCACTCCTATAAACCCCTTTTGCTGAAATTATTGTTTACATCCACACTGAATCTAGAGCCTCCACCCTAAGCACCAGGTCATGGGCTAGATGTCAAGGGAAAGGGAATTTCAAGGCAGAAGCAGCCCTGATGGGTAATATAAGTCAGCTCCGGTAAGTACAGGAATAATACACAGTGGATGCAAAATTTTCATCATATTTTAAAGACTATATTTCTCCCAGTGGATTACTAGCAATAGCTACCCAAGAGATCTGACTCTATCCCCTTCTTGTTTGAATTTTGCCACATGGTGCAAAGATTTCTTAAGCTACATTCAGTAGCGTATCTCAAATCCCATCGAGGCTACTGGAGATTAAAAGAAAATTGTGGGTTTAAGGGATTTTTTTCTGGTTAAAATCTCAATAGAGCATGGCACAAGGTGCAGAAAACAGAATGCAATATTGAGGAGTATACATTCTGAATCTGTCATGTCTTTAAGCATGTGCCTCCTGCTCATCCAGGTGTATTTTGTAGATGTGCTCACATAAATCTATAATAGAATACAAAGATACCTAAGTTCATTGTGACTCTGTGAATATCTTAAATTATATATATATATATTAAGGATATTAAGCATATATTTTAAAAAGTATGTAAAATTTCATACACAAGTACTAGTTCTTCTAGGAATGCCAAAATACATTGGGGAGAGAGCAGGGGAAAAAGAGAGGACATGAGAAAAGTTAAAGTATATTTATTATCCTGTTGTTGCTGTTGATTCCTTAATGCTCTACAATTATTCAGCAAGAATTCATTCCTATGAAAAAGTGCCCCTGACACCTGAGCACTTGGATCCTCTCTCAGAAGAGGTGAGTTTTCTCGCCTGGTAACAATCCCCATCCTCAACTCTATTCCAATGACTTGTCCTCTTCATTCTTTACTAAAACCAAAAAACCCTCTCACTAAGGAGTACGTGTTCAAGCTGGATTTCCTTAGGGTTTCAGCGGCCTACATTTTTCTTGTGGACCTTAGATAAGCAGCCTCTGGTCTGCTAGTCAGCCCTTTTTCAGTTTTTTCTGTTTTGCTTTGCACACCAGCATGTTAGAACTGCTAAAGGATTGCCTATGGCCAAATTGATGTCCCAAACTTTCACAACTGAATAAGCTTTACTCCCTGGCACTACTTACAGATGCTGTCTGAACTAATTCTAGCAGATACTGATGCCTTTTTTTAGGGGCTAGTTATCATTTCATGCATGATATTGGCAGCGGATAGCTGAGGATCACAAAGCACGTCAGTGCTGGGGCAGGAAACCGCACCTTCTCCTGGCTCCTGCTCTGATCCCCACCCTGACCCACAGACCTCTTCAGCTGCTCCTGGAAAATGTCCTTCCTACTAAAATAATTTTCTTTAAAAGAAACCAAAACCTTCCTCACTTCATAATTCTTAACACATTGATACTGCTCTAAGGCATCAGGATAGCAAAACACTAAACTCACTAAAGAGAAATACAGTCTTGTTCAGCTTCATTGCAGCTAACAAACGTGTGCAGAGCAATGACCTTTAAATGCTGGTTGAAACTGAAAATAAAAGTCTTTTATGTATACTAAGAAATCACTATGTGATAGATTAGTAGAAGTTAAAGAGTGAAGTCAAGAGCGGAGTCATGCATAGTTCAAGGATGTCCTCTTGAGGCCAGGGGCTGGCTTCACGAGGTAGCACCCCCCAGCTACTGCTTTGGAGCAGCCATGCATGTTGGTGCTGCTTCTGCACTATGCTTTATTTCTTGGTCAAAAGAAAACAGGGTTGCCTAATTTTCTGTAGACCACCTTCAAGTAAACAGTATCAAAATTTATTTGAGGGCTTGAGGACCGCAATTTTGCCAGTACTGAGTGAGGAAAAAATACTTGGTTTTTTTTAATCTTAAAACACTGCATTTTTAAGTATCTCATCAGATTCTCCTGAACTGGGAGACAATTAAATATCTGATGGAAAAAATATCCCCCAAACCCAAAGCTTCCAGTTCTGCAACAGGAATACAAGAAAAAATTTCTTTTATCTATTTTTACAGCTTTTTGCACTCAAATTTAATTAATGATCATAAATTCCAATAAATACTTTCTCCGAAGTATCCTTTAAGAGCCTTCACTTCTTACCCAGGATACTTATTGGATGGGAATTTATCCAAGGTGGAGTCAATAACACTGCAGCTACCTACTCATCTAATCCCCTGCTCAAGCACATTCAGCAGAGCGTGCCAGAATCTGGTTGTTCAATTCCAGTTGCAGCAAGCCTGCCCTGCTGCGAAGGCTGAGCAAAACCTTCTCTGCAATTGCTCCTGTGAGCAATTGCTCCAGAAGAAAACGCAGGAGTCCCTGTGATCTTTCCATTTTGTTGGCATAGAGACAAAAAACTGCCCTTGTGCAAGGCATTAAAACTGAAAAGAAAAAACCCCACAAACCAAACAAAAAACCCCCATTTAAAATGGAGATACTCCCCCCCTCCTCCCCAAAATTGAAGGAAAGCTGTTACTAAAAAGGGCAGGCCACGAGTTAAAAAATTGCATGTAGAGTAAATGAAAAATGTCAGGAAGTCAAGATTCCAGGCACAGAAAAGGGATGAATGTGTACAGGACAGAAAATCCTAAAACTAAGAGTTTCACAATCCAAAAATGTAAAATTAAATTAAGACTAAGATTAAGTCCCACAAGCATACGGCTTAAAGGGTGAAAATAAGTAACTGTAAGCCATAAAGTTTTTTTTCCAAATAAATTTCCTTTTTGTTTTGTAGAAAACCAGCATACATTGAGAATATCATGCCAGGCCTGTCCAGTCAGCAACAGGGCACAACCAACAACAGGACAACTAAATAATTATACTAAATTATACTGAAGAAGAGATACGAAAGTAATAATTATCACTTAATATTTAGAGTGGTAAATTGCCATTTTGGTCATGTCAGACCTGGTGGGCTGGAAGATAATAAGTAATAGTCTGTAAGCTAAGGAGCTTACAGAGAGACACAGTTAATAAAGCAAACAAGGGGATACAGTGGATAGATGTGGAACAAAAATTATGACCACAGCTGCTTTGAAGTGACTCGTAACTGTTGACCTAGCCCTTTTCTCCAGCTGCTAAACTGCATTAATACAGCTAAAAACGCCTTTTCTGCTTTTTCGGTTCTCCTTATTTCTCTTTGGCTATTAGTTGCCAAAGGAGTTGTGCATGGCAGAGTAGGTGAGTCACAAGCCATATTCTGAAAGCACTAGTGAGAATGCAAACATTTTTGAACTCTTGATTTAGGCAGCATATATTTCCTAAACTAGTTTCTGTTTCAATGGTTTCTGTGTTTCACTGTTTCCTTCTTATTTTTCCCCCCTGCATGTCTCCTAGGAGCTGCTTGAGTCATATCCCACACGGACTACGGAGAGCTTCAGCTTCTGTGGCTTCATATCTGAGATTCTGTGAAGCAGGGAGGTATTCTTAATTAATTCCTCAGACACCTAGCAGATGGAAACTGCCACCTTTATCTACTGTCTACTGCTCCCTTCCACTTCCAGGCACGAACGGCCCGGCTCCAAGCTGGCAGCCTTTCCCAGCGGAAGCATTTTCCCTGAAATGAACCCCAGGACTCGCTGCACAGTTCTGGCAAAAAAAAAAAAAAAAAAGCCTCTAAATAAGAAAAAGAGCCCAACAGTTTTCATCGAGGAGACATGTCAGCTCCTGAGGCTTGCACCTTCCTGCAGAGAGTGAGCTAAGTGCTTCAGGAATAAAATTAACCCAAAGTAGTAGCACGTTTGCACAGCCGGTACTCTCACAGAAAGCGTATGCCAATCTCACAGTAGATCAGGACTAGTAAGTCAGCTTTCCAAGTGCAAGTGGTGCACAGAAGAGGGGCAGAGGTGCATCAAATTGTGGTTTTATCTTATGCAGTCTTGGGGGTGAGGCTCTGCATTTAACCCATGGACACACACCCCTCACATGGACAGATCATTCCTCAATAGAGATCAACTTCATTCATTTTCCAACAGAATGCAGAGATTCATTTGCTTGCCACAGAATAGAATCGGAAAAGTTCATCAGCAAATATATCCTTTTGAAATGAATGGGTTTGTTTTTCCAGCTGCTGAATAACATGACATTGGGGGTTTTTTATTTTATTCCTTAAAAAGAAGCAAAATTAACAAGCAGCATTTACGAATGCAATACAGCTTGATTTGATAAATGTTTTCTCCCTATATTAAGATGTTTGTTAATCATTCATTCCATAATTTTCCTCAAATGCTTGCTCAATACATTAAAAAGCATGCATCTCTATACATTCAATTACATGCAGAAAATTTCTATTGCTTGATTGGGGAGTCACGATGCCAACAGCTCTCACAGCTTGCCATCTCTGAAGACAGAATCATACTTAATACTTAGTATAACTAGGCTTTTCATCTTCAACTATAATTACTTTCCACTTCAGAATTACAGAAGGAAGCATCTTCCTATACTTAAGCCACCCACCACACAGCCAGCTTGCAAAAATTGGACAAAGAACATTACTGATTTTCTCAAGAGAGTAAGGTATTTGCTAACTGCCAAGAATGAACCGTAACTATTCATGTGTAGCATAAGGAGATGCAGCATGAGAAATGACACATTACTATGTCCATGTTCTGGAAAACCATTGCAGCTAAATGAAATCAGAGTTTATCACAAGCAATACAAAAAACCAGAACAGCCTCCAGAAAATTAGTTATATTTAAAGAAAAGGATAGCAAAGGTTTTACTTGTGGGTCTAACAAGGAGAAGGAATAAACTTCAATGTAAATACTTGCTGTTTAAAGAAAAGGTTCAGCAGAAACAGGTTTAAATGAGATTTGACACCCCATACCCCCCAAAAAAGTTACTGCCTGCAAGTTACAAACATGGCCAGGCACTCAGAGAAAAAAAATGGCATCAGCACTGCAGCTGAAATTGCAACTCACTTTATACAGTTTTAACTCAGATTAAAGAAGCTGCAATGCCAAAAGACTTCCATATATTCTACATATTTATACACACACACGTATACATGCTTTCTCAGTATCCTTCCACAGCAAGTCATTGTAAACACATCAGAGCAAGGGAATAAAAAAAGGCAAGCAAACAGAAAATGCCTTTAAAGAGTCATTAATCACAACACTGCTTATTAATGCAAGAATGAAATAATTAAACAGTTTCAAACCCACAATCAGTAGCTTGATCAAAACAACAAAAATCCTTACCTGTGCGTTGTTATTCCTGGCTTCTCTCCTTGCTGCTTTTTCTTTTAGCCTTTTCTCCTAAAATAAACAAGATGCACAGTTTTAAAGCAAGCTCCTGGGTTGGTTTTTGCTGGGGGTTTCTTGTTTGTTTTTCTTTTTAATAGTTTAAAATTAAAGTTGGACCACCTAGATATTTTTAATTCACACACGCTATACTGGTGGTATTCACCCTACATGTTACTGATGAAAAATGATAAATAAAAAGATCTGATTGAGGTATTACTTATTCTTCTTGCTCTTAAAGGAAATAAAACTACAAGAATTATTCAAACTCACATTTTATCTTTACTGAGACTTGTTACTCTTAAATGAATTATGCAGGTAAGTATTTTGACAAAGTCTGTATTTGTCTCTAAACCAAGCTAGTTAAAATGGCACCAAGAGATCCAACTTCTCTTATTTCTCAGTGGCTTAATATGAAATCCAATCCATTTAACAAACTAAAATGATAATTTTCCTAAATTCAGAATGCTAAAACAACTGGTGAGTGAAAGCTAAAACATGTTCTGGCTAGCTTTCGTACCTCCATTATTAACAAACACTCTACAATAGCATTTGCTTAGTGATTGCATTGATTCAGAAACCATAACATTAAGTTCCCTCCACCAAACTGATTTTGCTATGGGAAAATGAGCAAAACAGAATGATAAAATTCATTCAAAGCTGCCTGCCAGATCTCTGAGCATACAAAAGAGCCAAGGTATTTAATTCAGTTGACATCTATTGCTGCTTTTGTGGTTGCTGTTCTTATTGGGATTGGTTTATTTTTAAACCAACTGAAGGATTATCTCTAATAAAGACTCTGTCAGGTCCTTGCAATTGAACATCCTTGAAATTATCTATTTCATGAGGTAAGGACACATGAGGCAAGGGCACATGAGGTGAGGTCCCTTACAAAAGCACAGTGCTCCCTCCTTTTCGTCTTAGTGATGCTGAAGACACTGGTATTGAAACTTTTTTATGATAGCATAAATATGTTTCTGGAATAGGCCATTTTTAGCATCAGCACATTTAGAACCAAGTCCACATTAAAGGAGACGTTATTTTGACATCAACCCAGGCGCAACATCTCAGCACAGAGAAGGCTGAAGACCAGACACATTTCATCTCACTCATGGGAGTAATAAGAAAGCTACAGTGCCAGCTGTAAAATCCTGGTGTCATATCACAACAGCGATGCTACCAAAATATATTGGTAGGTATCACACAAAGTTGTTTGGAAAAGCAGCATGTTTGAGTGCAGACCTGGGAGAAGGAGAACACAGCTGCCAAAATTCTCAAAACTGGTGTCTAAATTCAGGTTCTTTTGAGCCATTTGTCTGGTATGTACCATTTTCTATTCTCCCAATTACCCAAACTACAGAAGTGTCAGCTTACTTTCAAACTCTGAGTAAGTTAATGTCTTCTCCAAATCAAAACTAAACAGAGTTCACCCACCCACACAAACGACAGGGACAAAACTGCACAAGGTTTGTGTCTCTCTGCTTTATACATTTCTCCAACACTGCGTGCAAAGCTATCTGGTACAAACACCTCAATACACTAAGAGCTACATGCCCTGGCCTTCAACGCATGCTATGAAACAAAACAAAAACCCCATCACTGTAGACAGATAAAAAACAGCTGACTTCTTTCAGGTTTAAGTAGGAAAAAACAATTGAAAAAGAAAAAAGTAATTACATTTAAGGCCACAAGGGCATCATATGGGGCAAAAGAAGCCACCAGGACCAAGACTTGTCTGATACAGACACAACCAGTCTGCTCTCCAACAAGCTAAACCTAAGCATCATGACCTCATGGTCATCCATCTTATGATTCCTTCTCTTCCAAGTTAAATTTGTATTCATTTCTGATCATTTTTACTTAATGCTTTTCTAACTATTTCACTTAAGTTTTCCACTTCCACCTACTCTGTTTTTAAATGGTTTAGTGTGTGTTCTTCGCTCTTTGGGGTCACCACTTCTCTCATTCCTTTCCAACCCTAACTATTCTATGATTCTTCTGCTAAATCTGTGATCCTTTTCAAACTTTACTACCAAAAAAGTGAAAGAGAACAGAGTTAGAAAGTAACACACCAGATATTACAAAGCAGGATAAAGCAGCTTTTAAATTGGATAGTCCAGAAAATTTTAGATATAGGAATTCTACAGTATATGAAAAGACTTAACTAGAGCCACAGGCTAAAGCCCATACAGCAGCAGTCAAAGCTCCTGCTCTAGAGATTTAAAACAGAGCACTGAAAAGACAGCTATGAAAGCAGGAGATTGACATAACGCCATAGAAGAGTAGTAAACCAGACAGTATAATACACGTAAGTTTCTAAAGAACAGTAAAGACACAAAAAGATTATTAAGTTAATAGATGCAGAGACTGAAATCAGGAATACAAAACAAGAAAGCAGCAATCAAAAGAGATGGTATCAAGACTTTTGGGTTTTTTTGTTGTTGGGGTTTTTTGGGGTTTTTTTTTGGGGGGTTTTTTTTTTAGTGGGTTTTGTTTGGTTGGTTGGGGTTTTTTTGGGGGGGAGAGACACAATTTGGTACCTTGTCAATGAAAAATAAAAGTGGGTTTTGCATAGGATGCTACATGGGCACCAAGCTGTAGTTAGGAGTGCATTTCAGAAGCCAATGTCAAAATCAGCCCCGCTTCCACTGTGTTTCACACTACACGTCTGTCTTCAGGAGCACAGCTAACACACTTCAACCAACGTTTGGCATTCACAGAGTCACAAGATCATTCTGACTGGGAGGAACATCTGGTCTGACATGCTCACAGCAGGGCCAGCTCTGAGGTCAGGGCAAGCTGCACTGAGCCTCATCCAGCTGAGTCAAAATCCCACGGCTGCAGACTGCATATCTCTGGGCAACCTGTGCCACCACCTAACTGTCCTCACACAGAAAAAGTTTCCCTTGCATCCATGCTGAATCTCGCCCTCTTGCTCTGCACTCCCATGGAAAGACCAGGTCCATCTCTGTCCCCTCCATGATGCCTCTGTAGGTACTGGGGGCTGCTGCCAGGTCCACCTGAAGCTGTGTCTGCTCCAGGCTGAACAAGCCCGGCTCCCCCAGTCTCTCCTCACAGGACCACCATCTCAGTGACCTCAGCTGAACTCACTCTAGTTTGTAATGTGCTCCTGTACTGGGCAAACCTATTTTCTCTAAAAATTTCATGTTCAACTGAGTCATCTGAAGTCTTTTTATTTAAATGCTCAAGAACCCCCACAGCTTTTGATCAAAGATTTTAATGCTGCGTTTTTAATAATTGGTCTTTTTACATACTGATGCCGTAATTTGGAGCCACCAACACATTCTGTTTAAGAGATGAGGTAATGGTCTACCACACAACAGACCGTAGAGGTGGTTGAAGTTTGGAACAAATCACTCTTTTGCCTGGAAAAATCCGGCTGTCATTTGGAAATGCATCTTAGTTAATACCAGTAGCTGGTATCACTTCTTGGTGTTTTACTATCTCTTGTTATTTTAGACTAACACGGTTAAGCCAGGCAGCTGTGCTGCAGAAAACTGTTCAAAAGTTCATAGCATCTCTCATACACTGGCATCGGTGTACTCAAGAGCTGGTTTCCACCTAAATTTTAAACCACAAATATGCTCTGCAAAGTGACTTCATAAATGGCACCATGGTATCCCACTTTTGTCTTCTCTCAGATTTCACAGCAAGGTTGTGCTGCTTAATATGTGCATGCAAAATATGATTTTCTTATTATTTTTATTTTAAACTGGTCAGCTTGCAAGCAACTTGGTATCTGAAAATCCAGCTCTAATAAATATGGCACCAGCCCATAAAGCAAGATTACTAACTTTCAGCTACATAATCAACATACACATGAGCCAACACATAATCAAACTGTGCCCTCTTCTGTGGTGGTTCTTCTCTGCACAGGTGGATGGAATGAAAACCAGAATTAGTGAGAACTATTTATTAATTACCTAAAAATATACAGAATGGAGCAGGACTGAATATACAATGAGTAAGAAAATTCTGTTTCAGCAATCCCTTTTTGGCCATTGCTACATTTTATACTGCTATCATAGAATCACAGAATCCTAGCACGGTTCAGGTTGGAAGGAGCCTTAAAGATTATCTAGTTCTAGCCCTCCTACCATGGGCAGGGACACCTTCCACTAGACCAGTTTGCGCAAAGCCCCGTCCAACCTGGCTTATGCAATGCAGTTTAATATTTGTCTTGTTATAAAGATTAGCAAATCACCTACATGCAAGCAATGCTCCAACTACCAAAACAAATCAACATTCCCAAGTGAAAGATAAAACTGAATCAGCTTATTAGTATTTCTTTGAATATTATTAAAAAACCCCCACAAACCCGAAACCAAAAACAAACTGGAAATTAAGTTCAAAATTGGTTACTATTAAATAAACAAATCTTAATACCTTCAGGGAATAAAAGCAAAAGCTTTTTGATCATTTTGTGTTTGTTTTGTTTTAATCTCTTAGCATTTGGGTTTAGAAATCTATTAAATAATCTCTTCAAGCAACAAACTGTATTAACATAATGATGTAAACCTCATCTGTAGAGCTGATGTTTGTAAGTAGGAAAACTGAAACGCAAAGGTCTAGGATGACCTATTTAAGACAACATAGGAAAAGTGTGCCATTAAAGGCATGCGAAAGACAGCACAGTTGCAGTCTTAGCATTAAACAAGCACTGGAAAAAGTCTTAGAGGCAGTTGGAAAAAAGGCAACCCTAAGGCAATACAAAATACAGTTTAACAGAATTACATCAGGAATTAAGTTAGTTAACAGTTTAAAAGTAACATTTGAAGCTGCGAACCAAAATCTTAATGACAAAGTCAACAGGAGTTGCACTGAAAAACTGCTAGTATTTTCTAGAGAAAAGTAGAGGGAAAAGGCCAATGAAGATGCACTTCACCTGATCCTGTGGCTGCTTTCCCATATAAGAATGGGAATTTATAATCTAGACAAGTCGTAGACTCTTGAGCTGTCTTAATGCCACCGCTCTTAAGGAAACACCCAGCTCTCATATACCAGATTTAAGAGAGGAAAAAAACCCTGCAACTATCTGCACTTACACAGATTCAAGTACCCAGCAGCACCCAAGTCCTCAGGAAGCAAAGGGTGCAGCTCCCAGCAGAAGCTGCTAGGTTGCCTCAAAAAGCTATGACAGGTAGAGGTCAGCATTTTGGGCAGTTGAGCCATTACCTCCTGCATTACATCCTCTGGCAGGACAAGCAGCCTGGCACAGAAGTTCCCTGACAACACTAAGGCTACAACTCCACCTTAGCTGAAGTTAAGCCTGCGCTACGTCAGCCTCCACCCACAGCTGTGCTTTCCTGGCATTCATCTGATTAGGGTGTACACAAACAACCTACTCTCAGTTATTTCATTTTCTTATTTTTCACATCAACAAGATGAGGCCAAGAACTTTAATTTTGATGGAAAACTCTTAGAAAACATTCAAGGGCACTTCAAGCTTTAAGTGTAGCCTATCCAGCTGTTGAAAAGAAAGAAAAGCAAATAATGAGCAAGCCCTTGCCTCCCCCAGCAGCAGAGCGAGGCTGGATGGATGCTGCTTCTAAGACTGAAAAGGGATGCTTGTCAACCCACTTGTCAGTGTTCATTCCCCTTATCTTAATAGCTCTGCACGTGGAACATGACAGCGGCATTGCCTGTGCACAATAGCTATGAAAGGGCTCAGATAGGCTTTCTAACAAAGTAATACTCTCCTGATTTATTTAACACATCGCTAATACTTTTCTTCTTTGCCATTTAATTAAATGCTCCTCTCGGCAACCTTCTTCCCTTAATGGTTTGCTCCTACGCTGGCACACACTTGACGTGAGAGAATTTTATCGTCCTCACCCAGCACCACATTAAACCAACTGTACAAGTACACTGAAATCTGACAAATTTCACCTCAAAGTGAAGGACTACTCAAGCGCTTCACTTAATAAAGAGCATAATACTACACTGAGATGTTTTTTCCCCTTCAGATTATTTCCTTTGAAATATGATGCAATCTCTCCTAGGAATTAATGTATTGATTGATTTCAAATGTAGTTTGAAACACTATTGAAATACAAATACTATTTTTCATGGGTGCATTTATCTTCAGCATACTGAATGGTTTGTGCTGTCTAGCATCTATTTTTATTTTTATTAATTTGATATATATTTTTAATATATTTTTTATAATTTTTAACACAGTACTCAGTGTTCTATTACAGTATGTACAAGTACTTTTAATATTACTTTATAAAACTCTAACCCAAACACATTTAAATCGTAACTACTCTGTCATCAATAGGAATCATTTGCAAAAGCAGGACTGGGAGTGAGACAAAGCCCATTGCTCCTGTTGGAGCAGGGCTGCAACAGGAAAGGGTAAAAAGGGTAAGGTGCAGGACATTCTCACCCAAGAACTTCCCTATCTGGGCCATGGCTTAGCCAACCATGGGGTTGCCCAGCCAAGGCAAGGGAAGAGGACTGTGGCAGGGGCTGGAGGTAGGAGAGACACAAAAGCTACAGCATTACAGCACGAAGTAAACCCCAAGGAATGCAGTGTGGCACAAGCTACATAAAGGAAAAATAATCCACTGTAAATATCAGCTGACATCTTAACCGATTCTAACCTTGCAGGATGCAAAGGAAAAGAATTCTTCCTTGACAAATAAATTTATGTCTCTTTTTTTGAATTCCTACATCAACTGCATCTTTCATTGGATCAATTCAATTCATACAGCTTTTAAGTCATCATGAGGTGACCACAGTTCTCCAAGTACTCTCTCCAAGCATGCTAGATAGATATACTGTATAGCACCTTTCCCTAAATGCCCCAGAAATGTTCATGCTTTTTAAGCATCAGCTCTAAACTTGATATGAGTGTTATATCATCCCACGTATTGTAACTCCCATTTTGGTTTCTTAGAGGAAGCATCCTTTCCAGATTCTAAAGGGCTATATGTGAATTAATATAAAATTAATGAAGTTAGACTCTCTCCTACTCTCCTCCCTATAGATCAATGCAAAAATTATTAGAAAACACTCCTTTTGAACTCAATGTTTAAATCTACCTGGGTGGTCTCTCTAGGGATACCTTGAATGTAATAATGTGGTTTGTAAGGATATCCTGCAAACAGTTAAGACAAAGACAGACAAAGGACAAAAACACAGCGAACACCAACTATCAAGTGGGACTAAACCTGTAGTCTCTTTGATTATGCCACAAACTCCTCTATTATTGGAGATAACCTGGAAGTTTTCAGGAAAAAAGCTTAATAAAACTTTAAAAAATGGAAAAGGAACACTAAACCTAATGAGCAGTAAGGCAGACAGTAACAACAGACCTGAACCCCTAAGTCACTGACAGATCACCTCCCTCAACCTATGTTTATCAGTGTCATGGGAAAGTGCAAACTTACAGAATATTTGAAAGGCACTGTGAGGCTGTGTGGAAAGACCAGCATCTGGAAAAGCCCAAGGTCAAGGTCAGTGACTGTGTAAGAGCACTATGGTGCAGGTAACAGTATCAACATATTCAAGGCCCACGCTATTATATAAGGGATCGGTGAATGCGAGAGTGCTTGTGAATTAAGGCAGCGAGGGTGTTCACAGTTCTGCTAGTAAATGTCAACCCCGATCAGCCAACAAGAAGGAATAAGCTTGTGCTGCCTGTACTGTTCATGTTTATGTGAGTGCTGCCTGCGTTTATCCTTTCTACCTCCCTTGTCCCTGTGGCTACCCATGTGTGTATTGTGTATGCATCTGTGCAATACGTGCACAGCCTTGCTAGGGCTGGGTCTGTAACCAGGAACAGCAGCAGCAGCCTCCATCTAACAGACCTGCAGAAGAAACGCCCAGAGTTGTAATCCAAGGGATTTGGCTTCCCCTGACAGTCTGCAATCTTCCATTTTCAAGAATGAATTTTAATCAGAAAGTTATTGAATAAATTCACTGGGGTAAGTATACTCTTCCTGAAACTGCAAGTTATTTATATTATAAAAGTCTTTCCATAAAGTCTGGTATGAAGAATCTCCTCTTTTAGCTTTGGAAATACATAATTAAGTAGTAATATTTGGGAGAGCAAGCATACAAAGGGTGAAATACCACAGTGATTCCTCCTCATTAAAATTATCCACTCTCCCACTAACAAATTAGGGACCAGGAGACAAACGAAACAGAGGTACTCTGTTTCCACACTGTTTCTAAAATGGTTCTGTATTTTCTAGTGAATTAATAACAGCATAAGCAAAACTAAGAGACCACGTAACTCTGAACTTCAGGTGTCACACATCAGCACCATTTCAGTCACAGAAGGGACACGAAACGTCCTCAGTTTCCTCTCAGAGCTTAAACACAGTTGTTTAAATGCCTTCCAAGTTGATACGGAACTACTGCCTCTTGCAGCATCAGGCCCCTGAAGACAGGCTCAGCCTGCGTACTTACATGTACTTGGTACTAATAGTACCCAAATAAAATACATTTTTTTTTTTAGAAAAAGTACTTGTAGCCATCTTTTTATGTTGATCATGCCAAGTTCACAGCATATTTTACTTGCTGGTAAAGGGGGTAAGAAATAAGGCTCCTATTTATTTTTCCTTCAGCACCAATGGGTATTTTTCTGAGCTTTTGTTAGAAATATGGAAAGAGGTTATCAAGAAGCAAGATGAATCCCTCTCTGCCACTATTTTCCTCCTAACAACAGTGCATTTTCAATTGAACACCTGAAAAACGGAGTGTGAAAACATGTTCTGAATACTTTATTCACTTTTCCCTTTATTGTTGTTTATAACATTTTACACATTTCAAAAGAGCTCAAATCTGTACCTCTTGCTGGGCTGTCATTAAATATCCATTAATGCAGAATTCTTTTCACATCATCTTGATCAGTGTTACTGCCCTTTCCCTTGTGCTCGACTGCTAAAATTCACTTTGCTTCCAAAACTTCAATAAGCATTAATTATATCACAATTATACCTCAGATTTTTATTTATTTTTATCCACCTGATTTTCAAATATTCCCCATTTGCAGAGGAAGGAGGAGATAATAAACTGTGAGACTCATGAAGGAAACCTAATTATAGTGTAGATGCTTTGCAAGTTTCCACAAGCCTTAAGGCACTACAACGCACATCTAATCCAAGCACTTCATGAATGTGGGTTAGGGTCAAAGGGAGAACTGCAATGGGGGAGATTACTGTGGGGGTCTGCTACAGGCCACCTGATCAGGAGGACTGTGTGAGTGAAGCCCTCTATAAGCAAATAGGAGCAGCCTCATGCTCACAAGCCCTTGTCCTCATGGAGGACTTCAATCAGCCCAATATCTGTTGGCCATATTCACTGAATAAAAAAGCTATTTTGTGCTAGTTTTGATTTTAAGAAGTTCTTCTTCCCCCCGAAAAACCTTTAATCTTCAAGATTATACTGAAAAAACTGTACGAGAGGGATTCTTAATGGAAGATGACCTAGAAAATGACAAGCTTTATAAAACCACCGCTTTTTCTACATTCACTCTCAATCTAAATCAAAATCTGAATCCACGGGCAAGATATAGAAAACTGGATGAAACAACATATTCTCTCACAGCGTTGTGTAAATTATTTTGTTATTCTAAGTTACAATTTTAAAGCAAATGTAGAGATTTCAGTTATTAGCATACATTCAGCTTCAGAGGACTTTTTGATTACTGATGCACCTAACCATGTAGTAGACTGCTACATTTGGTTATAGAGAATAAAAATGCATTTGTCTCTAGTGGCCTTCTACCTATATAATAACTTTAATAGATTTAGCAAGTATCAACAATTGATCTAAAGAAAGAAATTAAAACTGCCAAATATACAAACCAGCAATATCAGCTGCAGTAGGAAGAAAAGGAATTTAGAGGAGGAAATACAAATCAAGATACAGTCACATTTGGAACTTGCTGAAAGTGAAGGAAGAGAAGAAAGTTAAATTGATGAAAAAGTTAAGCAGAGATCTTGAATATATCTGAAGCAAAACCGGATAGAAAATATTTAACCATGGCTTTTTCAAAAAGCTAGAAAGGAGACACTTGTAGGAGAATTCAGTAACCAAGGTGGAAAAGCAAGAAACAGAGAGTTGTCACATATGCTATTAGAAAAGATGTCAAATGGACAAAAGTCTACAGCAGCCTGCTTGTGGGAAGGAAATCAGAACAAAGATGGGAATGAAATAATTAGCACTACTGCAGAAAGGAAAGGTCAGATGACAAGAGTTCGTGCTAAGCCATAATGTATTTTAACTGACAGTGAAGTACGGAGTGCTTTAAAAGAAGCAATGACAGTCACAAGGGACGGATTTAAGACTTTGTATAAAAGGGATTGCTGAATGCCAGTGAGGGGATGTATAAGATGGGATGAAAGTACGTGACTTTCATAAGCTCCTCTTACAATGACACAAGAAGGGGCACTACGACATCCATACTTACACAAAATCGGAAGTAATGAAAATAACTTAAGAAAGTCTCCTAGCCTCTCTGTTGTTTTCATATCCTTTGTTGGTAACACACTTCAATCTCTTTTAGGTTTCATTCTCGCCTTCCAAATGATGCTGAGAAATAAGTTAGGCCACCAGCCTGGCAGGCTTATACACTAAACCCAACTTTTAAGAGCAAATTCAGATAACAATCAGATGCCTGATCAGGTTTCTGCAGTACAGTTATGATACATGGACTTGGGCAGTTCTTCTTCCTTCAGATCACTGAAATGCCAGCCAAAGGTTCAAATTCAACTAAGTATCTGCTGCTGAGTGATTATGTTATCTTTTGGGAGGGGAAACCTTATGAGGTAGGAGAAGTTTTAAACATCGTTGTGGAAGTGGCCACATGGCTCCTTTTTACTGTGAGACAGTTCAAATTTTCCCCTAGCATTCTCTTGTTAATGAAAGACTGACAACTCGCCCCACAGACAATGCAATACATTCCCCAAAAATATTAGTGAGAAAACAATAGCTGAAACAGCTAAAATTAACTGTGACACTTATCTATCATTTCTAAATTATGCCAAAGAACTTCTCTCCCTGTAGTGTGAATTTAACTAATTACACATTTTCTGTTAAGGAAAAAAATTAATAGCTGCCCCACATAACAATGTAGCTTCTTCATGGGTCACTAGAACAGTGGATCTTCTGATCACTAGACCAGCTTAATACAACCCAAGAGAAAGGAGGTAGTGCTTGACTCGGCCCGGATAAGACAAAAGACCAGGACTTGACATACTTGCCCAACTATTACTATCACAGCTATTTCTTAAGCAGCAACAGCTGACTGTCAAGAACCACAGACAATGACTTAGTAATCACAGAATCACAGACATGACTTAGTAATAAGGTAGAGTAACAGAAATACATTTAATCTGTGTGGCAGCCTTCCCTTATACAGCCTGTATTAATTAACAGCTCAAGTGAACTGGTATCTCAAACTTGAGGGCCTTCTGAAGTGAGGGTGGAGAAACATACTTAACCACAAGGTTAGCGAAATGATGGGGAGGCAAATGAGGTTCTAGCAAAGTAAATCCTGAACTCCCACCTATTACCTTCTTGTCCTATCTTTCCTTTAAATTTGAATATTAGGATACTAAACTGTTTGTAATATCATCTCAAAAATTAAATTACAGTCAGGAAACTGAATACTTCACCATGTACAGAGAATTTACCATATGAAGTATTTTTCACCTCAAGTTGTTAAGCCACAAGTAAAAAATCTGAACATGCATGCACTGACTGAATGCAGGAAGGCAGCCCTAAAAAACTAGACACACATTTCACAATACCTCAATCAGAAGTCTTTTTTTTATTATTATTTGTTTCTTTTTGACATACTACCATTCATTTATTTCATTTCATAACGGATAATAATTAGGTGTAACATGAAAAACACTCATGCAGTAAGTTAGGTTACAAGAAATTTTGACACTTTCCATAATTACAAAACCCCCCCACCCCCCCAATACTGATGATATAGCCAGTCCTGTTCATTTTGCCTGCTTCACTTTTGAAAAGAGGCACTCTCTTTTCATAGCATCTCCAGAGTTGAAGTATTTTTTTTAATGCAGGTAAACACCAGATCAATGTCATTTGTTCTCAACATTATAATGAGGAAGTAATAATGAGGAAGACCAAGTAACAAAATATTTATTTAATCACTGAAGCCTGATGTCAAACGAACAACAGCATCATTCAAAGCATATTAATTTGATAGTGACTAGCAGATTGATTGGAAAATCATAAATCAGTCTCTTCTTAGTTTATTAAGCTGCATCCTTGAAATCTGATAGCATTGCTTTCTGTAAAATTGACTATGATTTCATCTGTAGCACTAAAAACATTACTTCTTTGCAACTCCTTTCAAATGCAAAACTTTGCTAAAGGAGACGTGAGATTTTTTGTAGATGTCGAATGACTGTACCAGGATTACAGTAGACTTTCAAATTAAATGTGTGAAGTATGCTTTGACTTTAGCTGGAATACATCAGTGCCTAAACGTAATCTGAAGCTTTCACAAATCCCCTCCAAATTATTTTGTTCAAATACAAACTTTCACATTAAAACATCTAGCAGTAATCACCAGCAATCAGTAGATAAAGTCAAACTGAATAAAGTCAGCATTTGCAGAGCAGGGTAATAAAAACCACCTTTAATGCTTTGAAAATTAGAAGCTTTGAGTATAAAGCAGGCCTTTAATAACATGCAGTTTTGAGATCTTGCACATATCTGTTATCCAGAGAAATACAAACCCTTCTCACAATGACTAACAGAGCAATCCCTATATTCAAAGACACCCGGCTGTGTTCCATATGACTGTTACATGACAAGGTCAGAAAACTCGGCTTTGGTCCATGACAAAAAGACAGAGAGAAGACAGATTGCAGATACTGAAGTTTTCAAATTACAGCCAAAATTATATGACAGCATTTGAATAACCCATGAAATAAATTCCGAGAGCCCCAGTAACACTGATGCAAAAAGTTAGCACTTTTGCCTACCTGAAATGTAATACTGAATGTTGAGCAAGTGGTAGTCTGAAGACATTTCTGAGACACTCTTTCAATTCCCCTTCCCCCTAAACATCTTCAGCATGTTAGAGCACATATGCCAAACACCACTTTCTTTTTGTGAAACATACCCTTTCACTGAACGCTGCTTAAAAAAAATGATGCTCCCGCTAAACTCTTAGCAGATTTTAAACATTTAAATTAAGCTTCAATGTTACCCTCAACTGGTATTGCATAAGGCTTTGTGTTATCCAGCTATTTAGGTCAGAACAGTCTTCCTGTGTGCAATGTAGTCCTGAAAATTTACATGAACTTGTACTCACTTATTTCACAAACATATTTAAGAACTTTTCTTCATTGAGCAATCCGTATCACAGTATCTATTGCTGCACTTCAATAACTGAAGGAGAAATCAACTTACCCTATGTTTTTCCTTTACTTTCTTCCTGTATTCTTCCTTGTCAAATTTGTCTTCTTCCCGTAGTATTTCTTTAGCTTTATCTAAGTTGATACCACTGGCATCATCTTCCTCATCTGCTTGCGCCAAACTGGATTTTTGCACCGGTGGCCACTGCTGCACTAACTGAATTACATATGTCAACAAGGAAAATAGTGGTTAGAAACACTCTTTCCATATCAAAGTTTTGATGCCCAAATATTCCAATACATTACTTTTCTAGACTAAAAAAGGCCATTTGCAAAGGAAACAAACAATACTTTTGCACAATACAAACTCAGATACACTACTTAACATCACATTCAGTCGAAAATGAGTATTTGAAAAAAATGTCTCCATTACACCCTATTCCTGTTTAATGGATTCACTTGAACTTCTTTTTTCTCTCTTTGCCTAATGGAACAAGTAATTTATAATCCTCCTAGTCATTCTGGGAGAAAAATAATACTTACTTTAAAAAAATGACTCTCCAAAATATATACAACAAAAAAACCCCACAGTACTGTAAATCTGAACAGTATGTTTTCGCATAAACAATCAATATTTCAACATATTAACTGAGAGAAAAATAAAACAAGCCTTCATCACACAGTACACAAAAAACCGTAACGGCCGGTGAACATTCTGGGGGAAGCAAGGATGATTCAAATTTGACTTGTAGATGACATGCTGAACACATCCAGCTTTCCTAAAATATCTGAAGTTCTAAAGCAAAGACAAAGACTACATATTCATCAAAAGATATCCCCACCTATCTTGTGACCTAATAGCTTATACCTCATGGTATGAGAAGACATTATCTGGGGATAGTCATTGCAAAATCATTCTTGCTTATGGACTAGTAGAGTAGTAACTGTTAAAAAGAAACTATATGGCAGAAAATACAGAATGTCTTTCAGATACAATTACAAAAATGAAACATGTTTAGGACTCCCGAATGCACATAGGGTGTTATTCACCTGGACACTGATAAACCCAACCTACTGTTTCTACTTCCTTTCACAAAATGGAATTTGTGTTCTTGTATTTTCCAGAAAGATACATTTCCTAAAGGAGGTTTATTTTATCAAAGAGAGGTGTGTAACACCTCTAAAACAGTAACACCTAAACACCTACTGTTCTAAAGGTGCAACACCTTTAGAACAGTAAAACTTTAAAGCAGTTTTACACAGCTCAGAAAAAAAAACAGGAAAAACATCCATAGATGCAAACTTTATGTTTCCTTAACTATGTCACTCCTTCTCTGTTGTCTTGCTTTTCTATCATCTTTGTCCTAGTTATTTTTTATCTTCATCCTCACTTCTTTCTGCTTCATTGCATAGACAGATAAAACATCTGCATAAAAGCAACAGCTTTTGAATGTCTAAAAATATCTGAAGATATAATTCCCAGACAATGGAGCAACCTCTAAAACCTTTCAAATTTTGTCTTACATCAGTACCTACATGTCTATATTCTCTTCACCTGCAAGATAAGATGCTTTATTTTATTTGGTCACAAAAGCAAATTACATACTTGCAAAGGTGACCTCTCTTTTGGTTTATGTCTCAGTGAAATTAATCTAGAGTAAAAAAAAAATAAAAATAAAAAAGCGATAAAAAAAGCTACTTTTTTCCTAATGCTGGAAGTGGAAAAACAACGTACACAGCATCTGAAGCTGTGAAATCAAATCTTAGAAAAGTTTGTGGAGCATGGACACTTGCTAGTGAGGTTATCGCCACAATGAAACCTTACAGTGACTAGCATGCACTATAGTTCCTTTCAGTATAAAATCAATACATTTTTCCAGGGGCTATTAAAAGATCCAATTAAATTACTGGCAAATTTCAATGCACTGTTACAACCACACCAGTAGGTGAAAATGTGATACTTCCTTAGCTTTCCTAACAAAACTTTTAATCTAGAAATAGTGAATGCTGGAAGGAAAACCAGGGGCTTCTTTTAATTGCAGTACAATATCTCAAGACTTAAGGGAGCTTTGGCAAATAGCTACAGCAAAATTGGTTTACATTTCTGTAAGGAAAAAATAGGCTCTTCATCCTCCTGAAATTGAAGATCGTGGTCAAAAGAGAGGCAGGGTTCTGTACATCCACTAACAGCTCTCATACAAGTATCTTATACATACAAAGGTGAAAAGAGGTCAGTGCTCAGCATTCTTTTTTCCCAATGGAATTGAATTCTAAGTGGAAGCTGAACAGTTTTGCAAAACTTAAACCAATTACAGAAACCACACACTTTTGAAAAGTGCATCTTTTTTATATGGATATAAAGTAAAACTATTTTGGTCTTTATAAAAACTACAAATTCAATTCAACTACAATTCAATACAAATTTGGCAGATTTACAATATGCAGCATCATATCCCACCAAAATACAGTTATTTTGAATTGATCTTACCTCTCCATCTTCAGTAAACACTATTTTTGTGTTGACTTTAAATTTCTTCTTCAAGATTTTTTTGGCTTCTTGGGTTTTAGTTGTTTTTTTCTTCATCTTTGATTTTGATACATTCTGTATAAAAGAAAATGAGATTACTTTTTTTTTCTATTCATAGGGTATATGCTTCAAACTTTCTCAAAAGCAATTAGCTGCATTAAAATGTAATTCCTAAAAGACATGAGTAATTTAGAGTAAAAATTAGCTCACAGACCTTTCATAAAAGTGTTTTAAGCATGCTGTATCATGAGGAACTCATTTACTCTGATAAAAATTCAGCATAATTTAAAACCTGCCAGCAGTAGGACATCTGACTCATTCAAATCTCACTAACCTTTTTGGGACAAAGACACTACATCCACCAGCTTATGCTGTTAGCAAGACTTACCAGACAAGAAATCCAGCATAACTGACTGGAGCCATTATCTACAACTGATCAAATGCTACTTTCATCTCACTAGTCATCACGTTGTCCCCAGGCACCACAGCACGCCAGCCTGAGTTATTTCTGTGTCAATGAAAGGCACAAATGGCCATGCAAGAACCTTCCTATTTCATAACTCTTTTCCCTTGCAGTCCCATCAGGGTAGAGAACATCAGTTCTTGATGTTTACCAAACTTAGTGTGAAATAACATTTAGAATCACAAAAGCTATTCGCATCATAGGAAAAAAGCTGTAGTGAAACAAAGTGGTGATGACACTAAGGAAACTAATAAATGAGTCAGCAAAGATTGTGAATCCAGACATTAACACTGCTTCCAACAGGTTTAGGTGGTTCATTCTTGGCTACCACTGAGAAAGCAACACTGACCAGAAAAAGCAAGAATTATCAGCAAAATAGCATCCCTGTATAAAACACACTGATGCTGAAGTTACATTTATTATTTGTGTGTTCAATCTTGCTGTTAGAAAGAAGAGGTGAGGAGGTGACTTCTATTTTTGACAAAGATTGAGGATTTATCCAGAGTATTTTCACATTTCAGACATGGACTGCAATTCTGGGAAGACCATATTAATTAATTCTGTAAAATGCAGTGGAAAATAAATTGTCATATCCACAGATGGCCTGCATAGGTTTCACAGAGCCACCCATCTGGTGGCAACATCATGGAACCAATGAACATGGAGATTAACAACCTCCAGCTCTTCTTCTAAGAGCTTTCTTTGCAAGAACAAAGGCCATATGTATTCAGGCATCTAACAGAACACAGTTCAGATAAAAGACGTTTGAAGCAATAACTGCCACTGCAGAAAGTATTCTGCTGGAATACATGGAGACTCCATAGGAGAAGACCCACAAATCATCCTTCATTCTGTAAAGACTGCAAAGCTCCATTACTTAGGAAAAAGCGCCTGAAGAACAGTCACTGAACTGTCTAAACTTCTGATAAATAATAGAAAGTAGCCAAAGCAACAGAGAGAAAAAGGGGGAAAAAAATGAGCTTTTCCTCACTTTTTTATTCTGGTAATTTTCATCAGTTTCATGTTCTATACCAAATCCACTATAAAAGGAAGCAAAAAAAAAAATAAACTCAGAAAGTCACTGTCACTATGGTCAGCACACTAATGCACTGAAATATGAACCATAAAAGAGAAAAATTACAGCCTTCCTAACAGGAAAAATGGCTTGCAACAGCTACTGCGCTGTTATCAACTAATGACCATATCTATTATAGGAAATAGCAACTGCAGCAGCACTTATGTCCTCAGTATTGTCATAGGATTTTTGTTGCACTGTGCAGCTGCTACTGCTTAGGCACACCTTTAACAGCTCAGAAAGCTCCGCTATTCCCTCACTCCGGGTCCTTATACTACAAACATATTGTTTGAGTGTCTGCATAAGCACAAAACCTTTACCTCAAAATAAAGGCTATTTAGTAGAACAACGGGAATTGTCCAGAAGAATTTAACAATAGCTGTACTTCAAGGTAGTAGGATACTTCTGCAACATTTTCTTTCACCACGTGCTTTTGGGTTGGCGGTGGGGTGGGGGTTGCACTGGGTTGTTTTTCGATTTGGGTGGGTTTTAGTTTGGTTGTTTTTTATAATCTTCTATTTCTGCACTGCCAGTATTACTGGTACCAGCATAATATGCTAATGTAAAAAAAAAAAGAAGGTGTCTGAAAGCTTCAAATTGATACATTTATATTTTGTAAAATTATGCTTAAATGTGAATCTCAATTTTCTGTATTTGTTGGTTTAAAAGAAGTTTTCCTGGCTAAACACAAATATCCGATGTGCTGTCTTTCTATGCATACATGGGCAATATTTCCCTCTCCCTCCTCTGCACGATTTTGAGAAGTAGAAGTATTTTGATGTTGCAAAGTAGCATGGAAAAAAATGGGATAGGAAAAATTTCCAAGCAAAAGGAGGAACAAGATGAGGATGAAACAAATCGGAAGCTAAATTCTCTCACTACACACCTAAAAAGTATAGTATAAGATAAATGTGTAAATTTGGCAGATTTACAATATGTAGCATTAAAGAAAGGTATGAGATCATAATTTTAAAAATCATACAGGGCAGTGCATTAGTATAAACTCTACACATAGATAATTAAACTAGTTTTTAATAGGACATTTTCATTGCTTTACTAAACTTAACACTATTCAAAGACAATGGCTATCAAGGTTCCCTCAGCTTCAGACACTGTCTCCTGACTGATGGTCACAGTTTAAGACCAAATGGGCTCAGACAGCAAAACATTTTCATCACAGATGTAATTTGTAAAATTGTGCCCACATGACTTCACTGTTCAGCAGGAGAAGTGGTGCAGCCCAGGAGGGAAGCTGGGTGGGTTAATGCAGTGGTTCCTCACATGGACTCCATGTCCCAAGGGGGAGGCTACATGATCCAGAAGAAGAGCCAGGCAGGCCAGTCACGGAGCGTATATAGTCCTGGGGCTACCGTGGGGTCCCAAAAATGCTGCTTTGGTCCTCTCCTGGGGACCTCTCTCACATTGTTTGGAGTCACTATATAGTCCTTAAACCTCTCCTGTCACCCGAGTCTCTCCCTCCATATGTCTCTAGTAGTATCTTTTACAGCATCTACGCCCCATATTTCAAGAGCCTCCCTCCATATCTCCTGGCCCAGTGGCTACTGCTCTATCTTTAACATACCTGAGCCAGGAGTTCCTCCAACTGGCTGCAGTCTTGACGCAGGGTGCGTTGTTTTCATCCATCTCAGCTCACAGCCTCCTCACCCACCCACACCACTCTTGTGGCTCCTTACCCAAATACCCTATTCCCTCACCCAAATTTCTAATGCCAACACCTGTCTTTGCTTTACTCCCGTATTTGAGCGAGTACATTGAAACATCAAATTCCCGTCAACTAGGAGTCTGATTCATCCACTGTAAGAAGCTTAATACCACTGTATAGCAGACCTCAGGCTTTCATAATCTTCAGAGCCAACCCCCGGTTCCCTACCTTTTCAAGCCATTCTCCTTACTCATTTCCCGTTTTAATCTTTTTTACTACAAGATACCTGACAACTTACAAGCAGGAGATTGGCATTTAACCCATGTTCTCTGGGGCTTAACCTCTTTTCTTCACAATGAGTTCACCAAACCTGCAGACGCCACCAGCTGCTGGAGGCTGCCGAAAGGTCTCCTCCATTTGTTAACCTCAAGTGCTGCAAAGCACACGACTGCAGCAGGAGCAATGACTCCTCTAACTGCTCAGTAAACAGCTGAAATCTGGGGTCACAGGCTTTGCAGGCAGAAGCACTGTCACATCAGCAGACAGGAATGGATGGAGGGTTTCTGCTGATAACCAGACCTTGCCCCCAGTGCCAGAGCAAGCCATGGGTCTGGATGGTTTTAAGTGAGCTGAGAGGGCATAGCAGCTCCCCACACTGACTGGCTCAGTTCGAAAACACTGTGTATCAAAACCTGTTCAATTAATACGTACTCAAGTAAACCCATTTCTGAAGTTGAATTATACTATCAAATAAGCCCTCAATCCACACAAACTGAGCATGCACGGTCTGGGCACAGGTTTTCATGCTGCTGTCAGGTAACAAAGGGATTTTGCAGTTTAACTCAAGTTGGTAACACAAGTTAAAGCAACAGCCAGTGCACACACACTTCCTTGTCAATGTGAAGAGGGTACCTGCTGCTCACCAGCATATACATTTGCTCACCAGCATATACATTTTGCCCCATGCCCAATAAAACTGGCCCTCAAGCCCCACCTTTTCTTCTATGAAGATGTGGCAATAAACTGATCAAACAAGACAGGAGTGATAATCAACCACTTAAAATGGTATGTAACAGTTAAGTATTAGACGTAACAGTTAAGTATTAGAAGCTGAGTCACGCAAGTTTATAAAAATTCCATAAAACGTAGGCTCAGCTGCAGGGCTGGGGGATTTTCTATTGTTACTAATCAAAAGCCTAAATTTCTTCTTCCTTTCACACGTGTACATGCCAGATGGCTTGCTGGATTATTTAATGCGTTAGAATAAAACCTAGCTCTTAGAAGCACAGAAAATTCAAACATTTTGATATATAATCAGAAACAATACAGCTAATATGCAAGTTCTTTTCCATTTTTCTCAAAAAGGAGCAAGCTTTTGTTTTCTTGCTTAAAAGATCTAATATTCTTAGCTGAATCTATTACAAAGGTTTCCTTTGTAATGAAGATACTGACAAGTTTAAGGCATAAGATTTACTATTTTTCAGTATTATTTTTTTTTTATTGAAAAGAAAGGGCATCAGAAACACAAATGTCAGAAAATTTTGCTATTCTAATATGGAATAATTTTTCTTATTAATACAATTTTTCAAGTCAATAGTTTCGGCTGAGTATGTAATCCTCAGTAACTCAGGCTCTCAGCACTTACAGTATCTTACCATAACCAAGACAAACACATTTACTTTGACCTTTGGAGTGTTACACATCATCAAACGTAAAGTTTCTTTATTTCTAACTGTAACTTCCTTTTTAATTTCCTCTCAACAAGCCTGTGAAAGCCAGCACACTATATTCACTACAGAAGCCGTCTAAGGACAGGAAAACATTATTGTGGCAAGGTAAAATATCCGTAGAAAAAAGTTAACAATGTTCCAGTCATGTTAGCTATAACAAGCATTACTGCTTTTCTAGGGTATTTGTGGGCTTCCCCCCCGCCCCCCGCCCCCACTTATACTTTACAATTCCCAGGAAGAATGGTGTTGTGCCTGAAATATTTTCCCATCTCTCCCAACATTATTACATTACTTTACCCAGAATTCAACGCAACTGCCTCTGAGAAACAAAAATCGATGTGGTACTCAATTTCACACACTTGTTTTGTATTTCTTCAAGAAACTGCCCACAACAGGAGTAAGTATTACCACATTTTTATTATCACCAAGCACGTCAATCCCTCTGTCAAGCTACTGAGTTCAGACTTAGAAGTAATTCCCTACAGAATAAGACACAGGCTTGCCAGATTTGAAGCTACCAAATCTTAGACAAAGAGAAGAGCCATCTTCTTCTTCGTGCTCCAGAGAGCATACAGACATGGATTTTATCTGGCCGGCACTACAAAACCTTCAGAAGATCGAGTGTCCTCCAACCACTGGCCTAAAGCAGCCTAACCATAAAGGATTATCTCTCAATGCCATAAACTTCCCAAACTCCAACCACAACGCTTTGATTACCTACAATGAAGAAAATTTTAGAGGTGAGAGAAATTTTCACTCCTCCTGAGAAATATCTAACAATAGAAGAAGTGAGATACAGACTTCACACTTTACACATAATTATAAAACATAAGAAGGAAAACATCAAGAGAAGCAAAATAACCAGACTTTGAAGTCCATATTACTTCAAGCACCTACAAAACTCTGAACACCAAAAAGCTTCCTCTTAGTAATACAATTTGATTCCACCAGTCATCTGTCTTCCTGTTGAGTTTAAAGGACAACAGAAGCAGAAATCCTAGGATGCAGCATGACCCCAAGGAGCTGTATAGATGCTGCTTTCCTTCATGATGTGTAGTAGCTACGTGGTCTCTGTTTTAATTTTGAACCCTCTTCTCTGCAATGACAGCTATTTCAGTCCTTCCTGATTTCTGCTGATCGTTCAAAAGCCACCAGCTGCCTTGTGCTGTCATGAACACCAGAACAAGCCAAAGCCACTGAGAAGCAGCAAAGTTCTTCAAACCACCATTCCACTTCCACAACACAACTCCCCCAACCGTTCCCAGGAAAATAAGCTTCTTTGTTAACATGTGTTAAGTTTCTTTTAATGTAATACAAGTAAGGCTGATTTTGCTTTGGTGAAGTATTCTAAGAGAACTGATCACAGCTTTTACAGTAACAGTTGGGATGATAAGGATAAATCCAGGTTGGTATTCAGAAGGAAAAAGCACTCAGCATACAGAACAGCACAGATATTAATCCTTTCCAAGTCACAGCAAAAAGAAAAAAAAAAAACAAAAAGAGGAAATAAGAAAAGCTTCTAATACTACTATTCAATATTAATAGCCACATTATGGACAAAGACCGCAAGACCAGTAGTTCACTGCATTAGCATTCCCATTTAAATCGCCCTCTATAACAAAGAAACAGCAACAGACACAAGAAAACATAGCAAAGACAGAACTGTACTGTGGCAACAACATGCATAGATGATGCTTGCCTTTGTTTTTGATTACTCTTAGGACAGAAGATTACATCTGAATCTGAATTTTAGAGTTTTTTGTTTCGTTAGAGAGGATGTCTCAGTAAACAACATACTCTTATTTTCTATAAAATAAATTAAATTAAGCCATGCAAATTGAAAAGAACTAAGGTTAAGATTAAAATCTCAGCCTTTAAGACAAAATGTAAGAGTGAGGATTAAAAAATTTGCCAACTTCCAATTTGCTAAACAACTGGAATTTTCTGCAGTATATTCACATTTATAAGCTTGGTTCTATATTTAGACAGGTATTTGCTACAACATCTTGCATTTAATAAAGGTATTTATTTAGGGGATTATTTTTTACTTGTATATCGACTACAATAGCAGAAAAAAGGACAAAGAGGCACCAGTAAATGGCTCCATGCCCAGTATTTCTCTCCAACCACAGACAAGAACTGAGCTTACAGAAATCTTTATTAAATGATTTGTCAGTGATAAATCATACTCCTGTTTCTAACTGATACCACATAGCAGTATATCTATAGAATACTGCTAAAACACTTTGCCATCTCAACAATGGCAAAGACAGCAGCATTTTCAACACAAACTATCTTTGCAGGGCATTAGGGGTTCCATCAGTAGCTCTGCACTTCCAACTATGAACTTAGATAAGACAAAGGATTTTTTACCCCCATTAATGTTAAGATGTTTACTTCTGTTTTAACTATTTCCTCTTCTTTCTTTACAGGTAATTTAGAATCATACAATCATAGAACAGTTTGGGTTGGAAGGGACCTTCAAAGCTCATCTAGTCCAATCCCTCCTGCAATGAGCAGGGACATCTTCAACTAGCTCAGGCTGCCCAGAACCACATCCAGCCTGGCCTTCAGGGATGGCGCATCTACCACCTCTCTGGGCAACCTGTGCCAGTATTTCACCACCATCATTGTAAAGAATTTTTCCCTCAGACCAAGCCTGAATCTCCCCTCTTTTAGTTTAAACCATTACCCCTCATCCTATCGCAACAGGCCCTGCTAAAAAGTGTTTTTCCGTCTTTCTTATAGAACCCTTTTGTAGAATCACAGAATAGAAATTAATAGGATTTAGAAATGATGGGTACCATACACATTCCTGAAATACTTTCTGAAACACATCTTTACCCTCACAGCAGCGTTTCTCATCTACAAATCTATACCAAATCATGAAAATAAAAAAAAAGTGCATCTGTGTCCTTTTATTCCTGAGAAAATGTTCACTGCTTTCATTTTCTATGTTGAAAAAAAGTGTTAATATTTTAGCCTGATATAAAATCCCACGATACCAGAAGGAACCACAAATGAGCAGCACTTCACAACCAATTTTTCATGCCTTTTTCCTTTCTATCTTTCCCTCTCCCTCTGCTTTCTTTTCTTTTTTTCCCTTTTTTTTTTTGTTTTGTTTTGTTTTGTTTTGTGTTTTGTGTTTTGGTTTTGGGGTGGGTTTTTTTAATATATATCTCTGACTCCTCCACAAAACAGGAAGATTTTAAAGAATGTTTTAGTGAAGAGCCAAGATCCCCAGCCCACAAAACAAATGTTTGATTTCAGTACTCTAAATTATGTCATTCTACACACAACTTTAGTATCTGCAATTGCCAACAGTTTTGTCACTGATCTGCAAAATACTATATCTCATTCTCCAAATCTTTAAATATATCATACAAGAAATAATATTATCTGTTTATCACTGAAAGATGTAATATGAACAAAAGCACTATTTAAGAAATGTGTGAGTTAAAGTAATTAATAATATCTCACTCTGAAAGATGTCTTTATTTAATACACTGGGCCACAGAATTTTTCAGTACAACTACGGCATTAGCCTGAAAATCTCCATTACCTATAAGCATAAGCAGCAATGACAATCTTTTCTAAAGCATTAGATCTTTAGCAGCACAAGACCATGACTTCTCATGCAGTTTATTTAAAAGAAAGGTGTAACAGAGAATAGTGAACTACTTTACATATTTCTAGGCAAAAAGTAAATTAAGTTATAACTGAGTATGCCTGACTAAATGAAGATAAAGGCATTCCAGAAGACTCTAATTCAAAACCAAACATATTAACATAGCTTTTGTTTATTCCTGGGGTTAACGTTGGCAGAAAAATGTATTTCAAAAGAAACACATACAATGCAAGATATCCTAATAACACAAAGACTGCCTCAGACTGAAAATATACAAGAATACAATAATGATTAATACCACTAGGCAACTGCGATGCCAGATCAAGACATAAGATGTTCTCATTCCACCCCTCCCTGTCATTACAGGTAATGCATCATTAAAACACAATGTTCCTCTGGTAAAATCCAACAGAAACACATAGTAACCACCAAATTCTCCAGCACTTCTGCAGCCAAGAGAAGCGGACGAACTGTTTGCAGTTATCCGCAGATGAGGATTACATCTTAGTAACGGAACAAGTGTTCCTCATACGACATTAACAAGCAAACCCCATGATTTTGTTGATTACTATTCATCCTCCACACTCCAGAGCAGAGCTTCAATTTTTGGGAGCAAGAAAAGACCATCATGAAGATGTTATTTCCAGCAAAACATGGCAAATCAGAAATAAGAGCTTGAACATCTCTTTGATATTGAACCAAATTACAAATTACTTCAAACATAGCCATCTTTTGTTCGTCACTTGCAAAAAAACACCAAAACAACAACAAAAAAGAACCACAATCAACCAACCAGATCAACCCCAACCCAAATCTCATAACACATTAATGTGCAGGTGAGGAGCTAGAAAAGCCTGCTCCTGCTTTGCACGTTTTGTTCTATTACAGATCTCCAACAATGATCTTTTCTCACTTTCCAGCAGGTGGAAGATCCCATCTATTCATCACCTTCTAATATTTAACATGAAAGGAAGCCCTCACTCAAAGTGGGGGTGAGGAGGCACAAGTCGGGGGGGGGGGGGGGGGGGCACTATCTTGTTTTGGATTAAAAGAACCCTTAAGCCCTTCAGGTGTGCTGAGAACATGCTGTGTTCTGAAACTTGCAATTTTTCAGTCTCCAGAAGAACCTGAATCACTCCTTCTCTCCCAAGCTGCACTTAATATATTAGTGCTTGGCAGTTAATTTGAAATATTCAGAGCTATCTAATCACTGAATTGTAAAGCAAGAAGGCAATGCTGAGCTGACATTTAATGAACTGAAAATTTGGTTAAAGAATAAAGGGTTTTTTAATGCAACTGTATTTTCTAGTTGTTAAGACAGTTATTCTAAGAAGGAAAAACAAAACACCACAAACTTTTCTGCATAATCACTAAGTCAGCCAAGGCCTAAATAAATGCCATAACATCATTAAAATTATGGCTTAAAAATACTCTGCAGAGGAATCTTAGGTCAAAAGGTGAGATAAGAATACCACACTTTCATGCTGTTTAACCTTTAAGGTTGAATATATTTTACCATCCATGAGCAGTGTGACATTCCATTTCTCCCTCAAAAGCCACCACACACAGCCCCAGGAACATCACAGCAGCCAAGGCTGAAACTTCTTAAAATGTTTTATTCACTACATTCTCCTGAGCTGCCATCAGAATGTAACAAAAAAGTCTCTTTGCAAAGATAAATATATTTATCTTGTCTCTCTTCCTCCTTTTGCACATGCTAAAACCAAACACTATGCTCATTTAACCACCACACCACAACGACATCCTTCACAGGCTATGACCACAAATAGCAAAGACTGCATATTTTTTTTAAAAATAGCCAAAATTGATTTTTGTACATTTGAGCAGTGTAAGCTTCTCAGCAGTAGATTAGTGTGATAACCATCGTTATTTTCTGAAGAGTTTTATTTCACCTTTAGATTGACATAGATGACACATACTCCTTCCCCTTTAGAGGCCTCTAAACACATTTCTCTCAATGCACAAGAGCCAACACAAGTCAAAGCATTCATTTGGCCTCCACCTGGGCATGGCACTACTGAGGCCATTTAAAAGAGAAAGAAGAGGTAATACTATTTGGCAGTCTCTGAGGCTTATTTGAGTTAGCCGTGTACTCCCTATTTGGGAGTTTATTTGAGTTTAGCTCCCAAATAGGGAATGCACAGCCCATCTCAGAACTGCACCAGCGCCTTCTCCACAATCCCATACGTCAAACAAACAGCTCAGCATGGTAGACATAGCTGGAGTAAAGACACAGCAAACATGAGGAAAACACACCACAGAAGAGGAAAAAAGAAGGGGGGGAGTCAACTGAATTGCTCGTTGCTGGCAATGATCCAAGAAGAACATAGACAGTTTCTTCCAACCAAATGTCAATCAAGGATAATTGGGAAAGACAGAATTTCTTCACAACTAAAGGCTGACAGAGAAGCCACAATAACAACAACCACAAAAAAAAAAAAATAATTACAAAATCACGCCTATTATTTTTCTTCTTCAAAAAAAGGTTGAGTATTTTGACTCCTTCCTCCATGTATTCAATACAGACTAAAAATGCTGCCAGAAGTGGTCTTGTAGTTCCTGTGTGCCACTCCTTCAAAGACTCCCACTGCTGCCCTTCACTAGCACAGGTCCACTCCCAACCCCGAGAAAAGCTGTTTGAAGGATTTAAAACTGGCAGAAAGCTAGCACTGAGACAGCTGCAAACAGTATTCTGCTATTTTCACCCACAGGATCAGACAAGCTCAGCTGCAGGCTTGCAGAAAGGAGCCAGATACACACAGCCCTTTCAGTAACAGCCAGCTAGCACCTTTGCCATGCTGCAAAAGGGAAATGCGCATTAAAGATGTTTAAGAATCTGGTAAGAAATGTAGCAAAACTTACTCCAAGATCTTACTGTACACAATGAGAACCTCAGAATTGATAAATGTGAGGAAAAGTGCACCTACTTGCTGGATTCCTGTATAGGAAAGACACGCACATGTGCCTAGTGCCACTGCCATACAAGTACACAAAGCACACAGAGCAACGCTGTTCTCCAAATCTAGTAAATCATTATTGAAAAAATATTGGAGGGTCCAACATCCTTTTAAACCAGCACAGCCAACAGGACTGAATCAGTGTGCAAGGGTTTTGATTTTGTTCCACTACAGAAATGCCCTGGGCAAAATCCCTGCCAAAAAGGATGCCCACTTAAAGTTACATGAAAGAGTTTGATAACTGTAAGCACAGCTATCTATAAAAACAGGTACTAACCTCAAAAGCACTAACAACTACTTGTCTTAGGGCTCCAAAATTGCCTGCAGTTTAAAACTGCCTTCCCGTATCTTGTTGAAACATTTTGCCCTTGAGCTGAAAGCCTCCACACCTCTTTCTTTGTAGGAGTCAATTTCTAACAAGGGGTCAAATTTACGTAGAACTTTACATAATTAATATTTTCAACCTGGTTTTGAAAAGATTATTTACAATCAATCATGCATATCTCTGTCTCCAGCAGAAGCAATTAAAAGTTTCCAATTGTTTCAGCAATATATATTTGGATAGTCTAAACTCTGCCTAACTCCCAGTGCTAATTATGAGTTAAGAATCTGTTAAGAATGAATGGGAGGGCTCGGAACAAATTTAAAGTGTACTGTATGGCCACAGTCAGTTGGTCCCAAACTTCTCCCCTCGGAGATTATGCCTTCACTAATTTTCATACAACATAGTCTTGAATACCTTACACAGAAAGGGATGTTGCCAGAAGAAAGCACTCATGAAGGCGATGATGTTTCATTTGAAATAAATATTACTATTTTATCAGTCCTTCTCACTCCTCTAGAACTCTGTGGTGGTTTGTCAGATGTTTTCAGCTTTACAAGTTTTAGACTGATGAAAATGTCAGGCTGACAAAAAAAACGCAAAACACATTTAAAATACTTTCAGTTGCCAGGATGCAATGACCTACGTGTAGTAGGTGGATACACTGAAGTACACGAAGATATTCTCCATTGCTTCTGAAGCAGTAGCAAAGGTAGAAATATTTTTATCACTCCATACAACTGGAAAATGTGCAAATGTCAAGTAGCCTGCTGAGTTTTTTGTCATTTTGTTTCTTTCCCTTTAAAAACAAGACAATTAGGTGGAAAAATTGCACTAATTCAGCACACAGGTCCTCTTAGTAAAAAATTTGGGCAGGATTCAGACCTTTATTGATAGAGAAGAGGAGTAGGAATTCTGGTCCAGATTTAAATAGAAGAATGAGCACCTCAAAATGGAGAACAGGAGCAAACAGAAGAAAAGGGGAACTCCTATCACCAGCCAAGAACACATATTGGCTGTGAGAAGATGAAGGTATAAAGAGAAGGTCACAAGACAAGACTTTGTGAAGGAAAGAAGCAATGAAGAATTCCTCAGCAACAGAACTGAAATTAAAACAAGTGAAAAAGTGAGACTGCTAAGCTGTGTTAGTGAGGTAAATACCGAACATAAACTCGCCATGACCTCCCTGTTAACACAGCTCTCAGTAAGGCTACTGAGGGTACTAGATGGCAGGAACTTAGCTTCCAAGAACCAGAACATGAAAACTGTCCACTCAAGTGGAAGGAAAAAAAAAAAATTAAACCTATTTTTTGAATTATTCTTTTATTTTTCCCCAATTCAGGAATTAAATGATCAGATAATCCCCATCATGGAATTCTGAAAGTCACAAAACTCAAAACTGGTAATTTTTTTTTTTTTTTTTTTTTTTGAAATAAAACTTTCTTACTGGAAGTGACAGGTGATATAGAATTGGAAATACTAATACTTACAACAAATGGTAAAGAGAAAGTAAACATGACTTAGGCTACTCCAGGCCATTACAGGCCCTCAGTCTGACCTCAACAGGATGCAAAGCAGAAAAGCAAGTTTTAGAGGAGTGATGGATTACAAAAATTGAATGGAAATTGGAATAGGAAATTTATTATAGCACAGGAATGCCAAAGGCACATTTGGAATAAAAATGTTTTCTTGTCTCTTTAGACAAAGCCAATATAACGGCACTAAGTCATTTAAATTTCAGCGGAGCATTTAACAGAGTACCACAGTAAAAAGTATTAGCTGAAGTAAAAAATAAAGGTCAAGGGTCAGAATAGTTACAAATGGTGACTACAATGATCTGTGCTGAAAGACAAATTACCAGGGCACTAGTGATTCTCCCCAGTCAGGCCCATGGTCCCCACTGCCCAGAGGAGTTAGCAATGAAAAGTCCCAATGGCACAAAGCTGGGAGTTGTCGCCAACTCAGAGCACGAGCAACAGGTTACTCAAAAGAACGAGATAGCCTTGAAAGCAAAACACATTAAAATGAGGTGAAATTCAGTATCTCAAAGTGCAAAAGCTATTCAGAATTTAAAATTCAAATTGAATGAAGAACAACGAAAGGAATCGGGCACTTCCCATCACAGCACGACTGTGAACCCCACTGTTCACACAGCCACAGAAGAGACAAACACGCACCCTAAAGCCTCTTGGGCAAGCCATTGCCAGTAAAAGCCGAAAAGGATTAATGCAACTACAGAAGGCAGTTGTGTGAACTCTCATGGTACACTGTGTGCGCCTCTAGCTGAATTCAGATTGTGCATGTGAAGAGGTACTAGGATGAAAAGCCCATCTTTTAAGAAGAAATGGAAAGAGCTCAAGGAAGCATCAAAATGAATGTGACAGCTTTCTTATAAAGACATCTGGGATAAACGCAGGACATGGACAAAAAACATTTAAGCTTAAGAACTTTGAATACGAATAAATAAATATGAACTCACCATGAAAACATGTGTTGGTAAATAAACCAGAACAGAGAATAACCTCTAAAACAGCTCTTGAAACAGGAATAATAAAGGCAAATCACCCTAATCTTTCATAAAAAATAGCTGAAATAATTCTATAAAAAAAAACCAGGTATGGTTCTCTTCGCAATACCCAGGGGCCGGGCTCAACCTAATCAGAACATCAGACCCTGAAAGGATCAGGACTCAATTTGTAGCTAAAAACAACAACAAATGCTGCAACAGAACATTAATTATGAAATGAAAAAACTATGTTTAATCCATTCTTGAACCTATGACAAATCTTCAATCACTGTATTAAATGCCAATATGCTAAAAATTAGTTTAAAATCTTTGAATATAATCAGTCTTTTCAGCTGTCTTCAGAGTGAACAACAAAAGAATGTTCCAGAATGTTTCAATTCTAATATTTCTACTTCATACAGTAGCTCCACTGTCATCTTTTTTTTTTTTTTTAATGGCTTCACAATAAAACTGTATCTTTAGTATTCCATAAAGGCATACATAACATTCCATAGTTCCCAAATAATTTTTAAAAGAAAGCGTACTAGTGATAAATAGACAAAAGAAATACCAAAATAATACATTAGAGAACAAAGTTTAATCTACAAGGATAGGAAACTATGCTTCTGCTTTCCACAAGAGTGTGTTTATGTTCCCTATGTTATATCAAACCCCCCTACATTTCAGGCTTTTAGGAAATATTTCTATAAATTATTGAAAGAAATCACTAATCTTACAGCAAGATGATAATGAATTTTGCTCTTGGAATTCAGTATGACTAATATTTTGTGCAATATCTCATACTCCTCACATACCACTGTTGCACAAAATGACAGTTTAATATTGGCAGCATTAAGAATGGAAGTGGAGAAACTGTTACAAACATCCGAGCCTTCACTTTGAATGCAACAGAGCAAAATAAATTATAGAAATTAAAAAATACTAAAGCATGTTCTGCAAATTTTAACTCTGAAGTACCTCACTTTGCGTTCCTTAAATGTTGCCTTCTTAAATCTGCTCTCACATATTCTGTACCTGGCCAAACTACTCAGAAAGAAGGTCAAAACAAACTTTGATGGAGAATAAAGTTAGAAAGACAGAAACCAGGAAAAGGACATTACAGCTCTGCGCTATCAGGTGTGAGACATAGGTCTCATATGTTTACAGATTTTATAAAGCTTAGGACCAAACATGACTGATTTAACTATCAATAACTTCTGAAGTTGACTGCTTAACCAAAGTTTGGTTTACTAGAAATAGTAAAACCTTCCAGCAGAGCAGATTTTTTTTAAAAACAAATCTATGCCTTTTTATATTTAATACTAAGAATGCATCTGGGACAAAAGCATTCTTCCAAGCTTATAAGAACTTCTACATTCATTTACGACAGTTGTTTTGAAAGTGGAACAAACATCTGTCATTTACAATACTAATTATCTTGAAATTTATGGCAGGCAATTAATTGCATTCTAACACTCAAATGAATCACTTCTCCTGAGCTTCATTTACAACTCTGCTACCGTCTCTGGGAAAACTCATGTTCTGATTATCCTATCTGAGCCATAATACTCATATTACAAAGATCCTTGGAAGAAAGTCAAGCTGAAATCAAGCTACTTTTATTTCTAGAGGAATGCAGTGGACTTTACAGACATAAAGGAATGAACATAATGTACTTGTTATAGTAATTTCATCATCATAAATTAACTTTGGTTTTATATAACACTACCCACTTTTCCCTTCCTTTTAAATTTAATTGTACTGCTTTTGAATAAATGTGGATTTTGCATTCTCCGTACACAGAAAAATAAGTCTACAGGGACAACATACGAGCAAATGTCTTTCTTGTTAGCTATTCACCAAAATATACAGCTCAGACCTAGACATGTCTTGTGCTTACTGAAATTTAACAATGAAGTTTCATAAACTAGAGTTGATGGAAATGCAACACTGATTTAGCAAAGAATCATCCACCAAAGGGAAGACATGTCATCACTCATCCCCATCCCTCTCCCATTGTCACACCAAGGCCAGCAATGCAGCCAGGTTACATGAAGGCCACAAGCAAGGAGATAGGAGTGGCATCACCATTTAAGTGCCAGCCAGACCATATGCAAGAAAAGGTTCAACATTTGGCCATGAAAGGTACTTCTGCTATCCAAAGAGATGTCTCCGGTCTTCCCACTTCCCCTAGTGAATTGTTGGGAAGGACACATCAGGTACATATGTCAATAGCTGGACCACATGAATTTAAGCTATACAAACTAAAACATCCACATTCCTGAAGCATTTTTATGAGTACTGACAAAAAAGCTGCAAGATGCTCGTTTTCAGGCTGAATATCCACCTTTGTAATTTACAGGATGTGGTCCCAAGAAATTGCCCTAAATTAAGAAATTCTCTCTTGATGGACATCTCTTGGCTGGACTTCACTTCTCTACCACCAAAGAATTATCCCACTTGAGCCTTAGCTAAGCCCCTAGGCACACACACAAATTGACACATGGCCTTAAGTGAAGAAACTGGAGCCACCAGGCACAGCAAAGAAAACAGCCTGGAGCTGGTAATACAGTGGGGACGCAGCAGCTTGTGTTAGCGCAACTGGGCCGCTGCAATGCAATCATGATCACCCCCAGGTCACCCTGCAGGTCTGCCCCATGCTCATTCTAACTGCAGTGAGATACAAAATGCCCAATTAACTCAGCTGAAGCAACTTTACACACTCTAATTCAAACAAACTGGTGTAGTGAAAAACCAGGAGTTTGAAAAAGCAATTTGAAACAGATGAGAGAAATGGAAGGAAAAAAATAGGTTTAGGAAAAAGATCTGTTATCACCACTTTAAAAGTTTTTAAGGATTTTTGAGGGTTTTGCTGACAGATCTATTCCTTACAGGTAGTCTCTATGGGCTAATGTGTTGGTCCTACTGCCATCTCACTTCATGTCTCCACTAAAAAAGAATCTAGATAGGGAGCATAAGAGGTAAGGGAAATATTCATCTCCAAAAAACCCAATAGTTTCTGAAGCAGTTTCCTGGGTTACGTATGGCAGATGACATTTGTTCAGTCAAGAATAATCTGTCTGAAAGTCAAGATTTCTAGGATGGTGAGAAATGTTTCCCATTTCAATCGTAAGTGTTTTCACATTGTGCCAGGAACCACTCATTGATCACAGCTGGAAGAATCCCAAATCCCACTTACCCAGAAAGTGCATGACTCCAGAATATGAAGGCAGCTAGAGAGAGTTTTAACAACAGAGAAAAGGATAGGGAAAGCAAGAAAATCAGGAACAATGGCAGACCAACTGCCAATGCGGAAAATTGATTTTAAGTATGCGCACATCTTATTCTAGATGAAGCAAAAACAAACTCTTAAAACTTTTCAGCAGAAAAAATCTTTCCTAAATATAAACTACGTAAGAAACATTGCTGAGTAGGAAGACATCCATGTTCTCCTCATGGCCAGTGATCTTTATCTATTCAAACAGTAATCCAAGATGGAAACACTTGAAATAAAGAGTAATTTAAACTCCTCTTTTCCAAAGTAAGTATTTTCTCAAGTTCTGTAACTGTGATAATGAAGATGTGGCTGTTGCAAACAGAGCAGTTTGTAAGAACAGCCAATTTAACCTTCTGCAGAAGCTGCTCAATTTAAAACCACAAAGTATATTACTTTGAGATTACGCTTAAAGCATTTCATACATATTTTTTCCCCCAAGATTGTGAAAGATCATCTATAACAGGAAGAAAACTCAAGGAAGTAATTTTTCCTACTGCATCTACAGAAACTGAGGTTATCCCACTGTATTGTTGCATATATACTGGTTTGATTTGTCTCAAAAGGGAGAAGATACTATGGCTTAATCCTACTCTGGTAGGGGAAAAAAATTCTGAAATGCTTTTACAAGCACTTTTTAGAGTGCTTCCATGCTTGAACAGTAGAGCTTGTTATGGTGCAGTAACTTTTTATCATGCATTCAACAGTTTTTATTCCTGTAGCCTTTTACAGAAATGTAGGTAAGATTCTTTTTATCTATCATTTTCAACTGCTCTAAGGAAAAACATAAAAAAGCATATCCAAGTTTAGGCTAACGCAGAGAAGCAAGTCTGAGAAAACATTATGGATAAAAGGTAATCTTTCATTTCAGTCTAGTGTGCCACTACCTCTTACGCTTTGTCTAACATGAAACTTCCCTTATAAAGTAAGGAAATTTGACTAATTTGTTTTTAAATGGAAAAAGCAGCTCAGGTTATTCAGCGGACAATAATCAGGACATGATAAGAAGCATGACAAAAAGTTCACACTACACTGCACAAGCAAGCTTCTTTCAAGGACATAACCGTAATACATTTTCTATCAGTTTACAGTGCCCAGAAGATAACTGCCATAATTTATTATCTTATTTATCTACTTTACTGTTTAGAACATTGGTAGGTTTCAGTATTTAGTACAGCTGCAGGAAAAATAATGAGACAGCTTCAATTCATCAGTACAAAGAGATGGTATTTTAGCTAGGGTAGAACCGGAACGTTCAGTTATCAAAACCTCGTATTACACAGAGCCAGTCCACCAGTAAATATTTCTTCTTAACATATTTTATACCCACCTTTAATACAAGCTGGTGCAAAACAGATTATTAACTTTATAATCCATCTGATCACTTATTTAGAGGGCTTTAACAAAATTTGTATTTTAGTAAGTTCCACTCTCACCACTTAAAATACAACGTAGGTGAAGAAAAACGGATTTTTTTACTTTAAAAAATAATAAATAATGAAATCCACCCAGGAAACCGAATTTTTAAAACAAAAAAAGGGAGGGAAATATTTTTTCTTTCCTTTTCCATAAATATTTGCTCAATCAGGTTTTCTTGTTCAGTTTTATGGATCCCCCATTTGCATCTGGATTTGCGGTTCAGACGATACTCTTTTTTTTCTTTTTTGAGATTTGCGGATATTACGTCCTTTACTTGCAAAATTGTAACACTTGGATTTTCAAACGAGCCACTGTGAGTCTGTTTTCTTGTACAGGACTTTCAAATGATCATCAAAACGCTGGACAGTTAGCATGCTTCTCAATTGCTTGGGTGGTTAGAGAAATTCATTTAATTTTAAAGACATCAGGCTGCTTTCAAACCTTCCAAAAAGCTTATCGGGAAAATTGCTACATTTCTACAAAGAAACAGAGGTAAATAAAATTAATCTAAGAATGATACTTTTCTTTCAAAGATGAGCTGGAGAAAAGAAAAAAAAATATTTATCATTTTAAAATACCCAACACAAATTAATTTTCATCATTACTATGTTCTAGCTTCAAGGGCACACTATACCCCTAGCCACAAGTGACTCCTACTGACATAACCCAGATAAATCTATAGTGGTGAGCAGTTTACTGACCAGCAGGTACCTGCATGACTGTTACGAATTTTGCCATCTGGATTGTTATAAAGCCATTTTACTTTGAAGCATTACCATGAGATTTCAGATCAGATCCTGTAAAAAACTGCAATTGCATCACTTCTGCATTGAAAGGGACAATGATTCACCAACCAGTTTGGCTAAAGATTTTCTGTAGCAGAGTTTTAACAACTATGCAGCAAACTGCTTCATTAGCGCATTAGCCCATTCACTCTAAATAACCCAGCTGACAGTCACTGTCTGATATGTTATTTTTCAGCTCTAAAGGAGCCGTTTTTTCATAGAAGATACAGGCACAATTTGTAATGCAGCGCAAATATCAACTGTGTACAGGATAAATATATTCTATACAATTCATTTTTTTCCTTCCAAATATTCTTTGGAGCAAGCAGCGGGCATTCTGCAGAGAGCAGGACTATATTTTACAGACTTAGTGCTTTTCTTACCTGAAGCGCAGAATACAAGAGACCCACAAAGAAAGCATGGACAGAGCAAACAGGAAGAGCAGAGAAGCAGATGAGAAAGCAAAGGAAAACTATTTTCTCTCAGCTATCTCTGCACAAAGAAAGAGGTGATTTTGAGCAAGAGGTAAACATTAGGGGCTTTGAATCAACTCCTGGAGAAGCATTACCTTCCTTCTCCATTGCAGGAGGACTAGCCTACCTAAGAGAAATTTGTGATTATGGACACCCCTACCTCCCATTCTAGATGTGCTATAGCAATTTTCACTTGGACCCTCCCAAATGCACCAGCTCCTTGTTAAATATTCTTTTCCCTAGAAACCTTCATACTCTTTACATGCCTTCTGCTACTGTATCCCCACCACAAAAAGGTGGTGTGGTACTAAATCACACCAAATTTCAAAGGGCACAACTTACTAGCATCAGTCTTTCCACACAAATATCTTGATTCCTTGCTATTTTTGCTCTTTCCAGACTATCCGGACACTATACTAAGCTTGCCCTCATCAGCAGGCATACCTCATCAATATATTTCCATTCAATTCTTGTTGAGAAATCAAACATATTACTTAAATGAAGGGAGCTGAGTTAGGCTACCAAGGATTAAAGGATGATTTGACCAAGAGAAGCCAAACACTGAATAGTTTAAAAAATAAAATAAAATCATATGAATAGTGCTGTTCAGGCAAAACTTGGGCATGTCATATGTAAGAAAGAAAAACTCTCATTTATGTCCCTAGTGCTTTTGCACTGTATGAGAAGTGACTACTCTTTGCTGAGCAGTTAAGGTAAAAATCTTCAAAACATCAGTGAAATCTAGTCAAAACAGTAATGCAGCAATAGAAGAAAATACTTCATTGCAAGGCTGGAACAAATATTACTGTATTATTATTATTATTATTATTAAAGATCAATATTCACCAATATCCCCAATTCCAATATTCACCAATTCCAGTAAGCAGGTCCCAGGCACCCACAAATGTGGGTGTTGAATGCAGCAGAGCTGAGGATCGGCTCTCTGCCACCATAATAAACTTTACCTGCCAACACTGCTCAGGCTTATAATTACATATCCACATGCATTGCTACATTCTTATGGCAGAATGAGAAAAGAGTGCGCTACAATAAAAAAAAAAGATATTACAAAATTTCTCTCCATAGCTGGACAGATGGTACACTGCAACTACAGCTTACTACAACACTCCTAACTGTCGCCATTACCCTGTGTTTCCCCATCTGTGTTGTGTCCACCTGTTTTCTTGCCTTAAACTGGCAACTCTGCCACAGCATATATGCAATATGCTAAGTGCTCAGTGCAATGAAGTCCCAGCCTTTAGACGTTTTATAATCTATGCTAAACAAAATACAAATTGCATTTATTCAAGATTGTGTGTGGATTATTTAAAATGTACAAATCATGTGTTATATTTCTTTTTATTTAAAGGAAATAGAGAAACTTTTAATCTACAGAATTCAAGACAGACAGTCTCTTTATTATCTTGCCTCTTTGCTTCCTCCAACACTACCTGGCGTTCAGCTTGCCTCATCCCATAAACCTCAAGGATTAGTGTTGGTCCACAGACCAAAACTCAAGAACCAGCAACTTAGATGCATTTTGGCCCTGAAATGCTTCACTAGATTCTGCTGGACTCAGCCCGAAGTATCCACAGGCAGAAGATTCCCATTGCTTGTAAGACATTTAAAAATCTCCACTGGAACAGCAATGGAAGGCACAATGAAATACATGGTGTTTAGTTTTATCCTGCTGCTTCCCCATTGTCAGTATTGTGATTACAGTAAGTGCTCCTCGCCCACAGCTTCTCCAGGGGTATTTGTCAGTAGTCATAGTCTGCATCACTGCGAAGCAGCACATCTCCTTTGTGTGCCAACCTTCCCCTTTACAGTTTACAAGTCCTCGTTGGTTGTGTCCTGGACACTGCACTATAGAAGAAAACACACCACCAAATGCAGAACCTAGATCAGACAGACGCTGCCTTAATGCTGAGCCATAACCAAATCATTCTGCTAAAATATCACCCTACATTAGTGAAATACATGGCTAAAAGAAGACGAAAGCAAGCAATAAATATGATAAAAAGCATTTGATCAGTTGTTTTAATAAGCAGTTAAAGAGGAAACTGCATATGTTAAGCCTCTATACCAGGGGTTTTTTTCAAATGCAAACTGTTAACCTCTGAGACAAGCTTTATGCTTCAAAATCCATTACTATCTTTGCCTGTGCATCATTTAATGAAGGTAGAGATAGTGGGGATATTGATTCTAATACCTTACATTTCTTTCAAACTATATCCATAAAGCAATTTTTATTCTGATTGCAAATTTAATATCCTACTATTCTCTTTCTCTATAAATTCTTCTTAAAGCAATGAATACCAGAAATACCAAAGCTTAAACACTGTAGGGTATTGTTTCTGGAGCCTCCAGAGATGTATTTCCTAAATATATAGAGATTTCAATAAAGCTTTATATCAACCCAAAACGTTACTGGAAAATAATGTATTCATGAAGGCAGAAATGCAAATTGCAGCTAACAGAGGTTATATAACACAGTAACTAAAAAGCACAGAAGCTCTGAGAATAAAAGCCATCTAAAAGAACCAACCAAACAAACAAGAAGCATTAATCCAAGCAGGCATCTTCTGAAATTCCTTTTCGTCCTCTAAAGATCAGTTTACCCAAAAACATTTCAAGCATTTGCTCATTTACTACTTCTACATATACCACTTACAGTGCTGTGGTTTCTTCTCATGCAGGACTTTTTTAGGGGGGAAAAAAAACCAAAAACCAAAACCTAAAAACAAAACCACAAGAGTTTATCCCAGTGAAAGTGAGAAAAGAGAAATGAAAGGAGAGATGAAAAATCAAAAGGAAATAAAAGATTTAACTTCCCATCAAAAAGGGAAGATGCAGCAGTACAGAGCAGTAGAGCTGTTTTTTGAATCAGAGCATTAGCTCATTAGAGACCAAATAACTTCCAGAGGCAGAAAATGCAGCAAGAAGAAAAAAGAAAAATAAAAACTTCTTTTAGAAGCAACACAGCAGTGCAAAGCTAAACTGTAAAGCAATTGTTACTGAGAGGCTTCCCAGTTTTATGTACAGGAAGGTTATAAAAGAAATGGTAGGCTAAAGGTAAACAAATGAGCTCTTCAGAGGCACACAAAAGGTTAGAGGCACGTCAGCTGGGGCAGGAATACACTGAATATAAGGTGATACATCAGGAGAGATGAACAGAAAGTTAAAGATTTCTACAGTAAGTGGTAATGCAACGATTCATCATCTGTTAAAAGCAGATTTGAATATTTGCGTACACAGCCAATGACAAAAATACTTGACTGTTCACAGCAACTACCATGGCCAGTCTAAGAAAAACTTCCAATTTTGGACCATTTTGATGTAACTATCACAGTCACTAAATAATACCCCGAAAATGAACAAAAGGAGGAACACTAACAGGAAAATAAGGTGATTATTTAGCATAATTTTTAGCAAAATATAGTTTGCCATTATTAAACTAGTAAAAAGAAGTATGTACAGGAGAGCAGAATAAAATTTAAGGACAAAAATAAGGGATATGACATTAAATAAACTTTTCAATAAATAAGTAATAAACTAAACCAGCCCACGATTCCTACAGTTTGGGATGAAGTATATTCTATTGATGGCTATATGAAATAAAGATGGATTTATTTATTGTGAGAACTGATAGATTACAACTTTTCTACTGTCCTTTTCTCAGGTATGGGGGTTTTTTATTGCCATCTTTGGCCATTAATGGTCTGATATGAAACGGACATTAAGAAATCTCATTTCCTTTCCCCCAGGCACTACAGAAAGATGATAGGAAAACCAGCGCATATTCCTATTACAACATGCTGAAGAAATAAGACCCAAGTAACAACAGCATTAAAAACTGTCAGGTTGCACTTTAGGAAAGCACTTTTTGGGGAACTGCAGATACTACCCACAGAGTTTAATTTGGCCTGGCGTCCCTGAAGATTGCATTTCGTTCTCTCCGTGGAACTGGTCCCTCTGGACTTAATGCTTCCCTTGAAGTGGAGTATCAGTGTCACGAGCTCCAGCATTTACTGCCTTGGATGCTCTGAGCATGAAAAATTAAAGCCCCAAAAGGGCAGGCTGAGAAAGTAAGCAACTAGAAATCAGCTGGAGGGTTTGCCAACAACTGTGAAATTCTTAAGAATATATATCTAAGCAAAACCAACTTTGTAGAATTATAGAGTTTCCTGAATAAATAACCATTTCAGGACAACTTACTGAGAACCCTCCAAGGAACATAAATAGGGATCATGTAAGAAAAAGAAATCATACAAGTCAGCTAATAGAACCGAAGTCAATCTGATTCCTAGAACTGCACATAAAGACAGAATAAGAAAAATACTAGGGGAGTTGTTATGCTGGAAGAATAAGTGATTACAGATTATGTGAACATGCTTTCAGAACGAGACAGCATAGTAACAAATGGAGCCAAAGGAAAATAGAGCAACTATCACCAGGTGACTAAGTGGGATGAGAAGATCTGGAACAACATTTGGTGGAAACAGTAACAGAAGACATAAAAATATAAAATGGGACAAGATTCAGCGGGGGTTGACCAAAGATGCCAGGCTTAACAAATACTCTTCAGTTATTAAAGAAATGGTTTTAAGAACAGAAATGCTGAAAAACCTGTTCTTCAAGAAAGCTTTTGATACAGTGCTACATGGAAAATTACTACTCAAGTCGAAGAAGAGAGACTGCTGTAATTTAGCTACCAGTCATCTAGCAATACTGAAGATAGCATGAAGGTGTTACTGCAAGTTTAACAGCAGGACTGCAGAGGAGGTTACACGTCCCTTAAGAGCCTAAAAGCCCTGTGGGCGGCACAAGGAACCGATAGCGTAAGTAGCCTATGAATGAAGCTTCCAAAATAACACCAGCAGCTGCCACTGTGTGATTTGAGACTCCCTAAGCATAACAGAAAAGGAAAAGCCAAAAATCATCCATGAAAAGGTAAGGCAATATGAAGAGCTGGAGGGAGAAAGGAACTGCTGACATAAAATGAAGTCCTATCAGCTTGTTTCTAGTGCAAAAGAACAAAAAAGAGGAAAATTGTAAAAGGTGACAAGAGCAAAGAACTGCAAAGGCACCCAAAGAAGATGAATCTGCCTGGCTGGTCGCTGGCCATCTCCAGGCCCTCAGCTGCTCTCAGGATTATCTGCCTCCAGCTCAGGATTATCTGCCCCCAATCCAGCTCAAAAAAGCTCCTACCAACAGGTTCCCACAGCCCAGCTCAGCTGAGCACCTCTCCTACAGCAGCTGCTCTCAGAGGAGTTGGCACCTGCATCCTGCTTGCTCGCTGCTCAGCTGCCCACTACCCACATTTATCACTGTGGCAACAGAAATATTAGACTTAGCATTGCTATTTTCAGAATTCTCATTACTTTTGCACGACTATGTTAATGATATTTTTGGAGGAAAAAGAACAGGGAGACAGCCCCAGCCTGGGAAGACTAGGAAAGACTGTAACGGATAAAATAGTGCAGGATGAGAGGGCAGACCCCCTTATGCCTTGATAAAGAGTTCATTTATAGAAAAGAGCAAAGGATATGTTTTGCAAAGTAGGAAGGTTGTTAACAGGATCTTCCAAGGATTTCACCTAGGATTTATACTGGTCCACACATTCCCAAGAACTTTTGAAGCAAGAGCAAATAACTGGGTTAGAAAACCTGTACACAACAAACTTATTAAGAAGGATCACAGCGGTACTGAGCAACTTGATAATAAAATGATGTATTGAATTACAGAAAACACAAAATAATGCAGAAAAATGGCTATACAGCACTATCCATGCACTTATGAGTTCTACATTAGCTATATCACCCAAAGACCTCAAAATCACTCTGCATCATTTTTCAAACATGAGCTGACCACTTAACTGCAATCAAAAAGGCAAAAAGCAACAAAACAGAAAACTCGTGTATATCCATGATACACTCTGCTACATTTGCTCTGATCATCCTCACTCAGACATACAGGCCCTTTGCAAGAGATACAGAACAAGCAACACAGATAATCAGAGGTATGGAGCAGCTTCAGAGCTGCAGTTGCAGTACAGAGCAACCACAAGCAAAGCCTACATGTCAAACAGGGATGAGGGTGTGTAACATACTAAATGCTCTAGAAAACTCTCCTTCATACAACATGGAATTGAAATAAAAGATGATGGTGCTTGTACATGCAATCGTAGGAACCTGAATCCTGAAAACTAGGAGTCCATTCCAAGACTTTGTGTTCTTAAAAGAAAAAAAGATTTCCAAGACAATAAAACTCTTCTAAATTTCACCAGTTCCAAAGACAATGCTGCAAATCTGTGAACCTCAACCAAATACAAGGAAGGAGTTAAAAGAAAAATTGAGATGAAGGAGAAAATTGTGAAGGTCTGTATAGTGACGAATATCCTGGTGGCAAACAAGATTCAATGTGACCTTGCAGAGCAGAAATAATAGTTACAGGAAGAGAGATAAGGATATGAAGACTTGACAAATCCAATATTGTTTCAACAGAGATCTGATACTAGAATCTTCTTGCCTTCTAGTTATATTCTAGAAACATACTTTCTTGTACAGTAAATTTCATCTGTAGAACTACTGAATTCAAACTACACTATTTCATAAACTGCATCAGATAGAAAATAACATTTAAAATTTTGTGTCACTGTCCAGAACCAGAGATTTAATTTCTCCCTTCCCTCCAGTGACGCACCTATACTTCAAGAAGGAACAGAGGAATGACATCAGCTGCCTTATCTTCCCTGTGAAAGCTGTGGCAGATTTTAGTGTTAAAGAAGACCTTAGAGAGTTCTCTGAATTCTTAATACTGCAATTGGCATGCAGTCTGGAGGCACTGACTGCAGAAACTTTTCCTGTTTCGTCAGCAGCACCGACAAACAGGCCTGAGTGTAAGGCCAAACACTTGATGCAACTTGATAGCTTTACTTGATCCCAACAAACCCTCAAGGAAAATACTGAAAACCAACTGCTTAGCTCCCAGAATCCCATCACTGGTCAACCTCACAGATGATCCCCATATGGCTACCCCGTTTGGCTGATACCTACCACCAGGCAGTATCAGCTCTACACCTGAAAAGTCACACACACATCTGGGTAAGTAGCAAAGATTCACATTGGTGTGCCATGAAATAGACTGGTGCAGATTGTTCAAGGTTAACCTTACATTGTAAGCCGCCATTTTTGGATGCACTGATTGAGTCTGGGCATGCTGTGAAATCATTTTTAATTCATAATCCCAGTCACTTGTTTTAACAGCTTACTATTTTTTATGCTATGTTCCCAATGGAAGCATGGAATTTCAACTGAATATGTAATAGGAGTTTTAGGTATTCAGAATTTACATTTGAAGCTTTCATAAGCAAATTAGAGCAAACAATTATAAATCTTTGCCTCCTTTAAATTGGAAGTCACAGTACAGTAACATCTCAATATCAAGAATGAGAACTGCATAAACATGCAGTGAAAAAACATTGACTTTGTAAGAGAGAACACTACATTTAGAAGTCACTATGCCCCACTGTTTCAAGTAATCTCTTAAGGCAAGGACTAATGAGAGTAGCAAGTCGTGAAAAGGTCCCCTACAGCCTGTCCAACCACAGTGCACTCCTCCATTTACAGGCAAAGGAAGACAACCAAGTCCTGGGGAATGCAGTTACAACACTGAGCTGAAGAGGACAACAGTTATAGCTGGTTTCAGTGGACATCTCTCCATCCCGAATGCCTTCCTTAATCACCACCAGAACTAAACTGGGTCAGAGGAAACACCCATTGACATATGAACTGTTCACCAGAAATATGTGCAATCACATTTGTGGGTATGCATATACACGTATTCATCTAATTTGTACTCTTCCAAGAATTAAAGTAAATTGATAGAGTAGATCACAGGCATTTTGTGCTGAATAAACATCAGTGATAATGAGTAGTAAGTAGAGAGGAAAGTTACTCAACAAAAAATATGTATTAAAAATGGCATCGTTTAAACTAAGCCATAAAAAAATACGATCAGCATTAAGGGTGTGGGTCCTATGATGTTTCAGTTTGCATGAAATGATGCTTTGAAATTATTCTCCTGATTATCCCCACCTAACAGGTTTTGTTGAGAACAGTAGAGCAGTCTCAGAGCACATGGGATGGGTTCCTTTTGGATGAAGCAAGACTTGCAGATGCACCCTAGGAGTGCACCTCACATGTGCTGACTTCTTATGGGCAGTTGGTCCACAGGAACAGATGGTATCAACTATATCATAAAAGCCTGTGTGTGTAGAGTAGACACAGGGTTTGCTCTGCAGATTCACTCTCACTGTATTACACAACTTGTCTCTACAGCCACAGCCAAAGCCACAGATAATCCTGTATTTCCACTCTATCAAGAAGAAAGAACAGAAGCCAACAGATCTCTCAGATTTTAAGTATCTTGCCAGTTCATACGTCCTCAGTTCTCCCCTCACAGTGCCAGCTTGGTATACAGTCTTTTATCGAACACAGCCTATGTGCTGTCACAAATGGGAGAAAGTGTTAACATACTGATCTATATTTTAGTGGAAACAATCATTTAAGGGCTAGAGACCACTGACAGCATCACGCCGTATTTGCTAGCTAAATTCATGTGCACACTGAAAAAAGCCTTGCAATCTGCTGACAAAGATTCTTCTTCCAAATGCAACATTAGCTCCCATGAAACTAATCCGTAATCACTTGGCTCATCACAAAATTCACCCTATGTACAAGAATTAGGCCTGCTGAACTCACTAATAATAGACACTAAAAAAAAAACCAGGATCAGAGGATTTTGGAGAAACAAAAGCAATACACTAGAGATGGACTTTATTCAGACACAAATGAGACACATCTGTGTTACTAGGATGCCCTGCCAGAAAGGATGATGATATATCTAAAATTAAACAAACTATGCTAGGACATGCCCTTATTATATCTCGATTAAGCAGGTTCCTGACACGGTAAAAAACTCCCAATAAAATGAAGCACTCCTGGAAGAGGTAAAGAAGGAGCACGAATGCCCCAAAATGTTCTAGGGACTGGGTAGTTAAAGGTGTTGTTTTTCCCAATGCAAGAAGAGAAAAGCATTTCAGGTTACTTAAACCCCTGGTCCGTTTTCTATGGGCACAGTGTGCCTTTGTCAGACTCCTACTCTTCCATTTATACTTTGTCTACATAAAACATGACATAGTTTGTTGTAACAAATAATTCAAATTAAGTTTTTTAAAGCTTAATCTGATTATACACAAGCATCCTGTAATGGGAAGGGAACAGGTACATAACTACTGACCTCTAGAATCTACTTGTACAATGACTCACTATCCTATATATTAAACATACTTTTGTTAAAGTTTATGAACTTTATAACCTTGCAGAGATTCAAGGAGGTGTCCCTATCAGTAAAAAGGCTTAGCACTATTTAAAACAGAAGGCACCAGTTCAGATCTTGCAGCAGACTTCTTTACTGGAGAACGAAGCCAACAAAATAAGCTGCAACTGATGCTTCTTGCACAAATGACACACAACAGGCCAGAGCACTTGGTAAGGGCTCGCCCCACCAGCTTCCACAGAGCTGTGGGGTGACACCATGCTCAGACTTTTCCCCGTCCCCCACCATCCCAAGGGACATGTTTTGCACACAGTGATGACATGACCTACAAAGTGCAGCCCTGCAGAAGGCATGCAAGCTTTAGCTGCAGGGAAATATGAGGTGGAAATCAGCCAGTCCCATCCCACATGCAAGATGTGACACTTCAATATTGAAGCCAATGTTCGCTCCCCTTTTTCAGCTGAGAGGATGATGATCGGTGTAAAAATTCAGAAGAATGGCAGGTTTTCTGCTGTTGTTCCTAAGAAAGCAAACTACAAAGTATGCAGCCTATCTGCAATCCGAGTAAAAGACTTAAGCTATGCATCAGGTCTTCACCTACAAAAAGATCCCTTAGCTTTTAACACATATATGTTTATATATGTACAAATCATTTCCTTGTCAAAAATAAAGAGCAATAAGAAGATAAAGAACCTATTTTTCTTTTAAATACATTAAAAGCTCCAGGCTGAAGAGGGAAAACTAAGAATGTATACCAGAAGGTTCACAGTTTTTCTTTAAGTTTAAAATCTTCTTAAACAACTCCTATTTAAAACAACTTTCATTAAGTTATCACATTCTCATCAAATTAAGAAAGCATTCCAACTAGTTTTCAGTTTAGTTTTGTACAGTTAAACTTCCAACTATTTCATTTAATATCCACTAAATTATCAATATTTATGAGTGGAAAAGGCCCCAAATTAAATATTTATTATATACTCAGGCAGCAACTTGCTTACAATGACACTGGGAGAGGGGATGCAAATTAATATTTAATTTACCCAGAAGGTTATTCTGCTACTTCTTAAATATATACAGCTAAAGGCAATTTGAATATACTGTCTCATCCATATCTCAAGGTTCATTACTGGGGAGGGGAGAAGGTTTAAGAACCAGAATAGCATTTTAACACAGCAGTTCTTGGTCTGCAATGAACTTGGGGGTCGGAGGATTTCTCCAAGAACGCACTCTGGCTCTATCATTTAAATACTATGAAAATAAAGGCATCACTTAGAGGAATAGATATTGCACTGGGTGCTCTGAAAATATGATCAAACTTGTGTGATTCTATGTTGCAGCTCTAAGCATCCCCCTAAAACACTAAAATACCACTTGAAAACAAGTACAGCAACACTTATAAAACAAAATTTTCCTTCAAAGCACAGTATAAGGCTGTTGACTTGGTTCTTAGTTTGCTGACTCAACACAGGAACAGGTAAATCAGAGTATTCTACTGAATTAGCACACCACAGACCTGGAAACCAACACTGATCTAGGCAAGCATTTTGTTCTAATTGTTATAAGGAATAAAGTCAGGCAGAGTAAGTTCTGCTGTTTAAGACCAATGAAGGGAAGATTCACCACAGGTAGAATGAAAAATGTCTTCAGTCCCATATTTTAATGATAAATCATTCCTTCAAGTGAGTGAGTCAGCCACAGATTTGATTATGAGCACTTCAGGTTTTCCCAACCACCATTCTACAGAGCCATGTATGACACTAGCAAGTGTCTGTGTTGTACAGAACAAGCAAATCATACATACAGTCCATACACTCTCAAGATATCCAAAGCAAATACTTTTTTATAAAAAAGAAAAACTCATTTGCACCCATATAATTCAAAGCAATATATTCAAGAAGAATAAAGCACATACAGGGACGAAGACTCTTCTTTTAGAAGTGGTGTAAATTACCTTAAAGATTTTTTACTTAACCAACTTCAAAACAGATTTTAAATTTAACTATTCCTGTCATTCCTTAACATCACTGAACGAGCAGAAGAAAGTTCTGTTGGTGTTTTCATAATGAAAACCAATAAATGAATAAAGTATTTCCTACTCTATTTGAGGGACAGTTCCAGTAATTACACAGACACACTACCCCCCAAAATCTCCTGAAGGCAGCACAGTATCAAGCTACCTGGGAAAAATTGAAGCAAAATTCTAGTCCTTAACTTTTAAATCTACAATCTCAAGTTCTGTATTTGCACCTGCATCTAAACCAGTATGCACACTTGTCTGCGCCAGTTTCAATTTCCACCTGAAACTGGATACCAAGTTAAGAAAAAGAGGGCAGCACAGTAATCCTAGAACCCATTCCAGAACTCTTCTGAAATCAGCAGTAAAAGGCTCACTGTGCTGCTTGCCATGTTCATGCCACATTATAATGTATAAAGCTGTTCAACCATCAGCTCTGGAATATTTGCAGAGTACAACCATAAGGTTTTTGGCTTATCAAAGTGTATTACTTCACCCTGACGTGCCATTGCAGAGAAGACATGTTGAGGAGCTGATTGCTGAGTGTCTCAGGCATCCAGTAGTGCTGGCTGTGCTGCAAGTTAAGGTCACTATGCTGAACAGCTGAAGCTGATTATACTTCGGGATGGTCCTGATACTCCTTAGTTTACATGCCTGTTCAGCAGGTGTATTACCAATCTGCCACATAACCACGTTAAAACTGAATCACAGAAGGACCTTGAAAGATCATCTGGTCCAGCCTTTGATGGGAAAGGGAGCCAAGATGAGATTATCTAGCACCCTGTCCAGCCATGTCTTGAAAACTTCCAGCAGTGGGGGCTCCAGCACGTCCCTGGGGTGGCTGTTCCAGTGACTGACTGTTCTCCAAATCAATTACTCTCAAAATAGTTATTTTTTAAAATATTTTATCTTGATACTGTGCAGCTCTGAGAATGCCCATGGACATCAAGCAAGTGCTTAAAAGAATGCCAGTCTTTATCCTCAAGATCCTGCCATTTAAGACACAGAACAGTAGGCGAATCTTAGCTACACAGGCAAAGCTTCTTCTGCTGCAAGCACTTCCATGCTGAAACCAAGGCAGTGTTGCCCGACAAACTACAATCCTACTGACTTCATTGCAACAGTTAATCAAAACTGCATATTTTACTGGCACAAATCTGAAAACTGCTACAACAATAATGTGACATGTTAATTCTGGGCATAAAAGGCACCACATTTTCAAATCAGAAAGCATTCAACAAATAGAAATTCTATTTGTGAAAACATTTGTGACACGTATGCAAATACTTCACAATGTGTGAAAAGACCAAAGATAATTATAGTTTAAATCATTTTCACAAAGTCAACAACTACTACCAACTATTCTGGAGTATCTTCTGAAAAGGCTTTCAAATTCAAGTTTCAACAAATGGCCAACAGTCTAAGAAGTTATGCACACTTGCAGGCTGGATAAGCATACAAAATATATCATGGAATATATCAATAAAACTATTCCCAAATGCCAAGTCCTAATTTTCCATTTGTCGTTTTAATTATACAGTATTAATGAAACCATAATTTCAAACCCTGGGAACACAATCCAATGTTGACTTTGAATAACATTTTGGCTATTCTGCAAATTAAAATCTGCTTTTGAAGCTATGACAAATATTTTTTTAGAATAATGAAGGGGTTTAAAGCAGTCCCAATCTTTTCTCTTTTTGTCTGTAAAGCTCATTTTTCTACATCAGTCAACATTTTTAAAAACTACTTGAACCAAAAACCCTTTTATACATTTGTGTTGGAAGACAACAGAACTCAAACTTTGCTTCTGAGATGTCCAAGACAAATGTTAAAGCTCTATTTCGAGCAAGTATTAGCATCCCAAGAATCCAGACTAAACTCATTTTCCACCTCTGAACAAAGAGGGAGGATTTTGATATACTTATTTCATAACTGTGCTTCTCAAAAAATCATTTTTATCTTTGGGAGACACAGTCGCACACAGACTTTGGCAGACCTCAGCATTGTGTCACCCTCTTGAACGGTAAGGTAACACAATGGGAGGCCTTCTATACGGGACACCTAAGTGGAAAAACTGGCAACTAAGACTTAAAGCACAGTTCACTTTTGCCTTTTCATAGACTTTTGCCAAGTCAAGTTACTCTACAGAAGCTTTCTATTTAAAGACGAGATACACTGAACTTTTTCAATCTGCCACTCCAAGAAACACCATAAAGCACGAAAGCTTTTTTCCTACACATAAATCTGACCGGTTCAAATAAATGTCTGTTGTGAAACAGATTTAAAAAAGCCAGTGCAAATAACGTGTCAGATTTCATTGTGATGCATTTTGGTTTATTTTACACAAAGCCAAACATCTGTATATGCTCAGATTAAAATAGATGTCCACATGTAATTTATACTGTGCTCACTAATCTCTTTACACCTGTATTTAAATCCTTGAAAACACCTTGCTCCTCAGACAACAGTACTGGCATACCTTGTTTTTCCGTTCACTCAATTTATGAGACCGGGCACTCAATGCTCACAGGAGGACTGACACATTCTGCATTTTCCTGACACTGCTGTGTAACAGCCACAAGCCAATCCACCTTATCCTTCCCCTGGAACCCTTTTCAACATCTAATTTGTAAATGGATCAGCTGTCAGCACTGAAAACAGCCTTGGAAACTATTTGTTATTCCCCTTGAGAATACCACGTAATAGGCTTATGCAAATTATGTACCTTTTATTTACTGCCCTAACCAAATCTAAAGGGAAGATGTTGTCATTAACAGCTCCCTTCCCCGATCGCATGCTCAGCCCACTCATTAGGGTGGTTGAGTGCAGCACTTAGATTGTCAAGAAACAATAAAAGCATCTCTTGGGACTTCCTGCTGAGACAAGTATACTGATGGAGTCTCAGTAAACTACAAAATTACAAATCCAATTATTTGATAAAAACCTGCACAAGCAAAGTGCTTTTAAACCTTTGGGTTATTTGAAGTACATCTTCACACTCAAGTGAACACAAGGAAATGCACCAATAGCTACTGCAAGCTGGACGCTGCCACAGCCATTGAGAAGCACTTTTGATATGAGAATTATCACCCATTTGGTTTCACCCCATTCCTGGCAGTGTTCAAGATGAGGCTGGATGGGGCTTTGAGCAACCTGGTCTAGTGGAAGGTGTCCCTGCCCATGGCAGGGGGGCTGGAACCAGATGATCTTTAAAGTCCCTTCCAACCCAAACCATACTATGATTTCTATGATTTTATATATAAATTTTAGTTTTAAACTTTCCTGTTTCATATATAAGTATCAACTCTATTTTAAAAGCACAGGGCATGAGCCAAACAAGGTTAAGACACAAGTTCATGCAAGAATAATAAACACTTACTGAGAATGTCTAGAGACCTCAGCTGTGCTTTTTGGGGTTTTGACACTGCTAAGGGAGAGAGGAAATGCTTGCCTACTGGAAATGCTAGCAAAAGTGAATGTACATGCAGCCTTCTGTCAGCCTCAGCATTTAAGTATATATATAAAAACGATCGGATTCATTTCTCGATTTATGAATATTCCAGTTACCAAGGTCAAGATACTATTTTCTTTTGCCAAGTAAGTTGCAGTACTGCAGCCTCTGTCACAGGAGCTGATTCACAGTTAAAAACAGAATACAACGTTTTCACAAAACTTCCCATAAAAAGGCAATTCCTATGAAGTGATCAGGTTTTGCATTTATGTAGGGAAGAGAGGGATTCCAAAGATTTGCACACATATAGCTACTGTCAAAGTAAATAATCTATTTACATTTTAAACTCCAGCTCCTCAGGAGTTTACTCTGTGCACATCAGGTAACTTTTGCCACAGCTCTGAAGTTATTCAGGGTTTCATGTCAAAGATTATGTTCAGTAATGACTTTGCCAAGAAAATTCACAAGCGATAGTGTACCAAGTCAAGTCACCTTTACCATGCACTACAACTCTTTCCAGGACAAGCCTGAGTCTGCATCTGGTACATATATTAGAAAAACCTAATTAGTCTAGGATTTAGAAATGCTGCCTGTTGCGTATGCAGCCAACCACCAAAGCTTTCCAATACAAGCACAGCCTGTTCAGATCTTCGAAATCATTAACAATTTGGGGGTTTGCTAACCCAACATTAGAAGTGACAAACATTCACAAAATAATGTCTGACAGCTGCAGCAGCTTTCTGATAAAATAGAAGTAGGTTTCTCCGGTTAACTGCCATTAGCCTATCCAACGCAAAATAAGGAATACAATTAAAAGGTGAAGTATTAACAATTCCTACATTTTTAATTAACTCATGTCCCAGAAGAACTCAAAAATTCTAACTGCCACTGGTAAACTCCCAATTTTGTTTACTTATCAGCACGTTTCTGCCTCCTCTCCTAACATCTACCATTCCTCATATATTTTTATTGTATATGACTTTTGGTTGAGCAATACCTTCTCTGAAATTTGCCTAGAACAAAACAAAAGAAAACAAGAAGTCCTTCCCTCCCTGTAAGGAATTAGAGCTACAGCTAAGCAACACTTGCAGCTCCTGGCACAGAGGCAGCAATCACCGAAGTTCAAGCTACTAACCGCAACTACATACACTGAAGGAAATCATGTAGGCTGAATAACCCAGAAGGGATAACTTGTTTTTTCTAAAGTCTAGCTCCTCATAACCACACACACCCACAACATAAGCCCTAACCTCCAGCATCTTAATCTACACCTACTCTACAATTATTTCTGAAAAGTGGTTTATGAACTCCTACCACCATGCCCTGGAAAGAATAGGAAATCACAGAAACTATTAGATTGGAAAATACCTTTAAGATCATCAAGTCCAACCGTTACCCCATAACTGCCAATCTTCATATCCAGCCTTCATTACACATAAAAATGAGCGCAAGATGGTATTAATTCATTCTCTTTCCTGAAAATATGATGACCAACATTTCAGACTAAAAACAAGCCTGGAAAAGTCAGCAGATTTATCTTTCTGCACAAAGAAAACTGATTGGTGAGGAATTTTCTCTCTCGAGTCAGCTAACTCCTGCATTTGTGATACTCAGCACTACCAAAAGAAAAACAACATAGGGGAAGTAAGAGAGAATGGGAAATGAAGTAAGGCACAATTTCTGCACAAAAATAAGTCTATCCTAAACCAATCTTGTAAAATATCTTCAATACCAAAATTGCCTGAGAGGGGGGTATACCCTGCTTCTCTGCAGTCTTTGCTAATTGCTTTCTAAAACAGGTCATCTTCCAGATGATCACAAAACAAAACATGGAAGAATTCCTGTTAAGAGCTGGCACTCCTAGCTGAGGCTAAGAGATACCACAAAAATTAAAATGTTATCATCAGACTTTTGCTACTTACATTAGCAAAATTAACCCCACATAAAACATGCTGAGAGTTCAGGGACTCAACAATAAGGTTTCTTAAGAAAGGCACTGGAAGCAGAAATATTTGGGCAGCACCTTTTTCATATATATATATACACACGCATACACACACATATATATGACTTTCATATAAATGCAATACATGTACATTAATATTTTATATAATAATTTTATCTTTATACATTATATACATATACACATTCTATATATAAAACATACGGGTTAAGTATTTTATAAGTTATATATGTTTTTTATTTTGAAGCTTAAGACAACCCCAACCTGTCACACAGCTTAGCCATGTACTGAATCCTGAGCCTTGGTAGCTAGTGAGTCAGTAAATTAACTCAAGTGAAAAGAAAACAGGGTCAATTCCAATTCATTTCTAATCTACTTGCTGACCTTATCCTTATGACAACTATAAATTTAAACTATATTATCCTTGCAATTCTATTAAAGTAGAAGAAGAATGCAATTTCATCAGTTTGACATTCAGATGCCCCAGGTCTTGTAGCACAATCATTGAATTTCTATTTTGTACCAAGTTCTTTTAGGCTGTGTACATGGTGAGTGCAGTAGCTATACACTCCAGCAGGATCTCAGGAAGGACAGTTTGAAAAAGGCAGATGATAGATTGCCCTAAGCTGCTCTCCTTAATAGATTTCAGCCCCTCGGCTGATGGTAAGAGAATGGCAAAAGTCTGTCTCAAGACAGCGAAACCCAGTTAAAATTCATTGATCTAGGCAGGATAGGAAGTCCCGCTTTTAGAGCACTCCAAAGATAAAAGCCAGAGCTTTTCTTTGTTAAGATACACAAAAAGAATAAATAAAAGAGGAAAAGATAAGTTTAGAAAGCCCAAATGTACTGTTCATACTCATATTACAGGTTACCATGAGACATAAGCTTTGACCTTCAATAGTTTTCCACCACTCTGCAAGAGCAAGCAACAGACACCAGTTCACAAACACAGGACATTCATGTACACAGAACTGCACAAGGAATTTTAAGCAACCTATATGTAACAAGAAAAAAGACAATTTCTACATAGCACAGAAAATGAGCTCATAGCATTTGCTCAGAGCAAGCAAACCAAATACAGGAAAACAAACTGGTTACAGGTTCACAGTTAAAAATAATAACCTGGGTTTCTCCCACCACCTTAAATTTCCTTAACCACTGTATAATCTCTCATGATCGAAGAACTTGAGTCACCCTATGATAAATGTCACTCAAACACACAGCTATACGTGTGAAAAATTTCATGTCACCCTGACCTAAACAACTGGTTTGTTATTCTGCTGAGGGTCCTCATTAAACATTCCCAAAGTAAACCCTGGTCACTGACATCTGAAAAGATACTTTAGAGCTTGGAGAGCTTTGCACCTCTTTGCAAATACATTCACAGCTTCCAGCAACATATGGCACTTTTTCCTGTGAATCACTAATGCCCACTACATTTGAAGGAGGATAAAAATCTAAAGGATTTGATCAAAAGTGCAAAAAAGAATAAGAATATGAAAATCTGGGTTTGCTCTTAGAACAAATTTAGCAGATGTGACATTTGGAAACTAAACACTCATATTTCACTGATTTTGTGGCAACATGGTTAGCCTAGTGTGCTGGTTTGGGTGGAGTAATTTTCTTCACAGTAGCTACTATGAGGCTGTGTTTTGGATTTGTGTTGAGAACAGTGCTGATAACACAGGGATGTTTTAGTTACTGCTGAGCAGTGCTTACACCAAGTCAAGGCCTTTTCTGTTCCTCACATCACCCCACCAGCAGCAGGCTGAGGGTGCACAAGGATTTGGGAGGGGACACAGCTGGGAAAGCTGACTCTGACCCAAGGGATATTCCAGACCATATGGCGTCATGCTCAGCATAAAACTGGGGGAGAAGAAGAAGGGGGACACGTTTGGAATGATGGCGTTTGTCTTCCCAAGTAACGGTTACACATGATGCAGCCCTGCTTTCCTGGAGATGGCTGAACAGCTGCCTCCCAATAGGAAGTGGTGAATGAATTCCTGGTTTCGCTTTGCTTGTGTGTGCGGCTTTTGCTTTACCTGTTAAACTGTCTTTATCTCAACCAATGAGTTTTCTCACTTTTACTCTTCTGATTCTCTCCTCCATCCCGCTGGGTGGCAGATGAGCAAGTGGCTGTGTGGTGCTGAGCTGCCAGCTGGGGTTAAACCACATCAAACTTATAATGTGCCTTCCCCCCTACCACCTCAAACTGGAACATTACTCTCCTCCTCTTTCTCTAGGCATGACACACTCCATTTCTTTACAACATACACTGTCTCCTATGATCCTTCTGTCCAGGTATTGAGCTCTAGGTTACACCCCAGCACAACCACTCAAGTCCTCTCAAAACCCTACACAAATATCACTGAAGACTATTTGAAATATGTACAAGAACACTAATCCAGATTTTAAAGTCGGAATGCTCAATATAAACGTTAACCTGCTGAATATGTACCTCTTTAGAACTTTGATGTGAATTTATTTTTAATCTGGTTTTGATTAAAATACTTTAATGTAGATTTGAGCCTTCCTGCTGCAAAAATGAGAACTCATCTACTTGGGAATATGTTTTTTAGAAGCACTGCATTTCTCAGATGAGTAACTGAGAAAAGCTAATAATTCTTTAGCTGTAAAAGCTTTATTTAGACATGGCTGTATATGCATAAAAATTGCTTTTGCAAATTTTTGTGGATTTGACCTAGCTTCCTTCTTACATTCTGACTTGAGAGCTAGAAGCAACAGTACAACTACCTATTCCTCCAGTTTAGATGTTAAACTCCTTGCCATTAATTCCCCTTTATCTAACTGGGTGAGTATCTTCAGAGTTACCAGCAGGAACCCTGCAGCAAAGTCACTCCTTCAGGAGAGGGGGAATGCTGCAGCATTCTGCTCCTGAAAAAACCTACAGCAGCAGACAGAGGTGAGACAAAAGGAAGCACAGACATCTTACTGTCAGGGTAGCTCAACCCCTTTAGAGGCAGAGGCCAAGTGCCAGTTTCAGCACTACCACCTTGGGCCCTGTGGAAGCAGCTGTGACTTGCTCGATGAAGCCCCAGCCCTGTCTGCAGGAGCCTCTCACAGCAGCAGCCTGCGGCCAGAACAGCAGGGCTCCCCACCTCCCATCCAATCCCATCCTCCCACCGGGACACAGCCACAACCTCATCCAAGCAGAGACAAGGCACTGGGAAAAACTGATTTCCAGTCTGTCACCTGCTTCAGCCAGCAAAACTCGATCACCCCGAACAGCCTTCTCCCTAAGTCCTTTCTCCTTCACCATCAGCGGATAGTATCTTCTTAGGGATTTTTCTTATCTAACTGATATATCAGTTGCTCTATCAACTTGGTAGCCAAGATCTTGCATCAGCAGAGAACGTGCCCTTTTCTAGATTCCCTCCTAATGCACAAAAATTATAATGTAAATGTAAAATGACAGGCACAAAATCATAATGTAAAATAAGATCTGATCCAATTTACTTCACATCTTTCTTCAAGGAAACATCTGAGGAATCACCTGGCATTGTAGATATTACGGTCAAGAAGTTCCAACACAAGAGAATATAATGCTAGGTGAAGGAAATGAGAGATGCCTGCATAGCCACACAGGCAAGAAATTGATCTAGCTGAAAACCCATAGAAAAAGAACAAGTGAGATCAGTTGTCAACTACATCATTTACCACCTACCCCAACACTAGCACAGCATGGATGCCAGGACAGCTCTACCTATTTCAGAGACCACAGCACTTATGCTACATTAAGGTGTGTACATAACACCACCACCATTTGAAATTCCTTTCAACTATTATTACAATAACTAAAGAAAAAATTGAAAACAAGATGCCAACATTTGTGTTTCAATGAGATGCTCACACTGCATAGACTCAACCTAAAATTACAGTTCAATTCTCCAATGTTTTCCACTAGGAGAACTTAATATTTCTCATACCACTATTTACTTGTTACTCTTCTGAATTCACCCAGTAAATATTCCATTATAGCAATATTCCATTATAGCTGTCTTAGTTTTAATCATTGGCAGCTTTTCTACATTACATCATTAAATGTTTTAGAAGACTATTATTGCTCATAAGTGCCTAAAAAGTGTCCAAAGGTAAAATAAAATATGAAGATGTTATTTTTCCAAGCATAAAAGAAGATTAGCAGTACCAGAAATGTCAAGATTGATTAGATTCAATGACCCACTGAAAAATTCAGCTGTACTAAAAAGAATAAAATACTTATTGAAAATAGAGAGAAGTCAAAGTAATTTATGCTTTAAATTTCCCAAATTAAAAAAGGATTGTGCAAGTAGAGTCAGAAGAACAAAACTAGCTAACAAAAACAACATTTCCTTGGCTTAGAGCAAACACTGATCTTGAAAGCAAAGAGAGAAAAATTACCTGCAGGGGTGGTTCATAAAACTTTCCCTTTCTTTGAAGGCTTGCCTTGTTAAACTAATTATAATACTTGAAACAGCAAGGAGCAGAAATTTGTCTCAAGTTCAGTCAGTCAAAATACTCAACCTGCAACTCCCACACCACCTTTTCCATACCTAAGCAACTATAGGATACCTTCCAAATTACTCGCAACATTTGATAACATTCTGTAACAAAGTGTCCCTAAGCTAAATGCTGCCTTAATTTGCATTTGCACATTGCATTTCCAATTTATACCCTATCTTATTCACCTCCTCCATAACAGCATCACATTTTCTTCTCACATTCTTCTGTGTGCTAAAATAAAGTCTCTTTTGCAGGCCAAAGGAATATATGCTGGAATATCTTTATTCTTGGCTGCTCTCCTCTTATTATGTCCTGTTGTCTTTATTCTTCAATTCCGTACCCACCTCTTCTATGCAACATGAACAAATGAGTTAAAACACTGAAAAAAGTTACTAGTGGTGGTGGATTTTGAATCTCTTCATGTCTCCAGATCCAGACAGGATGCTTAAGCAAAATTCAATTTTTTGAATTTTCAACTCCTATTCAATATAGGAGTGACAAAGTAAAATAAGAGGGTTATAATATTCAGGGAAGTCAGACCAGATGACCACTTCCACTTCCCTTTACATCTATAAAATGCAAATACTGTAGCACTAAAGAGCTATAGGAAAAGAGATCGTATACTAGTTTACCACATAGTGATCACATACTAGTTGAGTAGTCACTATTCAAAACTGTGGTATTGAGCAACACACTAACACATGTTCAAAAATCAACGCAAAAAAGGTGGTGCAAGTTTTCATGAAATGTGGTGTTAAGACAGGAATCTGCTGACAGTACCTTATGGGCTGCCCAAGGATCAGGTTGGAAAGATGACTCATGCACTTGTCATCCCCGTACAAAACTATCACCTTTCAGCTCTGGTCTCTCACTTCATCCTCCATTCTCCCTTCAATCCCCTCTTGACATCGGTACAAATAGCTTCTGTCACAGCTACTCACAAAGCTCTCTTTTATAATGCGCCTCCTTCCAATACTGTTTCTAAACTGGTCTAAGAGCTGCAGGTTCTGAAAACTCCCATGCAAAATTTGTGTCCTAAAGCTGGAAATAAGATGAATATTTCTTTTTTGTCCACTAATCAAAATACAGTTTGCATCAATGCTCACTGACTTACCAGAGTCTCTCGTTGATAGCACCTCTTGATTTCTGCTACTGGTCGTTATTTTCCTGTCACCAGATGGTATACTTACATTTAAAAAGCTTCAGGTTTTTGTGACCACCATAAAAATGAATACATAAACAAGAAGTTACGTATACTTTTCACATAACATTGTTGGGGAAGCTATTGGCACAAAAGCTAGAGAAAGTAACAAATTACTATAACCGCAGCTGTTAAATAAAAAATAAAGCCACTCAGTATTTTATATGAGACCCTAACATTGCTCCACAAATTCCTATGAAAACAAAGACTCAAAATTTTAACTTCGTTCTGCAAATATACTTCCCACATCCAATTCAAGTGAGTCCCATATCCCATTCAAGCGAGTCTCAAATTTCAACCTGAAGTGAAAACCTCCAGAAACAGGACATCAGAAAACACAGTGAAGACCTGTCTTGAAAATACAGTACTCATCTGTGAGCCAGGACACGTAAACCTTCACAGAACTCCTTAGAAGTCGCCCTCTTCCCATGCTCAATCTCACATCAAGTAGACATCACAGGAACAGTTCAGAGAGATTTATTCTTTGGCAGAGATGACGTAGTTCTAGGTCAGCATGCAATTCCCAAAATACATGAGCATGCTAAGGAATTACCCATTTCAGCAAGCCCAAAGCAGTGATTTCCCATGGCTGGAATATAACAGAATCCAGCAGAACATGTGGCTACTTCATCACAAGTCTGTGAACAGCTATGGCTGAAGTACATTCCATCTTTTGGTGTATCTTAATGTAAACAAGCTTCAGATGGAAAGGCTTAACAAAGCTGTTAATATGCATTTCAGTATTAATAGCTTGTTCTTCTACCGCCCTTTGTTTAAAAAAAAATTTATAAAGTTAATGAATGGCACTGGGATTTGTGACCTCACCCAGATGACACCCTACCCTGCATTTATGGGGTATAAAGAAGCCAAATGCAAGAACATCACCCAGAAGTACAAACCAACAAAGCTCAGACAAGTACTGTATAGATGGAGGAAGAGGGATGACTGCAAGAATAGCATTTCCACAAAATTATGAGGTTTATGCATTATTTCTCCACTAAGGCAGCAAGAGACCTATGGAGAGAGAAATACATACTGTCATTTTACACTCTGCAAGACCCAGTCCTTGTTGTGAACCTGGTGGAAAGCTGCCACCACAGAGCTGGTGTTTTGAGCACTCTGACTCAGAAATAAAGAAGTGTCGACGTAAAACAAACATTAACTAATAGTAATTTTGCTCAATGGAGTGAGTATGGAAACAAGGCAGGCACTTTCAGCAACTCCAGTTTACAATGAACAGTTGCAGTATTAGCTATTATTTCAAATAGATATTGGTCCATATTCCCCTCCCAGCATGCCCATAGTAAGATCAGCATAGACCAAGTACCTCTTCCACACTGCTAGCAGGTAAAACTGATTTTAAAATCACAGTACTAGCGAGGCTGGCTTTTCTCCTCCAGCTGCTACCTGCAGTGTCTGTCTGCAGGAAACAGTCAATATTACCACAGAAAAATACCATGAAACATAGTTTTAAATAATGCTTTGTGGTCTTGGTCACAAAGGGGACAAACTTGAGAGAAATTATACTGCCAGCTCCTCACAGTTACCTATAAGCTTCCCGCACCCAAGGACACTAACACTCCTTCCCATCTGTATGCTTTTCTGAGGGATTTACTAATGCACCCCCATTTTCTTCAGGCGTGTGTGCCAGACATCTCACTTCTCAAGCACAACCCTATTGCTTCACAGGGGTCTGTACAGAACATACGAGGCCATGAGGAGCAGGCAAAGCAGTCTATCCTCATCCAGTGAGCATCAGCCAGTTCAAGATTTCTTGCAGCAGAAAACACGCTCACAGCCCAGACAAAGGAGAGGAACAACCCTGCGCTGAAATAAGCAGAGAGCTTCTACAGGCACAGTGTGGTACAGGTAGTGAAGGCCTGAAAGACCTCTAAGACTTCCCCACCAGGCTGGACCAAAGAGATTTATACTTCATTTAGCTTTAACTGAAATAAAGCTAGCAGCTATAGCCTTAATTGTTTTAATTTCCTTTCATTCATTCAAAGCAAAGCTCCTTTAAGAGACTTTTATCCCCAGAGGCAGTAGCTGTTTCTTTATCCAAGATGGAGAGCAGAGAGCCCAGACTGCAGAAGGTAAGGGACTCCTACCCAGCTTTTCCTGCCAACACCACAACTCTTCACTGCTGGAACAAATCAAAGTCTCATTGAAACAAGGAGCATCACCTCCATGTGACCAAGTAGATCCTCTGGGATCACTGACCTACTCCTGGTCAGTCAGCAGGCTACTATTTGGAAACAGTGCGCCCCACACATTTTTCCTTTTTAAAATAGTCATTAAATTACATTCTACATGTTAGTGATACTGTAATGGATTACTTGGGGACTCATTTTGCCTAACAGCTGATGAATCATCATCAAAACCACAACATTTTTTTCCAGAATTATCAAATTATTCCAGCTGAAAATTACACAGCTCAGATACAAATTCAGAAATCTGCCCCAAAATGTTGTTTAAAATGTACATGGGTAGTTTCTTAAAGCAATGCTTATAGTAACAGATGTCGGTGTCAGAGAAGACATTCATATATAGAATAAAGAATAATTCTCATAATTTTAACTACGCACTGTGCTGACCATAGTCAGAAGACTGGATATGCATTTGTTCGTTGGTCTGCTTTATTACTATTTCAGGAAACAGCATTTCCTTTAAAAATTAGGGCTGTATAATTTCTAGCAGCATTTTACAATTTTAGCACTCAACTTCTAGAAAATCACTTATGCACAACTGTCATAAATACTTCCCACACCATCACTCAGCAAGTATTCAGGCACTAATGATCTTAAAGGAAACTGTGGCATTTTAGAATTTACAAATCCAGAGAATATTGATTACACCTAGGCAGTTTTAACGCAGAGTATTTGGCTCACTCACCCTCATCTATGAAATTGCTGCCATTTATTAAACAAGGCTATAAATCGGTGATTAAGAACAATTGAAACTGAGGGTATTACTGCAGGTTTGAGTAACCTACCAGAAGTATTTAACAAATCATATTTTAGCGAATCATTTTATATCATGCAGTATCCTAATATTTCTTGATACAAGACCATGCATCACTCTCCATCTATTCAGTGACAAGACAAAGCATGCCTCATTGCAACCTGAATTCGTATGAGATGCTGAAACCTGAGCTTGTAAGTAATAGTCTAACCTGCTCACATCACTCTGCACTGCACAAACCATCAATCCCTCAGTAAAACACATCACTAAAAAAAACAGGTTCCAAACTTACATTGTTAAACATGAGTTTCAAAGTACTTCACTGAATTTAGGTAAAGAAACACTCTGCAAAATAGCTGTAAGAGATACACAGCACTCACTTATTTCAAATATATAGCTTACCAGTAACTCAGACTTTTAATCCTACAGATTTTCGGATTTTCATAAACATCACAGGGATTGGCACACATATCTGGAATGCTGCCTTAAAGGTGGAAGAAACCTAGATACTTACAGTGAATTTTTCATAAAACCACAGAAGTTTTTAGTAAGTTGCTAAAAAATTAATTGAAACAGACATCATTAGAGAGAAACCTGAAGATGGATGCGGAGCAGACAGAACAATCCTAAAGCAGCTAACCTGAAACAGCAATGAAGAAAGATTAAACAATAAGTGATCTACAGATCTGGAGTTTAATGTGTATTATGGGTTTTTACAAAGGACTCTCTGAAAAGCCTCTGTTACACAGTTTAATCTAGCAAGTAAGTCATGAATGTTCTATTTAAAAATAATAAAGCCAGGGGAATGGACAATCCTGCAAATCTGCAGAGTAAAAGCTGTCCAAGAACACAAAGAAATGTGTTTTGCTCTGTCCTTTATGTAGCTTACAGAAGTACTCCTGATTGACAAGAATTCTTGAAATCACATAGAACATATAACTGCACATCATAGGCATTCTTAAACAAATTTTGGTTATACTTAAGTTATGGAAATTGTGTGTAAAGGAAACGTGATTCCTTTAAAATTTTCCATTCACTTTGTGGAACGTGTTCTGCATTGGCTGCTGTGCATAAAGAGGCTTGAGGTTCCATCCAGCACATTTCATTTCCATTCATGGCCGATAAAAGACACTTTTTCATAATACTGGATTCTTGAAGCACTTCGGCTAATATCCAAATGTAGGCCTACTTCACTTGTATGCAAATACTTTGTGCTTCATATAAATCATTCTTTGCTGTAATTCAACTAGAAATACATAAGCATAGTGTTACTAGGCTGAGAACCTAAGGCACTTGCATTCTGTAGAAAGGAGAATTTATGGTATATAATGCATCACAGTACTGACTTTTAGTTAACTTAAAAATAAGTAACTTCTTTATTTTCTCTGCCAGAACTCTAGCTTTGCAACATGTCTCCAAAGAATTATGCTCTCTTTAGAGCTAGCAGGCTGCCCAGAGCAGCTTTCTTCTCTTGGACACAACACTGCTACAGTAGGAGCGAAGGCAGCTATCCCTAAGGGAAACAACGCCACTACTAGAGTCAGTCAGCTTGCTCCCTTGCTTCTTCCCTCCTTTGGGTATTTGCTGTCTTGCCATGCCCTGAAAAGCATCAAGGAGACAAAGTCACCTGTTTAAAATGAATGAATATGAAAGCATAAGGACAGGAGCTAGTAAGAGCTGATAAGAGGAATGAGAAGATGCTTCACACAGAAAAAGCTGTATATAAACATAAGATTGGTGAAAATATCTCTCATAACACAGAACAGGAGGAGAGAAATCCCATTCAGAAGGAAAAGCCAATGTAAGAGAAGCAAGCAAGATGAATCACACTTCTGAAAATTGATTTCAGATTTTTCAGATTTTTCATTTTGATTTTTGGGGAGGGTAACAGGCTTTCCTCTCAACATCACAGAAGAAAATTCTAAAGGACTGTGTCCTCACTTTGGTGCATATTAAATGATGTTTCCTTGATCCATTTTCTGTGCAAAGTCCACACTACAACTAGCCATCACTTTCTGCTTCTTGGCATAGTCACACCATCATCTCTAGTTAGGGAGATTTACCCTTGTCTGTTCTTTTCTGCTTTTATAAACACATACATATCCAGGTCATAATATGTCAGTATAGAGTGTTCACGTGTCTGAGAAGTGTAAGAAAATTTCATTTATGCAATATTACTGGATTAGAAGGCAAGCAAGCTAGCTGAGACAACATCATGACATATAAAACAATTTCCCTCCACAGCCACAGTATTCAAACAGCAGGGTCTATGAGAGTCCAGACTAAGTTCAAGGAATCTGCAAGGACTATTTAAGGCAGCCTTCCGTACACCGATGCTTACTACAGTGTTCCAAGCAGCCAGTAAACACCCCGCTTGAAAAGTTTTAGGGGTCCATAAAACAAGACCAGAGAGGGAGTCACAACAGACTTCAGAACTCCGTAGTTTAATATTCTCTGCCCTAAAGCAGAAAATTCAATAGCAGAAGACAAGGCTGACAGTATGTGATATGTCTGACAAGATGACTAAAATTGAAGTATAAACAAAACCAAGAAAAAACTACTATAGGCTTAATCTTTGTTCTCAAAATAAATAATGCTTGAAGTTTTAGAAGTACGACCTTTGCATTTCCAAATGCAACAACCGATTTCATAAAATTAGCATTAAAAACAAAGTTTGTAACCAGGGAGTACCTACAGTCTTTGCAACATCAATACTGCTGATACTGTTAAATGCACTTTAAATGAATGATTTCCATAATGTTAACACAATAGCTAAATACTGCATGTCTGCTAATGGCTCTATGCATATAGGTGACCTTCTTATTATGCATAAGAACATTCTACTTCTAAATAAGTCCCATGAGTTATATCACCAGCTAAAAATCTTCACATGTTTAAGTAAAATTCATAAACAGGGCAGCTAGTGAGGACCTCTTAAAAAAATGAGCTCAGGAGCTCGTAACAAAATCATAATATCTGCCAGTCTTTCGCTTTATCCAAGGTTTCTTCTGTTATACAGCAGTGCAGAGAATAGATTTTTCTTCCTCTGTTGTCACAAAACAATGGAGACAGGCTACACCCACAGCCAAGGGCCACACCTTTCCAAGGAGAAAGAGTGGAATGAAGCCACAAGTTGCGCTATTAGAAGAACTAACATTGTATATATCTGACTCAGCGCTGTGACCAACCTTCCCCTATTAGGTTGAGTACCATGGACTTTCAACAAAACCAAATTGTTCTAAGAAAGTCATACAAATCCCCTTCAGCTCCACCTTCAGTGTAAATGAAGCCTGCTCCTTTTGCCTCATTCCTTCCCTTCTTACAAAGATGGACAAGCCCACGCCACATGTAATCAAAGGCCGGGGCACTACATCACCATACAGCATACTCGGAGCCAGCCTAACACCTCCTCTGGCTCCTTCTTCTGCTGGAGGGGCTAGGGAAGACACAAGGGTGAGGATGCAGTGGTGCCTCTAACAACAGCTATCCAAAAAATGAAACTGAACATAGTGTTTCCATTTACAAAAGCATCCTGAAGCTCAACAATTGCAGCAGGACTGTTTTGCTGTCAAGAAGCGTAATGTAAGAATAATGAAACTGTAGAATCAATCACACACATTAAGAGCATAAATGCAAACTGAATTTAACCTTTGTGGGCATACTTATAATGTCCCAATTAGATGATTACGGACTAGTATTTCCACAAGACTCCTATCTTATTTAGCACACAGAACAGATTTAACAAAAAAACCCCTCCTAACTGATCTAGCTGAGTATACATTCTATGTTCATAGTCCTAGACAATCTGCAGCATCTCATACTATCAATTAATGCACTGCCTCATCCTTGTATCATGCAGCCATGATCCTGTACACTGCAGTCAAACTGGTTCCCAAGTCCTCCCTAGAAGGACACAGCAGCAGGAAAACTGCACTCACACTGCTCAGTGCTTCTCACACCCCAAGGAATTAGTTCTTTCTAATTCTTTAGATATTAACTGATCTACCTTAATGCAGTAATAATCACTTCAAAATTTTTATCCAGAAAATAAACAAATGGAAAAAAAATACAGAAGGTGTTGCAAGTTACCGATTTGGTTTTAACATCCCCAAAATGTGGTGCTGAAGTATACACATGAAATAAAAGATACACAATGCCTAAATCTTTTAATGTAATTTCTATTATGTGTATTTGTATACCAAAACATTAAAAGACAATATATGGTTAGTGACAGAAACCTTTATTCTCTTATTCCTACTAAAAATAGAATCCTTTCATTTCAAGTATTCTATGATTTATCAACAATTTACACAGCAACATAAGGTAATAAACACCACAATACCATATGCATCAACCGAGACTCCAAGAGTGGTTCCCACAGTTGGGCATAGTATGCTCTGCATTTCTACTGCCTAAAAATTACATATTGCACTACCATAGGCATTTCTGTAGATCAGCTAAACTATATTTATGTTCTTAATGATACAGATCTTGAAACTTTAGACTTTTTGTTCACAGCTGCTTAGAAGAATAACTGAGTATTTCATTATTATGCCTCCCATGTACAAGAGGTTTCGGGTGATACAAAGTCATCCACACTTGCACACCAAGTACAAACCACTAACCCCTACTGCAGTTTATCAACACTGAATCACAGAAAATAATGTTCGATTTGCCAGAGCGTAAACTAGCCTATAAACGTTTAATGCTGAAAAACTGTTAAAAGGTTACCCACTGAGGTTCCAAATTACTTTCTAAATCACTGGTACTCTTCATAAAATTTCATTTGTTCTTTGATGTTCTTTTACATCAAAGTTTCTCCTTTCACCATTTTCTGAACAAAACTTCCCAATTCACTTTCCAACATACAAAAGCAACATGAAATTGTCTGTGTACTTCAGAACGGAAAGTTGTAGGAGCACTATGAAAGCTGTGAGAATACGATTCTTTAACTAAGGCAGACATCTTTTAAAACAGCAATTTCTTCTCTACATGAAACTGAAATTTATTAATAAATAGATTAACATAAAAATTATTAATAAGTATAAGCTACTGTCCAGCAGTCACTGTGCCACGGCAGGACAGCTCAGGCTTAGAATAACAGGAACAGAAAGGTAATTCCAGGAGCATCCTCTTCCCATAGTTCTCAGACAAGATGGCAACCTGCAGCAGGCTCCTCACAGAAGAGAGTGCAGGCAGTCTTTGGGTTACTGTGCAACTGCTCATCTTTGACAAAGCTAACTGATAAAACTAGTTTATGCAAGCAAAGATGTTGCTTATAAATGCAGCTAGTGGGCTGATTAGCATAAGTTCATGACAAGTGCCCTGTGCTGTTAAATAACAGCACAGAAAAAGAAAGATTAAAATACCAGTTGGAAAAATAAATACTTTGCTTAACAGGAAGCTCCCCTGACATACATTAAGTTCAGAAAAACATCTTGCTAAACCAGATGGTTATTTCACTTAGATCTCTTTACTACAGAGATACAGTTGCTAGATAGCAAAGGATACACAAAAAATTCACAATACGCATGTACCAAAGCTGCTTTATAGAAATAATAATAAAATTTAAAAAGCACCTTTACTATAACACTGTATTTAAAGACTAAATGAAAGCAATGGTTGTCAAAACACCAAGCACAGAGAAATCCTGAATTATAACACCTTTCACCAAGGAAATGAGAGATCTACATGAATACTTTTAATAAGGCTTTATCACCATGCTTTACGAAAAGTGCATGCACTCTCTCTCTCTGATACTGGCTCAATTCCTAATAGCAAAGGTCCTGTTGAAAGTAAAAGTCATGGTTTGAAGGTTACATTATTGTAAATATTGTTTGTTACGATTTGTATTGGTAAGTGCCTCATCGTGTATTGCAATTTGTTTCCTGCTGCCATGAGCTGCGGTACAGCATCAAAATTATTACTGGAAATGGCAGCTATTTAGAGAGGTAGAAGCAAATTAGTAAGTAATAAGAATTAAAACTGTCAAAATTTCACAGGTATTCAAATCACGTTACTCATAAATTAAAGCAATTACAAGAATATTCATTATACTAATAAAATTATTTTATGCTAATAACATAAAATGTTAAAAGTGTAAGTCACACCACTTATCTTTTGGGAGCGATTCTGACCTCTTGATACATATGGACAACACATCTGACTTCAAGTGAGCATTTCACTAAAAGCAGAATTTTCTCTTTTCTCCTCCTCCTCCTTACTTGGAGTATGTCCAATAAAAAAAATCATTAAGATGCATGAGCCTTACTGTAAAGTGCACTTACCGGTGCTGGATTATCTTTAGCTTCCACACCAAAAACATCTCGTTGTTTCACTGTCAGTAAATCAAGTTCTTTAGTATCATCATCATCGTCGTCATCATCATCATCATCAAAGAACTGCACGGAGTCTGGGTTTGGTACCCTCCTTGGTATGGGAACTTCTTTTTCTTCCTCCTCCTCCAATACCTCTTTTGATTCATCCTCAGACTCACCACTCTCCTCAGCACCTTCACTGGAAGCAGAAAATTCTTCAGCTTCTATCCTTCTCTCCTTTTTCTTTGTTTTGTTAAGAGACACCTTTCCACTGAAATTAGTTCCACATTTCTCCTCTTCTTCCCCATTTATCGAGGAGGGGGAATTTTTATTTTGCCCTGCCTCCTTCACGTGATCTGTCCCATCAGCTGCCTTCTTTGCAGATAGCTGTTTCTGAACTTTCTGAAGAAATCTCACACGAGGTGCCATTGCAAGACCAAGTGATCTAAAGCATGGAATTAAATAAATAAATTAATCTGAAAGGCAGATACAATAAATCTGACTAAATTAGAGGCCCTCATCAATGACTCAAGTGATTCAATTTTAATTATGGTAATTCGTATCAATACATTTTGACCAACATTTTTACAAAACAGTATTTTGGCCTACAACAGGATAATCTAGCTTGAAAAACGCAAGCTAACATTAAGGGAAAAAGGAAGATGAAATAACTGAGAACTCTTAAGAACAGTTACAAATCCTCCCAGGAACGAAAGCAAACAAAGAACCTGAAAAGCTGTAGACAAGAACAAATTATCTATGATTCGCAATAAAATATGGTGGAAGAAAATTTGATGTAATTTGGTATTGAGGATACATGGATGCCATGTCAAGGACTGAGGTAGCACTGACCTCTCTCAATGTCCTTCACTGCTAGAAATGCAGCCAGAACATTATCCCCACCATCTCATGGTGATTGAAAGATTAGAAGGGCAAACACAGTATGAATAAATGAATGACTGCAGAAAAAGTTATGGGAAAGACATCTCTCCCTTAAAGGAAATTTCGCCTGCCTGCATCCCTCAGTAAGTAAAGCCCAGCAAGGCTTTACTTTCATAGCATATCACACCTGATCCCATCAAATCCAAACTCAAAAAAGCAATATTTAAGCCTCTGAGTTTATGAGTCTTCTCATTAGGTGAATAAAAAATGTAGGGGCACTCTGGAACTGTGCAAGGGACACACAGAAACCACAGCTACATTTCAGAACACATAATATAGAAGTGACAGTGGGTTTGTAATATTGAGAGCTTGTACATACACTTAACGAAGGAGTATTTAACCAACTAAAGTGGCTACATATATACACATACACATACAAAAGACCAGTCTCTTTTGATTCAGATTGTGCAGTTTTACACCATTTCTCCTCTCAATGCTGCTCATTTCAAGTAGACAGCATTATGTCTTCTCTTCACCACACAGGTCTGAATAAAGAAACCTGAGTTGTGTCACAGGAGAAAAACCAAATCTATACTTTCTGGTGGAAATGTCATTATGAACAGTCCATGAAGCATCCAAACAGTACTGCAGAGCTGTAAGAGTGGACTGTAGGACCTAGAGAGCTTTGAACCGTTAATGGTAGCCCAAGGGACAGAGTAGCCAACAGGAGAAGAACCCTGCTCAAATAACAAACAAGCATTCAAGAAACCAAATTCAACCACACCTGTGGTTAAACAGGGCAGGTTTGGTAGTGGCCACAAGGTAACATGCTGAGAAGTGGACACACACCCAAAAAGCAGTCCACGCTGTTAGGACAAGGAACAAGTTTTTCAATGAAGTCTGTCTTAATTTTAATGTAAAGTTAATGTTATTTCAGTATTTCTGATAAACCAGTACTGTTGTTCTACAAGCAATTAATAGCAGTAATAAAGCAAATAGTTTTATGAAAAAAGATCGAAGAAGGTTTTCATCCAGTGTACTTTGTACATTTACTGACAGTGCACTGCTGAGAGGATAACACAACGCATTTGAGAACTGAAATTGGAACAACCAGCAATCTTAAACTAGTTTCAGTGTTTGACAGCTAAACCTAATTACCTCTGCAATGAAACTATGTGTCAAAGTTTTGCCTATTGACTAACTGAAACAAAAATAACCAAACATAGCAGATGTAATGCTTGACTGCAGCAGCTGGAGGAGATTCAAACCTGGAATTGGACCTTAACACCAGGCACAATAAAACACAAATAAAGAGATTGCTGCGATGTCAATGAATGTGCAATCTCGGCAAGGCGATCGAAGTAGCTAAAAAAAACCTTTGCAAGAAAAACACTTTTTTGCTTTTTCAGATTTCACAACATTATTCTACATAAAGTGTTGCTGTCACCCACTGACAAAGTACTGCAAGTAGTAGTACTGTATGGCAACTACTCAATCGGTGTTCATTTCTCTTTCTTATGCAGACACAATGTACACATGGTTGCAAACTCTGATTTTCATCACAGCTCCTCTTCTATGTCTCCACATCTAGTATAAAAGCTCAGGATCATGGCTGCAGAGAAAAGCCTGACAAGGCGAAGAAACTACTCTCTCCACAGAAGAAGCTGAAAAAGTCAAAAAGAGCAGCCCGTGATGTGGAGGAGACTTCACCACAGCTTTTCTCATTCAAGTATGAAATCCCACCTGCCAGATTGCTGTTCTGCACTGATGTCTTACTTTAATAATTGCATAAAATTAATTATCAGTTAGTGTTGGCCAATTTTTCTACACTGCTTAGCAACCCTACCAAAAAAGACTAGTGCTATAAGAATTCAAATGACATCTGAACCAAAGGAATACAGCCCTCAGACCTGAGAGAGAGGGAATGTTTCAAGGTGAAATTTGGTAAGAAAGTAATAGCAGAGAAGCTTAAAGTTGTCTGCAAAGAATCCCCAAACACTTTTAATTACATAGCTTCTCCAAGAAATGTCAGCATTTTGTCTCATTACTGCTTCTTTTCCATAGTATATTCCAAATGAAGAACGATTTGGGACAAACACACTCTATTACTGCTAAGAGTTTCTTTAGAAGTTATTTCTTAATAATTTGCCAAATCTAAACACCATACTAAAACACCTGAATATGTGACCCGGATTTTCTTTCCATTAACTAGGAAGGGCAATATTAGTTTCATTAATTCATTAGATGGCACTCAAAGCACAATCCTACTCTGACTGAAGTTATAGGTATTCTTTGATTTTAGTGCTAGCATTTCACGCACTCTTCTGGAATAAGAAATGTACAAGGTTTTCTCAAAAAGACACACAAAAAGCAGGTAAGTTATTTAGTGAGATTTCATAAATTCTAACACACTAAAAACATGCTAAAACCACAACGTAGTCCTCAGACTATGGTAGCCTTTAAAAGGCAACACAAATTCAGCTGACAAACCAAAAAACAATCTTTGATCAGTGAATGCATAGCTGTAACTGAACAAAACACATGCAGTGTTCAGGTACCTCCTTCAATTCAAAGCAAGTAGACAAAGATTTTCAGGAAATAAATTAAAAGAGTAAAACGCCAAAGAAAGAACATTGCACAGCTTTAAGAATGCCAGTTTTGTTCGCTATTGAATAAAGAAAATCAAACATTAGCAAACATTTTTCAAAATTAATTCAAATGAATGGTGTATCAGACTTAAAATACTGCCTTTTCTGAAGTTTGTTAGTTATGCTTATACAAAAACCTTGAGTATGTTTACACTAACACAGTAAATTCATTACACCCTTATCTGGATTGGGTGAAAAGCTGGGCATCTCTCAACTCTTTAAAAGTACAAAATCTTCAACATTCTGAGCAAATTCTGCCCTTGTATGAACAAGTTATACAGGAAATTTAAGACCAGTACAATCTGTCAATTTTTAAGTGTCACGAAAGTTCCTAATCTGCACCTAGAAGATTTCCAGTCCTTTTTGAGATATAAGCCAGTTGTAAGGAAAATGAGGTCACTTCTACAGAACTGCTGCACAATAATTTTACACTAGTTAGTGCCTCATTCTAAGTTACTACATTTACTAAATATAAGATATATTCCTTTAGCGAACCTCTTCGAAATTATCTGAACCCATAAAAACACAGCACAGTGATTTCTTGTACTGCAGAACTGCTTCAGACAAAAATTGAAAATAGCCTGAGAAAGGTTAAAACCTCCCAGAAGCTATTTCAGGAGAAGAAATGTGTATTACTTGCCTTGCAATATATGCTACATCTACATTTAACATTTGAAATGTTTTCAGAAGGCAGGATGAGCAACCATTTGAAAACGGGAAATCAACTCAAGTGAAGTGACACAAATCTGAATTAACAGGCTTTCCAGATGGTCTAATTAATAACCAAAACGAACAGAGAAACTGCTTTTGCTGTGGTGTTTATTTTACTAGCCAGTTTATCCCTTTACATTAGGGAGCTCAAATTACTACTAATGAGGGCCAAGCTAATCAAGAGTTTATGGGTCAGGATCAAAGAGAAGGCCAACAAAGGAGATGTCATGGTTGGAATCTAATCTCTTAGAAGATCAAGATGGAGTCTTCTTTACAAAAGAAAAAGAAGCCTTAACATTGCAATTGCAGGCTCTGGTGCTTTTGGTACCTGAGCCACTCTGACATCTGCTCAAAGGGCAGCACAGCAACAGAGATTTCTAGAGCATTTCTAGATGCATTAAAGAGCATTTCTCCAAGTAAGCTGGATTAGCCAACTCTGAGAGGCATTCTACTGGAACTGCTACTCATGCATATGCAAGTACATTTACTTCTAAGATGACTGAAGGTCAATAGCAGGCTTGGCTGTAAAATGAGAGAAGGTAGTTCAAGATCCGAGAAGAAACAAGGATGATGACTAAGAGAATAATGACCCTGGACTTTGAGAGAGGAGACTGCAGCTTGTGCAGAGATCTGTATGGCAGGATCAGAAAGCTCAGAAGTTTACAGAAGTAGTTACAGAAAGCTCAGAAAGGGATGGATGGATCTCCAGGTGGTTGAGGGGAAGTTGCATGAGAAATGCCCAAACTACAGATCACTGAAGGGAATATTGAGGTCCATATGAATAATACCATATGAGGCTAAGATTAACTAGGTAACAGCATGAGAAATACTAACTGTGGTTACAGGTGTATGAAGACTGGAAACAACTGGGAAAAAGTAACTAGGGGCAGGCTCTTTAGCTGTAAGGAGACTGGGCTTGAAGAAAAGGAAGTACAAGGGCAGCGAGAAGGAGGGCCCAAAACCAGTAAAGGGATGATGAGATGCCCAAAGCCTGTGATGGGTGCTGCCTGGGGGCAGCCTGTGATGGGTGCTGCCTGGGGGCAGCCTGTGATGGGCAGCGCTGCACTTGCTCATGGCAGCTGGAGCAAGGTAACAAACAAAACCCTTTGCCCTGGCTATGCAGTAAGGGTCAGGCTTACATCCACAGCCAGGGGCACTGTAGTGAGAGTAAAATGGGTGCCTTCCCTGCTCAGTGAGAGGACAGACGGATGTTGACAGATGGATCATGTATCCTGGCATCACCCACTTCAGTCCTGACAGCACCAGCCACTTTGTAACACTGATTTGTAAGCAATACTTGCAAAATTAGCTGGGTACTAAGTTGTGTCTATCAGACATTTCAGAAATAACTTGGCTTCAACCTGCTTTATTTATTCTCTATGTACTGCTATAGGATAAACAGATAAAAATATGCTGCATTGCTCCTAGAAGACATGAGGAAATTCACGAAGGAAATTACCTTGCCTGCAGCCCCTTTGAGCTGTGACTAACCTGTCCACCCAGCACATGCGCCTGTTAAGATTTGCCCTGGAGACTGGTATGTCTATATCTTCGCATTTAACAAAATTAAGTGCCTGGGAAGTAAAATATTTCAAATCCCTGCATCCTTTTTACCTTGTCTTCTAACCAGGAGGCCAGACTAATTAATTATGCCTTTCCACCCTGTTGTTTGTTTACATTTTCTCATGTTTTCAAAGCTCTCCTTTGGAATGAGAAGACAAATTTCTCTTTTATGCAAGCATCAAGGTTCTCCTTCACGAAACTTAAAGGCTGCCTACGTTAACACAAGGTCTGCAAGTCTTCCACCAGCAAATTATTCTTGATAGCAATTTGTAATGTGAAGATACTGGAGAGAATACTAATGTACCATAGCTTAAAGGTGATCAGTCTCTAGAATGTGTATGTGTATATATGTATAGACGTGCACACACACACTTTCATACATATTTTTTCCTAAACACATAATAACTCTATATAATATATAAAAATCAAAGAGACTACTGCTTTTCTACAGACTCAACAGACAGAGATTAAGAGAATCTCAGTGCACAGACATGCCAGGCAAGAGAGCAATGGAGAAAATGGGCAACAGCCTGACTGAAATACAAACCTGACAGGGGCATTAAGCAGCCTATTTTCTCAGGATTTTTAGTGGAGTAACATCTATCAAGCTAGCAGTAAATCTCCACAGAAAGGCTGAAATACTTTTTAGAGAGTACACACAGAAGTTAAAGGGAAGAAAGGATTCTCAATCCAGGCTTTGCCATGAGTCTGTGCACAGAACGTAAACCAAGGTCGCGTCTGAATGCAGAATTCAAACACACCAGACTTTGAGGACTGACTGATTAATTAAGCTGACTGATCCACTATATAAGTGGATGTGCATTGAATTGAAAGCCAGGGGACTGCAGAGCATATTTAGGCAGACTAGCAGTCTGAAGAGTGGGTAAGAAGAGAGCCAACAAACTGTTCATTTAGAGCAGAATCTCCAAATTATCTCCCAGATTTATTGTGTTCTGACTTTTTGATTACACTTCCATATATTTCATACTCTTGACTAAACCTCTCCTACTCTCTCCAAACAACTGTCTGGTTTCCTCCGTTTTAATGCAGGAATGACTTATTAGTAACTTTGCAAAGCTCGAATTAGAACTGACTTTGATGAAAGACCAAATCCTGGCACAGAGGTCTGAGACGAACAGAACTGCTCTGTCCACGTCAGTATCAGATCCTAGATGGCCACACCATGCTGAAATCCAGAAAGAGGCACTGGGATTCCGAAAATTCAGCATTACTACCATCTGTCAGTTGGTTTCTTAACACACTGGCTAAATCTGTGTGGTCATCCCTCTCATCCCTAATCTTCAGCCACTACTCCTTACATTCAGCATAGCAGACCTACTAAGATGCTTTTAGGTTTTAAAGATGCTGACAAATTACACAGGTGAATGGGCAGGCAACGTTATCTAGTGAAATTTTTCAAGTTTCTTTAGTTCTCCTTTTTAAAAAATTTCTAAGTCCATAAAGTAAGAAAGCTTCTTTTATAATAGGCTTATGTACCTTAAAAAACACAATCATGTTAATTGCAGCACAGCACAGGAAGACCAGGTGTTCTACAGTCTAGCAATTTGTCACATTTTAGTTCATTATGCCACATGTTGACAAGTTTGAAGACTTAAGTCTTCTCTGTATGAAATTCTAGACATGAAATTAATTTACCACGCATCTTTGAGCATCTTCTTGCTCCCTTCTGACTACCCTATGTCCCATGAGATTATTTGAAAACTTCACATCTTAAAACAATCTCAGGTGGTTGTCATCTGTAAAGTCAACCTGTCAAAATTAATTTCCCTCGCATACAAAATGCAGAATGATTCACATATATGTACAAAAATAGACATAATAAAAAAGATGCTCTTCAGTCCAGTGCAGATGTTTCATCTTTACCAAATACACTGAATCTTCTGAAAGTAATTTATGTCCAAGGAGCAATATCCAAATCGCACTCAAAATAAGACTGAAATATATCATCTTTAGATATGCCAATTTCTTTTTAACTACTATACTTCACAGGCGGGCATTTAGCTAGGAGGCTGAAGGGTGAATCTTGGGGGAAAAAAAAAACAAAGAAGCCACACAAAAAAAAAAAAAAAAAAATCCAAACCTGTCATTTTTCATTCTTTTACTTCACAAGTTTTGTCTTCTATTGCATATAGCAAATGTAGAAGAGTTATTTCTCTCTATAGACATATATTGTTTTTACGTGTAATTTCTATTTAGAATATCCTTGAAAATATGCAAAAGCACAGCATAGATATGAAACTGTAAATACATTACAAGACTGTCCAATTCTGTGTTAACATAGTCAAAACAGCTATTTAAAGCTATTACACACTGCGAAACTCACTATACAGTTTTCACTTTCCAAGTTGATCATACTTACAGGGCATACTCTGCTAGAGGCAATTTGAAAACATCAAATACTTCTTTATTCTTCATTAAGTAAACTGAGCGCAAGTAGGATACAAAACACTGAAAGAAAAATAAAAGTATTCAACAAAAAAAGGAAGCCATTCAATTACCAACACATTAAACTAACACTACGCTGTTGCTCTAAACACGAAATAGAATTTCACTATGAAGAGGTCTAATCTTGATTTTGACTGAAGTTCTTTTACACAATACCCATCAGCTAAAATTTATCAGTACTACAGAAGTGATGGAACTTCAAGTATTCAAATATTTCACTAATGCACGTTTTTTGACTGAATTTCCCAACAGTCTGTAATGTTTTCCCTAGAAACAACATAAAGTAAATTGGTCAGAAGGAAACATCACTAGTTCTCTTTTTTTCCTCCCAGCTTTTCTGAATGTTGTTATGCTACACTGATACCTGAATTATGTGGAAGCAAGAACAGACTGCGTTGCTACCAATCTGAGGCATCCTGACTTAATCTTAGCCACTAACAGAAAGCGATTCAACTCAATGTAGCTGCCTTTCGCTGTGGCCTAAGGTAATTCACTATCACCTTGCATTTGCCACCAGTTCATTACGTACATACAATGAATGCAACTCAGCTGACCAACACAAATTCACTACACAACATCTACTAATACTAGTCCAAGGTTGAATTAATCCCAGACTTTCACTAAGAAAACTGGAAGCTCCACATAACCAAATAACTCGATTTTGTGTTGCATCTTCCCTTCACTCTTCCCAAAAGGAAAGATTCTTACTCATGTTTCTTTTATATAGTTTCTTTTATATAGTTTATTTCTGTCTATCATTAGCAGCATAAATACCAGAATATTTTAAGTATCAGAAACAATCCTTGGATTTCTGTTGTTCGTAACCTAATTTCCAACACACGCCAAAACTCCTAGATAAAGCTTAAAGCAGAAACACTAGTAACAATAGCAAATTAAGCTCATAGGGTTATATTCAAGCATACTATAATCACACCCTTGTTCTACTACCTACAGGCACCTGTCGGAGAAAATTATTGTATTAATAATTCATGTGGAATTTAAAAAAATAAAATAAAAAAATTCTTGTTAACCTGAGATAGAGGAGGAAAATACCCAACAGTTAGAGCATTGGTCTCTTATGGGGATTCTTTAAATGCTTAAAAGAGAATAAACATTTCCAAAGGCAAAAAGAAAAATGAGACAGTAATTAAGCAATGACATGAAGTCAGACTTCTCCCCTTGGCAAACTGAAATAAAAACTATTAATTGTAAGATATGTAAAGCTAAGAGATATACTTTTCAAGCTGCCCAACACTTCATTATAGAAGTAAATTTTTATTTGCTTATTTTTCCAAATGCTAAGTTTTTGGGTAAAGTTTCCTGTCCAGATTATGTCTTTCAATTAATTTTAGCAGTGGAAGGCGCCAGCATAATCCATTCAACTTCTACCGAAATGAGGTGTGGAATGAAACACTTGTTTGCTCAAATTAAATTATTAACCATTTTAGGAAGACAATCACAAAGGCTTCAAATTTGATAGATCTCATTAATCTGCTGCTGTCTAGCTAGCAGTGACAAAAATAAATGACCGAGCCTCTTCTTTCTCTGTAGTGACAGGTGGGAAAAAGCAGGCTGAACAAGAAGTATCCTTTCTGTGAATCTGAGAGCTGCAGATCCGAAGATTTACATGAGTCACTACACGCTGCATGGTAGAAATCTCATTCTGCCTGTTGGGTTACCTACAAAGCCATCCACATACTTTACTAGTCTATCTTTGGTACGCATGGTCTAGAAATATATAAATGATAGACAACAGGCAGAAAGAACACACCTTCTGCACGGGTATCAAGCCCTACAACAACAAGAATGAACCACCAACAAATGTCAGATGTTCTAACTTGCATCTATCAGCTGTCAACAGGGTTCAGCCCACTGAACCAGGTTTGTCATGGACTGTATGCAGGATGCTGTTGCTCTATGTTCAAAGAAATAGACATCTTAATTAAGGTAAGAGGCTTTAAAGATCATTCAATAGTGGTATAATGGTGATTAAAGTCTTCAGCTGATCTCATTCTCTATTATTTTAGACACTGTGAACACTTCAGCAAAGTAGAAACACTCAGCACCTGAACTAGAAAAGTTAGATACAGCACAGAAGTTTTCTACTTTATAAGAAGAGAAATGAAGCACAGAAACAGCAAATGACTTCTTTGATTTTTATTTGATTTCTGTACCTTCACTTCAAGCTCCTTCTAAAATACTGTCATCCTCTTGGATTTTATTCTCCTAAGACTTGGTCACTCTCTGCACACACACTGGACAGCAGAGGGAGAACAAGTTTAGCCAGCCTGAACATTTTTTCCTACTCTTTTATCAATTGCTGTTGTCCTCTGCTATTTTTGCTGGTTTGAAACAATTTTCAGAGTTTTTTTAATAACTGAACTTTACAAAAATATTGTATGATTTAACTTACACCATTATGGAAGATGCTAAGGTTGGGGATCAGAAACATATTACAGCTCTATTACCATAGTAATAAAGGCCCCCCAAACCACCTGAGATTATTGTACAAGTACTAGAAATACATAAGACAACAAGTACTATGCTCTTCTAATTTTCTACATTTAAATTTATTTATGTATTTCTTGGACAATTGTTTTAAATATTACAACCCATCCAATTCAATTTATGTGCTGTTTTGACAGAACTCAAAGTAACAGGGTATGACTGGAATCTCAGGCGCATCCTCCTGGGTGCAAAGAAGATTTAACAGACAGACACCACCTCAGTGTCCCAGCACCCCTACACAGTAACATTCCAACGAGCAATAAAAACACATTCTTTTTTAAAATGGTTTTCAAAACTAGATGAATTGATTAAATATTAAAATTACAAGAAACGCGAAAGGACAGTATCAGTTCGTAAGAGAAACTGCAAAGGTTTCAAAGAAGCCCCAGTCTGATTCACCCTCTCTCCAAGCAACAGCAGAGGAACCATGTCCTATCTAATGACCCACGAAGTTTCTTGAAGCAATTAGCAATCAAGTATTTTCTTTCTTCTTTTTTCCTTTTTTTTTTTCCTAAACAAAGTAAAATAATCTTGAAACAAATCAACAAGCTTAGAGGACACAACTACTTAGACCTTATGCACTCAACACAGTAAACTACATCCTACTGGAACTTCTGTGCCTAGCTGTGCTGTATCACTGCTATCTAATCCATTCAGGTAGGGAATTTATTTCTTACAAATGTCAAGAATTTGGCAGCTTGCAACAGACAGGCTAGACAGCACAACAGCCGTGCCTTTGAGAAATCCAGCATTCCGGATAAGGATCCAAGGTCAGAATTTCACTTGGATTATTTTTATTCTTTTAGTCACACTGATACATTAAAACTACTGGGGCACATTTGCACAGTATGTCTGAACACTCATACTTAATTAAATCTTATTAAGGAGGAACACTTCTATGATAAACCACTTGTCCATACTTCAAGATTTTCAAAAACTAAATTTCTATACAGTTTGTCTGCAAGACAATACAGTGCTGCTACCCACAAATGAAAAACTGCAACAAAAATGGTTTAAATGGGTAATTAAATGGCAATTTAAAAAAAAATCAAAATTACTTTTTATCTCCAACACTGACAGACAGCCCATGATTCATTTGATTCTTGTGCTACTTTGAAACTTTATCATTACCTTATTTGGCCCAATTCAGAATGATCTTTCTGCCTTTTAAGAGATCTTAAAAAGCCAACATCAGAAACACAGAGGTTTGTTAGTATTTTCATTTCAAGTAAGATGATGCTGGCTTCCTCCTACTCTCATCCTCCTCCAAACAGCTGCTCTGTCACTTCTGATACAAACTGGTGTAACTGCAACTTCCTGTGGCAGTTACAATTGATCGTAATATGTCCTCAGTAGATCTGCCCGGTGCAACTTTAGGATGAAGCATTCCACACGTTAGAAGTAATTCTTTGCGCACTACAAAAACCTGGGATACCAAAACATCAAAAAGTACCACCTCCCTTGATCTGCCAGCAATGCTTTGCCTAATGTCACCAAGAATGTGGTTGGCTGCCTTTGCTGCAAAGGCACATTGTTGGCTCAGATTCACCCTGCTGTCCACTAGGACAATCTGTTGCCCCATGTCCCCTTCTGGAAAGTTCTTTTCCAACCATTTGGTCCCAGCCTGTACTGGTGTATGGGGTCCCTCCTCCCCAGGTTCAGGTCTCAAACAGCTGGGAAAGACTCAAACAAAACAGTAAAACCCCCTCTAACAGCAGAGAAGCAGTGACTACTAAATCAAAAATTACTTTCATATCCAAGACTCTAAAATAAATATGTCCTCAATTATGCCCCTTAATGTGGGCACAACAGCAG